>NC_134719.1:36635833-36938863 GCF_049634645.1 Pelodiscus sinensis | reverse complement strand
GCTTGGCAAGCCCTGATTATCACTCTATCCTCCAAAGCACTTGCAACCCTGGGTATAATCTGAAAACTTAATAATCATACTCTCGATGCCATCACCTAAATCACTGATGAAGATATTGAACAGAACCAGTCCCAAAACAGACCACTAAGGAACCCCACTTGTTATGCCTTTGCAGCATGACTGTGTACCATTAATAACTACTCTCTGAGAATAGTTATTGAGCCAGGTATGCACCACATTATAACAGCTCCATCTAGGTTGTATTTCATCAGTTTATTGGTAAGGAAGTCAAGCGGGTCTGTATCAAATATTTTACTAAAGTCTAGGTATACCACATACACCGCTTCTCCCTTATCCACAAGACTTGTTATCCTATCAAAGAAAGCTATCAGATAGGTTTGACATGACTTGTTCTTCCTTCTTGCTTTCCATGGGACCTTACCTACCGGCTCTTTGAGTTTACTAAAATCTGCCTTCTTGAAATCCAATGTCTTCATTTTGCTGTTCTTCCTTCTACCATTCCTTAGAATCATGAATTCTATGATTTCATGATCATTTTCATGCAAGCTGTCCTCCATTTTCAAATTTTCAGCCAGTTCCTCCCTATTTGTTAAAATCACATCTAGAACAGCTTCCCCCCAGTAGCTTTCTCAACCTTCTGAAATAAATTGTCTCCAATGCAGTCCAAGAACTTATTGGATAATCTGTGCCCTGCTGTGTTAGTTTCCCAACGTATATCCGGACAGATGAAGTCCCCCATCACCACCAAATCCTGTGCTTTGGATGATTTTGTTAGTTATTTAAAAAAAGCCTCATCCACCCCTTCTGCCTCAGTAAGTGATCTGTAGCAGACCCCCTAGCATGACATCACCCTTTTTTTTAACCCAGAGACTCTCAACAAGTCTGTCTCCTATGTCCATCTCCATCTCAGTCCAAGTGTAAACATTTTTAATATACAAGGCAACTCCTCCTCCCTTTTTTCCCCCTGTATATACTTCCTGAGCAAACTGTACTCTTCTATACCAATATTCCAATCATGTGTATTATCTCACCAAGTATATACTTCCTGAGCAAACTGTACTCTTCTATACCAATATTCCAATCATGTGTATTATCTCACCAAGTCTCTGTGATACCAACTATGTCATAGTTGTGTTTCTTTATTAGCATTTCAAGTTTTTCCTGCTTATTTCCCACATTCCTTGCTTTTGAATACAGGTATCTAAGATACTGATTTGATTTTGCCCCCCAGTTCTGCTTTGTGCCTCCTTTAGCTCTACTATTATACTCCATACTCCCTTCTATTTTGTAACCATCTCCCAGGTCTCCATGTTTTTCTCTTACCTGTGGGCTTTGGTCACCTGCCCCCATCAAACCTATTTTAAAGCCCTTCTCAGTAGGTTAGCCAGTCTGTATCCAAATACTCTCTTCCTCTTCCACGAAAGGTGAACCCCATGCCCACTTACCAGTCCTTTACCGTGGAACAGCATCCCATGTTCAAGGCAGCCAAAGCCCTCCTAGTGACATTGTCTTGGCAGCCAGGCATTCACCTCTAGAATGCTCACAGGAAGGACTGAAGAAAATACCACCTGCACTCCATACTCCTTCCCCCGTGCCCCCAGAGCCCTGTAGTCACTTTTGATCAGTGCAAAGTCACACCTTCCAGTATCATTAGTGCCCACATGGATGAGTAGCACGGGGCAGCGAGAGGGAAGGATAATCTTCGACAGTGCCTTAGTAACATCTTGGATATGGAACAATTGGCAGGCAGCATACATCCCGAGATGACATGTCAGGGTAACTGATGGGTGCCTCCATCCCCCTCAGAAGAGAGACTCCAACCACTACTACCCTACATTTCCTCCTAGCAATGAGGGCTGCAGACCTCTGAGCCTGCGGGGGTACAAGGCTTTTCTTCTGCTTTAGAGGATGATTCCTTAACTCCCATATCCACAACAGCGTAACGGTTCTCCAGAACCATAGTGGGAGGGTTGGGAGCAGAGGTTTAGCACTGACCGCTGACAGAAGTGACCAGCTGCCAGTGTCTCCTCAAGACAGAGCCATCTCCCCCACCAGTGGTGTGTCAGCAGTCTTTTGTAATGGGATAGCTTCCTCAGCCTATGCAGTCTCCACATGAATACTCTCAAGGAATTTCTCATGAATTCGGATGCTCCTCAACCTAGCTACCTCCTCCTATAGTTCTCCTACCTGCTTCCGGAGAGATTCTACCAGCAGGCACCTTTCACACTGGATGGTTTCCCCAGCCTGGATTTCAGTAAGTGGGAATTGCAAGCCACACCAGGATCTGGGTAGAAGCATCCATTGTCAGGTGGTCTGTCTGACTGTAGGCACAGGCGGAGGAGACACAAGCACTGCTGGCACAGGTGTTGCGGGTCTTCCTAACCATATTAGGACTCCCTCTTTCAAACTCCTGTCTGCCGCCACCTGTCTGCTTTACTGGCCTGATAACTCTCCCTCTGGCTTTTAAAGCCTGCTCACCTAGGTCAGGCTTACCCCCTCATTAGGCACACAGAGAGAGGCTGATCACAAGGCTGAGTGAAGCTGATCAAAAGTAATTAAGAGAACAAAAGATCAAAAACTCCCAGACACACAATCCCAACTGCCACAGTAACTGAACTCAAGCCAAAGCCAGCATAAGTCTCCTGGGGGCCTGCTCAGTGGCAGGATCTCTTTCACGCTCTCTCAAAGTCCCCTAACTGTAGCCCACTGTCCGCTTCGCTTATATGACTTCTATCAGATTTTCTTTCCTTACTACAGTAAAACTCCAATTGTCCTGCATCAAGTCGTCCAGCACTCCTGACAGTCCGGCACCAACTGGAACCCGGAAGTGCTCCGGCCAGCCAGACAATTGGAGCTGCTCTGCCCCCGGCTTCCCCAAGTCAGCTGCTGGTCAATTTCAGCAGCAGCTAACTTGGGGAAGCTGGGGGCAGAGCAGCTGGGTTGCTGCCAGGTTGGTCCCGCAGCACCGCCGACCCCCCCCCCTTTTACCCTCACCCCAGACTCCTCATAGCCCCCATTCCGGTACTCCGGGCATATCTGATAATCTGGCACTCCCTGGGTCCTAAAGGTGCTGGATTATCGGAAGTTTACTGTAGATGTTTTTAGCAATTTATTTTTAACAAATATTTCAGTTATAACTTCTTATTCATCATTCAACATGAATTATTCTTCAGACAATTTAAAACTACAAAAACAGGTGACATATCTATACAGCAACTGAAATACTGAATTTGGGCAGTAACTTTAGAATCTGGCACATGAATACCATGAATACTCTCTAAATAACTGGTAAACCTCATTGTATAAGGAATAAGGGTTATTTCAAGAGAAGGGTTTTCTCATAACAGTATCTTAACAGCATCTTATTTCGAAATAGTGCTATTTTGAAACAGCTTCATAACGCGAATATGCAAATGAAGCATGGGATATTTAAATCCTGGCTTCATTTGCAATTTCGAATGTCTGTATTTGCATCCCTCTCTCGAAAGAGGGTGCAAGTGTAGACATACCCCTAGACTAAAAACAAAAATAAAACCCCTAGTCGTTGAATGATTGGAGTAAGGATATCAGTTCAACATCCCCGTTACCATAGGATACAAGTGCTTCCTAAATTATAAACCATACACAACTCTTTCTTATGTACATTCATCAGAAACTGGATGTTGGAACGGGGGACATTGTTGGGGGAAAGGGTAGGCCAAAGAATGGGACTTGCATTCTGCTCTGAAGGTGATGACATTTGTGACAACAACTGGGAATGAGTTCCAAATTCCTAAGTCATTTGCTGCAAAAGTTCTGTCTTGTGCACTCACACTGGAGAAAGGCAATTCCACAGTACCAAATGCATTGGAAAGGAATAATCATGAAGGATGAGACTGAGTCTTCAACTAATTCAGACCTGTCCCATTAAGGGTTTCAAAAATGACAACAGAAAACTTCAACTATACCCAGTATTAAACTTGGAGGTGGCCTTCAGTTAAATGTTACACACCGCGGAGAGGACTACAGTGGCTACTGCAGTATTTTTCGTGGAGCATGGTAGAATCATGTAATGCTTTATGAAGTTGTGATGGGGTGACCATGTTGCTGCTCTCCATATTTCCTGGACTGAGACTCCCTTGAGGAAGGCAATTGATGTCACCATTGCTCTGGTGAGCTTTGGGAGGCATTGGTAATGGCCTAGTCTGGAGCGAGCAGCAGGTGGTAATGCAGGATGTGATCAGTTTTGATATATGCTGAAAAGAAAATGGTTTTCCCTTGGACCTTTCAGCTAGGGATTCCAGCAATCTCTGAGCTAGTCAAAAGGGCTGAGTCCTATCCAGATAGAAGGCAATGGCTGTTGGAATTACACAGGCCCCATCTGCCTGTATCTTCCAGAGAACTCTGGGGATGAGAGAGATAGAAGGGAAGGTATATAACAGATGAGCCTCCTCATGAAAGGAGCACTGCACCTCCCAGGGTGCCTGCTTAGAACAGTATTGGGGGCATTTGGAGTTCTGTCTGGTCACTAAGAGATCTATTTGCAGTGGACCCTACCACTGGAACAGCTTGTGGGTGATCTGACCATCTAGTTCCTACTTGTGTTCCGTGAGGAAGTTGCGGCTGAGGGTATTGGCCATGATAATCTTGTCCCCAGGTAGGTATGCCACCATGATGGTTATGTTGTGGTGGATACACTGATTCCAAAGCCCGATCACTTCTGCACATAGCAAATGGGATATTGCACCCCATTGGTGGTTGAACATAGTAGTCATATTGTCGGTGAGGATACGCACTGAGGAGTCTCGAATATGTGGAAGTATTTGCAAACGTTGTGAACTGCTCGATGCTCGAGCAAATTTATGTGGAGTCTGGACTCATCTTTGGACCACTTCCCTTGTGCGAATTGTTGTTGGAACCCCAACCTAGCAGTGAGGCATAATGATCTGTTTGGATGGTTGATCCCGGTAGAAGGGCACCCATTTGCAGAGGTTCTGTGCCTAGGTCCACCAGTGCAAGGAGGTAAGGACTTTTGGAGGGGACGAAACATGTCTGTGAACGTGGCGACTTGCTGGTGTATAAACTGAAGAAATCCAGTGTTGGAAACATTGAAAGGCCTGACATTTGGGACAACATATGTGGTGGCTGCCATATGCTCCATGAGTTTGAGACAAGTTAGGATGGGGATGGTGATGAGGCTTCTTATATTGTTGAAACAGAGAATCAGGAGATATGCGATTCCACATACTGCATATGCCTGCATACTCACAGCCTGCGCCGTTCTGCTCATGGCCCCCAGTGCACTACGTCATATTTCACACATGCAGGCCAGGTCACACTCAGCATCCCAGCCTACATGTGCTAGTAGCCGGCTGCTGAGTGTAGGCAGCGGTGGCGCCTCCAGCCCTGGGACCTGGGCATGAGGTTGGGGGGAGGAGGGAAAGATTGGGTTAGAGTGGGAAGGAGATGCCTGGCTCTGGAGAAGGGACGGGAGGGAGATCGGACTGAGGGGGGGGGGGGGGGGGGGAGGTGCTCAAGGTGTCCTGGCCAGCACACACTCAAAGCAGCCGTTCTGCACACATTCAGGCATAAGGTTAGCGGGAGGGGGATTGGGTTACAGCAGAGAAGGGAGGTGTCTGGCTCTGGGGAAGGGGAGGGAAGTTGGACTGGGTGGAGAGGGGAGGTGTGCATGGCATCCCGGCCAGCACGTGCGCAAAGCCAGCTGCTCAGAGCACATGCCCCAGCACCTGGGAAGATGCACATGGCGGTAGCAGTGGCAGCAGCAGCTCTGGCTCTAGGACCCTGGCATAAGGTGGTGGGGAGGGGAATTGGGTTAGAGTGGGGAGGGGCACTTGGCTCTAGGGAAGGGGAATGGATGGGATTGTGTTAGGGGGAGGAGGGGGAGGGAGTAGGAATCCCAGTACTGCATGCCAGCTCCAATTTCTCAGGAAGCACGCAGCTGTTGTGGGGAGCAGAGGAAAAGCACACGCTTCCTGAGAAGTTGGAGCTAGCATGCAGTCTCGGGACTCCTACACACACACACACACACCCTGCACAGGGAGGCAGCAGGGGAGAGGACGTCCCTGGTGCAGTGACAGACCCAGTGTTTCAGGAAGTGAACCAGCTGTTTATGGGAGGGCAATGGAGGAGAGGGGAGGGGAAGAGCAGCCCGCGCATTTCCTTAGACCCGGGATCCCCAAGTACCGGCCGAGCTGTCCCTTGTCCCCCTCCCCGGCCAACCGCTCCACCACCAGCACCCTGTCTCCTGCCACCTGCCCCAGCTCCTTGCCCCAGCACTCTGTCCCCTGAGCCCACCAGCACAATTGGGGCCATATTAGTGAGGCTTGGGGTTTTTTGGAGGGTTGATTTTTGAATCACATTTGTGTAGCCCCGACTGACTTTTCTGTGGGTCAGTGACCCCGACTCAAAAAAGGTTCCCCGCCACTCTCATAAATAAAGACAGTGCTGAAACACATTGTGTTTGAAATAATATTTTATTTAAAAATGAAGCCTGGCCAAAAAGCTCCCATCTGGCCGCAGCATCATAACACTCCTGCACTCCCTCAAACCCCAAACCTGAGCCTATCATAAACTGGAACCTCCAGTCCTGAGCCTCTCATCCCCAAAACTCCTGCACCCCCACATCCCGTCTTCTGTCGCAACACTCCTGCACCATCCACACACTGCAAATCTGTGTCCTGAGCCCATCATACTCCCAGCCTCCCTGCCCTGAGCCCCTCATGTACCCCAGCCCAAAATCTTGCACCCTGACAGTCACAAGCCTGCAGCTTGTTCAGCACCCTAACCCAAACCCAAACCTCACTGCAGGCCGCAAACAAATGGTCCATGTGTTGAGTATCCATGGTTAAACTCTTAGGGTATGTCTACACTAGCCCCCTAGTTCGAACTAGGGAGGCTAATGTAGGCATTCGAAGTTGCAAATGAAGCCCGGGATTTAAATATCCCGGGCTTCCTTTGCATCTTCCCGGGCGCCGCCATTTTTAAATGTCTCTTAGTCCGAACTCCGTGCCCACAGCTACACGCGGCACGGAGTAGGTAGTTCGAATTAGGATCTCTAATTCGTTCCACGAGGAGTACCGGTAGTTCGAATTAGAGATCCTAATTCGAACTACCTACTCCGTGCCGCGTGTAGCCGCGGGCACGGAGTTCAGACTAAGGGACATTTAAAAATGGTGGCGCCCGGGAAGATGCAAATGAAGCCCGGGATATTTAAATCCCAGGCTTCATTTACAACTTCGAATGTCTACATTAGCCTCCCTAGTTCGAACTAGGGGGCTAGTGTAGACATACCCCTAGCTATCCAATGGGATTCAGTTCTCACTCTAGAAGGGACCATCAGAGATGCACAGTTTTGCTGTCTCAAACTGTAAGTTTGTCTCTCCAGAGGTAACATAATTGCTAAGAGCAAAAACGTTTTAAATAAATAAATAAAACAAACAAATAATATGTAGAGGTAAGAAATAACAGACCTCAACCCTACAGTCCCTTGCTAATTTGTGTACAAAGAGTCAATCCCTTACTTTTCTCTAAAAGTGCAAAGTTTCAAAAACTTGAATGAACACAGGATTTTTTTTGGGGCGGGGGGGGGCGCAGAATAGATCTGGACAAGGAGAAGGCAGGAGATAAGTATGAAAAAGGAGGGACAAAACAGAATTGAAACTGTTTGAGCAGCATATTCCAGAAGTCTTGAGGTCTTTCTGAGTGTAGCTTTCATTGATATGAGACCTACCATATCATTCTTTCACTAGAAGGGAAAACCTATAATGGCAGCTAGCTGTAAAACAGACCCAATCTGGGAATGTTTTAATAAAGTTTGTCTACTTGTGGGTACGACAGGCATGCATGCAAAATGTACACAGTACAACAAAGAAATGGCAGGCCTAATTGCCCAAACGAAACATCACGAGCTATTTCTCTTCTCAGGAGGAAGCTGCATTGAAGATGAAGAAAGAAGGAACATGTCTCAACATGCAGGATCTTCAGGTGGGTAAACTTTTTTATTTCATACTTCTTTCTGCCTATTTTCTTTCTGGACTATTCTTGAATTCTCATGTTTGAGCAAAAAATAAATAGTTAAAATAGGCAGATCTTTCCTTTTACAATTTCACCTTTAAAATAGTATTGTTAGTGAATTAAATGAGTAATACTAAATGAATAGCCTGGTAATAATAATTAAATAACGGCATTGACCTATTTTGTTTAGGAGAATCCATCCTCAACATACAGGATTCTGAAGACAATCCACCTTCAAGATCACCATCATTTCTATAGTTTCAGAGTTATCCAACTCTGATAGGTGTTTCAGTCACTTCATGTATGTCACATAGCCACAACAACAAAAACGAAGGTGAGGTTGACTGACTGAGTTAGCTGCAAACCCAAATTTTAAGTTTCTCATGTTGACCTGGCTGACAGTCATTTTAATTGTTTATTTAAAAATTATTTAATTATTTTAGTTAAAAACAATTTTAACAAAAACAAATCTAATTCTAAAAAATTTGAATGTTTAACTAAATTCAAAAATTAATATTCTACATTTTTAAAAAAATATTATATAATTGCTGTTGAAGAAAAATATCAAGAATACATAAACATTGTATAGTAAAACAATTTAGATGTCTGTTTGGTGATGTTCTCCTGCTAATACAGTATGTCAGGAAAATCCTTCAAATATTAATGATTAACCTGCTGAATTGGAGATAGTTCACCTGCCAATGACTTCATAAATATCCCTTGGTAATATAAATTACCTTTGATATATGAAATAACCTTAATCCATATTCTTCACAACTCAGAGATAGACGTAGGTTTCATTTTTAAAAGGTTCACACTATGTATTTAAACAGTGATTTATTTTGAAAACTTTTTAAATTAGTTTTATAGCCATATCAGAAAATGAACAATTGTTTGGTTATGACAACAAACAAGAATGCACATTTATGTAAAAAACCATGATTAAATCTAGGGATGTAATAGTAAAAGCTTATACATTAATGCTACATGCATTTCCCTTCCCCCACTCCCGCCAGTAAATCTTTTTTTCCAGGCTGGCCAGCAGCAAAGCTTAGTCCCAGCTTACTGGAACCTACCCCTGCTGTAGCTCTGCATTTAAAGCATATTAGCAGCCAGGCGGGTAGGAAGCCCAGCTCAGTTCCGGCTCGTGCTGGGTCCGGGAGCTCAGACCTACCCATGCACAGGGGCTGCTGCCACCCCACACTACTGCCTCTGTATCAGGCAACCAGTCCATGAGGGGAGTTAGTTTTTAAACTGGCTCCTCTCGTGAACCAGCTCCTGTCTGGCACCCAACACTGTTGCTACAGAGGCAGCAGCGCAGAGTGGCAAGGGGCTCCTCGGGAGTGGGGCCAGATCGCACTTGCTGCCAGCCCCACGTCCGGGGATTATAAACTATAGACAAGTAACCGATAAAAATTAATGGTTAATCACCTATTCAGCTAATCGATATTTAACATTTCTAATTAAATCAAAATAAAGGACTATGTAGCACATAGTCCTGTATTTTGCTTCAGCTACACCAGACTAACACGGCTACATTTCTATCACTAATTAAATCAAGTCTTCCTGACTAGTGATTTAAATCAAATCCACCCTGGAGGGGAGAATTTTCAAAAGGACGCAAAACTGTCTTATCTCTGTTTCCCGAAATCAATGGGAACAAAATTATGCTAAATCATGGAATACTTTTGAAAATTCCATCCCATATACCTCAAACTAATTCAAGGTCTGTGCACACTATTTATGGAAATTGACTAGAGAACAATAAAATGGATGGTAAAACCTCAGACAGAAAAATCAGCATAAAGTACACAAGCTAAACATGAACTTTGCTGTATTAGTCTCAATAAGAATTTACTGTATATTAGATTGACATGCAATTAGCATGGAAGTTAGCTTACAAACATTTAGCAGTTGTTTCACTGAACTTTATAAATACACGATTAAACAAAATTCATGAATGAGCAAATATTTAAATTAAACAACCCATTTACATGCATAGTATTTCCACTGAGGGATATTTTACCTGTCTGCAATTGACAAAAGTAACTAGTGATGGAAGTTATTAACAAAAAAAAAAAAAAAAAAAAAACACCCACAACACACACCCCACAAACTCAAATGTTTTTACTACAGATTATAGATGGCTGTTTAAACAAACAACTATGGTAGTTTTTCAAGAATACCCAGTGAAGGATGTTAAGTATCAGATAATTGACTAATCGAATAGCCGATGCATTTCTGTATTGATTATTTGATTAGTCGACAAGGCGCCTCCTCCTTTGAAGTGCAGCAACAGCTCTAGGGCATTGTGGCGGCATTTAAAAGTGGCAGTGCTGAACGGAGCCCAGGGTCAGCGAGGGTGTCCCCAAGTGATCCCAGGCTCCATGCAGCACTGCCTCTTTGAAATACCACAGGAAGCCCAGCATCAGGAATGCTCCCTATGGCATTCAAAGCAGCAACGAGCTTCGTGCGGCGCTGCTGCTTTGAAGTACCCGCCCCCTTTCTCCTCCCACTTCCTTCCTCTATCTGATAGAGGCAGTAAGGGGGGAGGGGAAGAAGCGACTAGTCAACTATCCTTTTGACTATCCAATAAGCATTTGCTTATCGGATAGTCGACTAGTCCGTACAGTACTACATATTTAACACTTGAACTTGCTTGGAAGAAACAGTCCGCACATCTCCATGCTGCTCACTGTAAGGCTCTGGATATATTCAAATTCTTTTTTCACTGGTTCATTTGAGGGCCATTTCTTGCTTATTCTCATGCCTGAAATAGATAACACGGCAGCCACAGCTCTACTAGTGCTGCATCTAGGCATATACAACTCCTAGTCTAGAAGGCTTTCAGTCCCTTACTTCAGATGATTTTTTTCTTTTGGAAAGATGGATGCTGTTTTAATCTTGGCAAAGCAACTACTATAGAAATAATGGAATCCCGATCCATCTTTAGTAAAAGCCAGAACACTAACCCTCGGTATTTACCCCATGAAGGGAAGATTCTATACAGAATACCAAACTACCTATAAAATAAAGTAGAATGTAGAGAATATTTAATAGCGTATAATATCACTGTGCAACAGTACAAATAACATCTTTTTGTTCTTTCAAAAATTTTGGATTAAAACTATAAGAAAGGAGGAAGAAAGTGCAATGATTATCTACAGTGTCTATATTTTGCTTCAATGTTGTAAATAATTCAGAAGCCATAGTATAATTAATTTCAAATTGATTTGTTCCAACGTGCATTACTTTCAAAATGTGTTTAATCTGAATGTTACAGTTTAGGTTACACACCCTCCTAGTATTATCAGACCATTATAAACATAGAAATCCCCTGAAGTCTAATCAAGAAACCATTCAGGCTCGTAAAAAAAAAAAAAAAATCTATCAACTTATTTTTCCCACATATCCAGATTAATATATATTTTAATTGTAATATAAATTTCTTTCCACATCTAAAAAGCAAAGAATAGAACTAAGCAGCCATTTCCAAAGCATTTTTAAAATCTGTTACTGAGCTTAATAAAATTTGATAGTTTATTATGGTCATGTGAGAACATCTCAATTTTCTTCTGAAAAAATCTAAAAATATATATCCGTAAGTTCTCTTCCATTTTTTTTTATTAACGCCTAAGTAGAGAAACACTTTTCGAAAGTTGATTATTGTACCTAACATAATAGGTTTGTTTAGGTCAAAGGCAGCTTATTTTAAAAGATACTCAAATTTTCACTCTCCTCTGAAAACAGAAACAAAACAATGTGAATGGTATTACTAAAAAAACAGACAAAAATGAACAGAACTATCCCTCTATTTCAAACACAGTAGTAAGAGCTAGTATTAGCATCTAATATACTTCAATACAATTAAGAGTTTTTAATTATAATCTGATGGAAGGGAGATACAATAACTAAAACATATTAACTCTTCTGAGAGATTTTATTTGCTGATAAAAATCTATTTTAAGTTAAGTACAGGACCCTTTTTTGGGTGTGTGATGAAAAAAAGCAGAAAAATGTTAATTGGTAGTTTTAGCTACACTGTACATTTACCATAGTTAGTCTTAGCTTAGGGGCGGATGTAATGCCAGGAGCATAATAACATCATGAAACTCATAGGTTATGTCTATACAGCAATAAAAAGATCCACATCAGAGCTGCAGTTGGCTGGAGTCAGCTAACTTGGGCTCACAGGGCTCAGGCTGCAGTCCTAAAAATTGCATTGTCAACAGTAAGGTTTGGAGTGGAGCCCAAATGTCCACTCTGCAATTTTTAGCTCCACAGTACTGCAAGCCTGAGTCAACTGTCCTAGATCTGAGACTTGATGCCAGTTTTTTTTTTTAGTGAAGTACAAAATGTAACCTTAGCTTCTAACACCATCAATAGGCAACTGACAGCTAAGCAGTATGACAGAAGAATAGCAGCATTCAAAAGTGTTCAAAATAATCAGTAACTACCATTCCAGCAGCTAGAATCATTCTTTTTCAGGGTAAGTATCTTACAAATCCAAAATCCAGTGGTCTCCAACCTTTTTAAGCACAAGACCACTTTTTGACTAAGTGTAATTCAAGATCTACCTCAAACCCAAATACCCTTGCCCCGTCTCCTTTGTGCTCCTGTGAGGCCCTTGCCCTTGCTCATTCCATCCTCCCTCCCCTGTCCTTCCTCACTTTCAACAGTCTGGGGCAGAGGGTTGGGGTGCAGGTTCTGGTCTTGGATTAAGGAATTTGGAGTATGAGAGGGGCTCTGAGCTGAGCCTGGGTCAGGCAGTTGGGGTACCGGAGGGTGTGGGAAGGTGTTTGGATGCAGAGGTGCTTGGGGCTAGGGCAGGGACTTGGAGTGCAGGATGGAGTTAATGACTAGGGTAGGGTTTCGGGATGTGGGCACGAGCTGGGCACTACTTACTTCAGGTGGGAGTGGAACACCTTGACATCAGCGCCCCCTCTTCTTCCTTCCCTGCCCTGCACAGAAAGCAGAAGCTCCTGAGGGGACAGCTCCAAGGCAAAGGGCAGGAGATGTGCAGCAATTGGAGGAGGGGAAGGGCAGCTGAAGTGCTGGATTGATAACCTTGTGGCCAAACCTGTCAGGATCCAAGATCTACTAGTAGATCCCGATCTACTGGTTGGTGACCACTGATTTAAGAGTCTTCAGGCACTGAAAAAAACAACAACTTTGCTCCCATGGATGAAATACTAAGAGTTTTAATTAACACATTCTTTTGGGGGGAGGAGGTTCCAGAATAAGAACTCATTTAAAAATGTATATTTGCATTAGTGACAGATATAAATTAGTATTCTATTTAAAGCTGTCAATTGATTACAGTTACCTTATGCAGTTAACTCACAATTAATCATGATAAAAATATTAAATTGTGATTAATGACGGTATTAATTGCACTGTTAAACAACAGAATACTAACTGAAATGTATTAAATATTTTGGATGTTTTTTCTGTACTTTCAAATATATGATTTCAATTACAACACAGAAAAAGTGTATACTGCTCTATTATTTTTGATGACATATCTGTATTGTAAAAAAGATAAATAGTATTTCAGTTCACCTCATACAAGTATTGTAGTGCAATCTATTGTGAAAGTGCAACTAACAAATATAGTTTTTGTTACATAATATAGCACTGGAGAGCCTATAAGTCCACTCAGTACTACTATTTATTCAGCAATCACTAAGACAAATAAGTTAGTTTGCATTTACAGGAAATCATGCTGTCTGCTTCTTGTTTACAATATGAGAAAGTGAGAACTGGCATTCACATAGTACGTTTGTAGCTGGTGATTCAAGGTAGTTACATGCCAGACATGTTAATACTAGTCCTCCACCTACTAATATAACACTTCTATATTTGTACATATTTTTATTTACACACACACACACACACACACACCCACCCACCCACCCACCCACCCCTAAAGTTTCCACTTCATGCAACTGACAAAGTGGGCTCCAGATAACAAATCCTTATGCCCAAATCAATGTTAGTCATTAAGGTGATACAGGACTCCTTGTTATTGTCTGTAATTGAAACCAAGATATTTTAAAATGTAGAAAATACCCGAAAATATTTAAATAAATAGTTTAACAGTGTGATTAATTGCAATGAATTGCAATTATTTGACAGCCCTAATTCTGTTATCACATGATGAATTTTTAATGAACTACAGCATGCATATATTTTGTTGATGCTTATTTAGTGAACAGGATGCTTATTTAGAGAAGAGAACTGTTGTTCTCTGAAACAGACATAAACAATACATCTCAATCAGGTGTCTATATGTGCATGTGCACAACAGCCACAAGATTTTTCTCTAATAGCATCGGGTCATAACCTAGTTGATGTAAAACTGTGACACCACCTTTGGAAGCTATAACTTGTCCTTACAGAATACAGTACAGGCGGGTTCTGAACTCAAGGCCTTGAGTCAAGACACCCTCCTTGCCAAAGTGATAGCCACCAGGAACACCATCTTGTAACAAAGGGCACGGAACACATTGCTAGGGACTCAAAGGGTGGTGCTATTAGTTGAGAGAAGATAGGTTGAGGTCCCAGACAAGAAAAGGTTGTTCAAGGTGGGTGTATAGTCTATCAAGGCCATTTAAAAACCAGTTAACCATAGGGTTGACAAACAGAGACATTTTGCGCACAGGTGGAAAGCCAAAATGGCTGCTAAGTGCACCCTTATTGTTGATAACAGCTTGTTGCTTCAGATGGAGGAGGTAATCCAGAGTAAGCGGCACTGAGGCTAGCATCAGGGATGAGTGACGATGTATCAATCAATCAGGTACAGGGGTTTTCCACTTCCAAGGAAGACCTGCCTAACCTATTCTAAACAGGAAAGTTCACTCAGATTCAGCCATGGCACTTCCACACAGTAAGGTGAAAGGACTCAAGGTCTGCTTGCTAAAGGCAATCTCGATCTTATGTCAGAAGGTCTGGTAAGAGTGGAAGGGTAACTCTCCTCTACATGTTAGTGGAAGCTCCAGACATGTAACAGTGTTGATGGAAATACGTTGGCGATATCAGTATGATCTGCACTCATTCCCATCTGATCTTGAAGAGTACCTTGTGAACAAACAGTATGGTCAAAAAGGCATATAGAAAATGGCCTCCCCATAGAAGGAAGAACACATTCACGCTGGAGCCCACGCTGTGATTGTGGAAGAAGCAGAAGCTTTTAGCCAGAAGACCTTTTAAGATTTCACTTCAAAGAGAATCCTCTGAACTGTCATTCATGCTTAAATTTGACATTTTACACTCAAATTTGAATAAAGATGCTAATTATCTTACCCATTACAAAGATAGCTTCCCCAATTATCACCTCTAATATCATTAACTCACAGACATTTACCTCTCCCCCTTCTTCCTCCTTCCATCCCCCTTCTGTTCTGAAATTTGATTTGTCCTTTTCATGCGTGTTCATTTTTTTAAATTGTATCCTTTGGTATATATGGTTGTGACAATTTTCTTCCACTATTTGATCTGAGGAAGTGGGTCTGGCCCACGAAAGCTCATCACCTATTAAACCATCTTGTTAGTCTTTAAAGTGCTACACAGTCCTGTTTTTTTCTTTTTTGAAAGAGGCTTTTTTGAAAATATCTTTTGAAAAAGCCTCTTTCGAAAAAGGCTTGCAGTCTACACATAGCCTTTGACAAGAAGTAGATGGCTATATAGGATATGTCTAGACTACAGGCTTTGTCAACAGAAGTTGTGTCAACAGATACTGTCGACAAAGAGCTTCTGTCAAGCTGCTTTGTCAACATGAGAGTGTAGATGCAAAGGACAGTGTAGATGCAGTAACGCCTTCTGTCAACAGAACTCTGTCTACAAAAGGCATTATTGCTTGTAGAATGAGGTTTACCACCGTCGACAAAACTGCCGAGTTCTGTCAATGTTATGTCGACAGAACCCAGCAGTAGTGTAGACGCAGGTATAGTTCTGTCGACAAAAGTCCACTTTTGTCGACAAAACCCTGTAGTCTAGACATACCCTTAGGCACTTATACCCTTGTTAAGGTAGGAAGCAGTGCCAGTTATTTCTCTTTGCTTAAAATCCAGCACCCCATGGGTACTGGATCCACTCCCCCAATGTTCTTCAATTCTAATGTATCTCTGAGATGGGGTAACCAAACTGTACCGAGCATTCAAGGTCTGGGAGTAACATGTATGTATATAAGACAATTATGAATTACAGTATTTTCCATTATTATCTATTATTTTCCTAATAGTTTCTCACATTCTACTTTGACTGCTGATATACAGAGAGAGTATTTTCACAGAACTATCCATCATGACTCCATCTTTTTCTTGAGTATAACACCTAATTCAGACCTCATCATTTTGTATGTGTAATTGGATATCATTTGCCAATAAAACATTACTTTGCATTTATCAACACTGAATTTCATCTGCCACTTTGTTGCCTAGTCTCCAAGTTTTCTGAGATATCTTTATAGCTATTCATGGTCAGCTCTGGACTCAACTATAATGGGCCTGGTGTATTCAAAGGAGTTAGGGTGACAAATAGAATTGCAACAACTTACTTGTACAAGAGCCTTTCTATGCTAGTTTAGTAACACCACATCCCCAAATGGTACAGAGTCATTGTTGATGTAATTAGGTCTATGCAGTATCAATGTATTGACTTGATGGCTTTCAGGAACCATACTACAATGCCCCATACTTACAAGCAATATGAGCACTCCTACTGAGGACATGCACCACCAACACAATAACTCAACTACGCACATACACAACTTATTAATTGTGCCAATATGCCAACAGTACCTGATCTGAGAGAGGACCTACCGCTCTTATCCCCAGCTCCTTATTTTGCTTCAGACCAGGCCAGGGGAAAACATCCTCTGCAGCCAGATCCAGACCACCAAGCAACCAGATCTGGCCAGCAAACACAGCAGGGAGTCTCAGGCAGACTGCCCTGCTTGCCCCAATCCCGCTCAGCAGAGTGGCGTCAGGGCCATTTGTGTTCTGCAAACTGTGAGCTTGGAGAGAAGGAGGGAGTGGTGCTTCATGGATGGTCCTACCCCCGCACAATCTCACTGGTCAGTTTTTCGGCCAATGGAAGCTGCCTATCTGAAAAATAGGCAGCACATGAAGGACCACTCCCCCCTCCCCTTAGGGTCTCATTCATAAAGCACATGGCACTGCAGCTGGGAGACTTAGCAGCGTACGCTCCTGCCTGGGAAACAAGCTGACTGCGGGCCAGGAGTCTCACTGCTAAGTCTCCCAGTCAGAGCCTGCCTCTGGCACCCCAGCCCTTCCCTCTACCCCCAGCCCTCTACTCCCCCTTCCTACCCACCATCCTAAATAAGCCAAACCCTCTGCCCCCTCCCTGAGCTCCCAGACCCTGTACTCCAGTGCGCTGCCCCAGATCACAATCCCCTTCTGCCCTAGGTCACAACACAGACCCCTGCACCGTAGTCCTCAGCCCCAGGTCACAACTGCCTTCTTCACCCAAACTCCCTCGGGGTATGTCTACACTTGCACCCTAGTTCGAACTAGGGATGCAAATGCAGGCATTAGAAATAGTCAATGAAGTAGGGATTTAAATATCCCGCGCTTCATTAGCATGATCTCGCTGGCGTGCTAGTTCGGATCACAGCTGATTTGAACCAGGAAGTGTACGCTGGGATGCGTTAGTTCGAACCAAACCCATAACGTTACTTCTCATTTTTTTGGGGCAGCCTCATTTTTTGAGGAGTAACATTAGTTCGAACCAAGGGGTTTGGTTCAAACTAACACGTCCCAGCGTGCACTTCCTGGTTCGAATCAGCTGTGATTCGAACTAGCACACCAGCGAGATCATGCTAATGAAGTACAGGATATTTAAATCCCCGCTTCATTGACTATTTCGAATGCTTGCATTTGCATCCCTAGTTCGAACTAGGGTGCAAGTGTAGACATACCCTCCCAGACCTCAAAGGCCTACTACGTTCAAATCCCTTACCCCAGAGGTGAGCAAGACAGCCTCCACAAGCCAGATCCGGCCCACCAATCGAGACCTGGGGACTTGGCGGTTCTCTCAAGGCACTGGGGGTGGAGGCAAAGACTTCATGTGCTCTCGTTTCCAAGCCAATCAGGGTCTGTGAGAGGGGGAGCATGGAAAGCCTCCTGGATCCACTCTTTACATGAGGCCCCTCTCCTTCTGGGGCAGCCCACAACCACTTCAAAAATTTGTGAAGTGCCCCCCCCCCCCCCCTTCAAAAATTATTGCTTACCCCTGCTTAAGACCCTTTGCTATGGGAACTGGCCACAGATTTTCTGAAAATCCAAGAACACTGCTTCATCCTTGTCCATGCATTTGTTGACTCACTCAGTCTCCTTCAAAGAATTCTAATAGATTGGTGAGGCATTTCTCTTTAAAAAAAATAATGTTGACTCTTCCCAGAATACCATGTGCATCTAAGCGTCTGATAATTTTATCCTTCACTATGGTTTCAACTAACTTTGCCTGGTAGGCTTAATGGCTTGCAATTGCCAGGATCAGCTTAGCAACAGCATTATGTTAACTAGCCCCCAGTCTTCTTGTACAAAGGCTGATTCATAGGTGGTTGGTGAAGATGCTGCATGGGGAGGCAAGCTCCCTAGTCTGTGGCCCTGCCCATATTCCACCCCTGCGCTATCTGGGCCCCACCCTCCTCCCCACTTTCTTTTTCTTCTCTTCTCTCACCCTCTCTGCTCACCCCCCATTCCAGCCAAATCCCTGAACCCAAACATAGCAAAGGACATTTAAAAAACCCACTTTTCTAAATATCTTTCTAAAGAAAACAGAGCATGTTTTACACTGCATGCCAGACTGTGATGACTGGACATGCAGAAGATACTCAATTAAAATCACCTAATTTAGGAATGAAAAATATCAGCCATACTTTTTTTTTTTTAATATACATTGAAATCTGTCAAATTTATTTGCAAAAATTTGTATTAAGGGCAAATCAGCTGTCCTGCTGAATACAACATTAAATATTAAGGAATACATGACGCAGCTCTTCTCGGTTTTACATTTTCTTAATCAGTATTTCTAAGTTGATTTTATATTTTAAATGTACTTTTAAAGGCAGTAATCTTTCCAGATCACTACATATTTAACACACTGAAACAAAGACATTATTTTAAATTAATCAGTCAGCAGTTTAGTGTGTTCATATCAAATTTCATAGCTTTTAGAAAAAGGGAATGCTAATTTATTTTGTGTGATCTCATAACAGACATGTTTATGTTAAAAATGTGTTTCCAAAGATTTTAGGCATAACATAGGAATTTATTTCTTATTAAGGTACTGATTTTGGTGGAGAGTTATCTTAAAAACAGAAGTAAAAAAAGGGAAACTCATTTGTCCAGCTATCTGGCAGAAAAGGGATATTGTTCCTTTAAGGCTGTGGTCACCAACAGGTCGATCGCGATCGACCAGTCGATCGCGAGGCGTTCTGTCCGCCCCATCCTCATTTCCCTCCCACCCCCAAGAAGCCCCCCTACCTACCTCCAGTGAAAATGGAGGTAGTGTAGGCTTCCCAGGGATGGACAGAAGTCCCACAGCTTAGCGCCACTTCTGGCGATGCCTGTCCCCACTGGCACCCTGTCTCCAGCTGCAGAAACCTGTCCCCACGGGCACTCTATCCCCTGCTGCAGAACCCTGTCCTCTGCCCTCCCAGCACCCTGTTTCCTCTCCCCTGCCCCCAGCCGCAGAACTCTGTCCCCACAAAATGTATAATTATAAATGCTTCATTTTAGATTTAAATAGCATGAATAAAAAACAGACCATTTATTTCGTAACTATAAACACGTGATTTTAATTTTATACATCGTATAATTTAAAAATAAACTGTTTATCAGAGTAAGGAAGGGCTGGGGATAGCAAATGATGGACAGGAGGAGAATAGAGAGGGCGGGGCTTCAAGGAAGGGGCAGGGCTTCAAGGAAGGGGCAGGGTGGTAGATCTTTGCCTGTTCGGAGATTTAACAAGTGATGTTGGGTGTAAAAAGGTTGGAGACCACTGCTTTAAGGGAACAGGGGGAGCGAAAGGAGAAAGATTACAGCAGAAATGGAGAAAGGCTTTGGAATTAATTTTTGTTAATTATATAAAATGTGCATTTTAGATAAGGGTGGTCTTTTGAAGTTTTTAAAGAAGATCCAAGCATTCAGCTAAAGCTGAATATTCAGATTGTGCATCTAAAACCTATGCAACAACCTTCAGAGATGTGATTTTATAATCTTCAGCAACAAACTAATGAAATATTTAAAGCCAATTTTAAGCTATTATAGTAATGCTCAACTGTTTTTTCAGTAAGTTCAGAGACTGACAGTATATACCTCTAGATTGGCACATGCCTGTTAAATGACTTCATTAACATGTAATGGCTCTTTCACAAGTTCAATGTTGTGCTAATATTTCTAGCAAGCTGGAAGGCTTTTCATTTTTTAAATAATAGATCCACAGGGGCAGGGAGAGGGAAAAGACCTTCACAAGACTGCAAAAGCCTGCTGTGGGAGGCTGCAGGATCTATGAGAATAGGGATAGAAAGAAAGGAAACATTTGAGCGCCAAGACCCAAGGAGGCACTGCCTTCCCTTGCCTCTTATATGCGGGCTAATTTAATCAACAGGTTACATACCATAGTTGGTAGCTCTACAATTACATGTCTGAGTTCCTTCAGAACTCTTTAGTGAGTACCATGTGGACCTGGTAACTTATTACTGATTAATTTATCAATTTGTTCCAAAACAACCTCTACTGCAAATCTCAGTCTTGGACTGTTCCTCAGATATCCCACCTAAAAAGAATAACTTAGGTGTAGGAATTTCCTTTATATCTTCCGTAGTGAAGACTGACACAAAAAAATTATTTAGCTTCTATGTGACAGCCCAGTCTTCCCTGAGTACAAGTACATGGATAGTACCTCAATCAGCCAGTAGCCCTACTAATTATTTGACAGCCTTCCTGATTCTGATGTGTGTTTTTAAAAAGGTATGCTGTTTGTGTCTTTTGTTAGTGGCTCTTCAAATTCTTTTTCCTCCTGCATAATTCTACATTCACACTTGACCACCCAAGTTAATGCTTCTGTTTACCTCAGTAGGAATTGAATATCAAATTTTAAGTGTGTCTTTTTGCATCTAACCACTTCTTTGTTATTTAGCCTTGGTCACCTTACTGCTTTTTTTTAAATTTGGGGTATACATTTAATCTGAGCCTCTGCTATGGCATTTTCAATAGCTTTCATGCAGTTTGCAGGCACTTCAGTACTGACAGATGGCAAAACAAGGAGCAATGTTCTTAAGTTACAGTGGGGGAGGTCTAGGTTGGATATTAGGAAAAACTATTTCATTAGGAGGGTGGTGAAGCATTTGGAATGGGTTACCTGGGGAGATGGTAGAATCTCCATCCCTAGAAGTTTTTAAGTCCCAACTTGACAAAGCCCTGGCTGGGATGATTTAGTTAGGGTTAGTCCTGCTCTTGGGCAGAGGCTTGGACTTCTTGAGGACTCTTCCAGTCCTAGGATTCTATGATTTCACACATTATTGTTCCTTTTAATTTCAATTTAACTAGCTCTCTCATTTTTGTGTGGTCCCCCTTTTTGAAATTAAATGCTACTGTGGTGGGTTTCTTCAATATTTCTTCCCTATAATAATGTTAAATTTAATTATGCTATGATTGCTATAACTGAATGGTTCAGCTATTTTCTATCAATTGGACCAGATCCTGTGTTTCACTTAGGACTAAAATCACAAATTCTCTCTCCTCAAGATGCAACTACTAATGGGGACTGGAAACTTCTCTGCATTTCATCCAGAGATGAGATTTACCCAGTCAATATAAGTATAGTTGAAATCCTCCATTATTATTGGATTTTGTTTTCTGTAATTGCTAATCTTAAAAAACAACAAATGGTCCTGCAGCACCTTAGAGACTAACAAAAAATGTAGATAGTATCATGAGCTTTTGTAGGCAAAACCCACTTCTTCAGATGAATGGAGCAAGGGATCCAGAGACACAAATAAATAGCAGAAAAAGAGAGGAGATGGGGAGGGAAAGGGGGGGAAAAAAGCTTGTCAACTAAAGTGTCCGTGTTAAATGAGGCTAATGGAGTGGGCTGTAGGTACCCAATACTTAGCTTTTGATGTCATTGGGGTGCAGAATATAATGGCCCATCCAATTCGATTAAATTTGTCAAATTGGTATTTGAAGGCAAGTTCCCCAATTTCTCTCTCTCTCTAGCTGGTTTCTGAAATTGCTTTGTAAGAGGAAAGCAACTTTTAGATCCATTAATGAGAGCCCAGGCAAGCTAAAATGTTCCCCAACTATTTTGAATATCTGATTGATGTTCATTAATCCTTCGTTGTAGAGACTGTCCAGTTTGGCATATATTGCAGGGGCATTACTCGCATATCTCACATTAGTGGATGTGCAGTTGTATGATCCTCTGATGTGGTGGCTTATGTGATTAGGTTCTGTGATGATGTCACTTGTATAGATGTGTGGACAGAGTTGGCACCAGAGTTTATTGCAGGGGTGGGTTCCTGGTTGAGTAAGTTTGAGGTGTGATGTGTGGTTGCTGAAAAGAATGTGTTTCAGGTTAAGGGGTTGTCTGTAGGCAAGGACTAGCCTGTCTTCCAAGGCCTGTGAGAGTGAGGGATTGTTTTCAAGGATAGGCTGTAGATTGTGCTGAAGGAGTTTAAGTTGGGGGGCTGTAAGTGATGACCAGTGGTGTTCTGTTAGTTTGTTTGTTGGGCCTATCTTGAAGAAGCTGATGCCTGGGTACTCGTCTAGTTCTATCAATCTGTTTTTTCACTTCCCTGGATAGGTATTCAAGTTTTAAGAATACCTGTAGGTGTTTATCTTTGTCAGTGGGTTGGGAGCAAATTTGGTTGTAATTTACGGCCTGGCTGTAAACAATGGGTTGGGTAATGTGTCTTGGATGGAAGTTAAACGCACGTAGGTAAGTAATTTCCTTGAGCATTTCACAATCACCATCACCCATCATCTGACCAAGGGGTTGGTAGCAATATTCCTATTGCTATACTGCTATTATTCAAGAATGGAAATTCTACCCATACTCAGACTATGATGCTGTCTTGAATGAATGAAACTTTTACATTACCTGCTTCTAAACTTTACCTCCAATGCCACTCTCCCATAAGTATTCTTATATATTTTGTACCTAACATTACTCCGTACCATTGTTTTCAGCATTTCACCAAGTTTCTGAGACGCCTTACAAATATCCTCATTGAGCAACATTCAAGTTCATGCATCTATGTATTTAGATCTCTAGCAGTTGTATAAACACTTATAAAATTATTAGTGGTCTGCCTTCATGTGATGAAACTGATGGGAACTCTTTTTCATTTGACTACTTCTCTTTAGTTCCTATCCGTACTTTATCATTTTCAATCCCATACACTTTACTAAGATATAGAGAAGGGGTTTTCAAACTGGGGGTCGGAACCCCTGAGGGTTTCAGGAGCTCAGTTCCCCCTAATCTGGTAACTGCACAACCACGCAGCTTCCCATTAAGCCCCATTCAAAGGCTCAAGACTGCAGCGGGGAGAGAGCTCTCTTCCCAAGCCCTGAGGCTATAAGAGCCGACAGGGAGGAGCACAGAGATGCGCAGCCAGGGAAAAGACACCCTTCCTCCGCCAGCCCCCATCACCAAGCTGTTGCAGCGGAGGGAAAAGAACCTGTCCCCCACCAGTCCCAGCAGGGAGGCACCCAGGTAAGCCCAAGGCCTGTCTCTCCTTGAGTCCCCCCAGCCCTGTGTACTCTCCTGGATCTCAAAGTCCTCATCCCTAGCTTCAACCCAAAGCCCACACCCACAGTTCAAAGCCAAACTTGCAGCACTCTTTCTGCACCCCAAACCCATCACCCCAAGCCCTATGTATATCCCCAGCCAGAGCCCTTCCACCCCAATCCTCTGTTCCAGCCCTGAGCCCCTCAACCCCAGCCGTATCTCTCACACTCCTGCACCCCAACCGTCTGCCCCAGGCCTGAGCCCTCTCCTACATTCAGAAATCTTGGTCCCACTTCTGCCACTTGAATTTTCTAATGTGCACCAACATGAAAGTGATGTGTCGCACATCATCTCCACATTGGGGCGCACAAGAAAATTCATTCTGTTTGGGGTGGAAAAAAATGTGAGGGAACAATGCCTGTGAAATTACTACCAGGGAGGGGGAGGGCTTTATGAGCTGTCAACCTCCAACCCAAACTCTGTTTTGCCTTCAACATTCATAATGGTATTAAATACCTTTAAAACATTTAAAATATATAAGGGGATCCACACTCAGAGGCTTGCTACGTGAAAGAGGTCACTAGTACAAAATCTCAGAACTCATTGATACAGGTTAAAGGACTGGAAGCCAAAGTATCAACCCTGTATTAAATAAAAGAAAATGAAGAGTTCCTGGATATAATCAAGATTTGATATGACAGGCACAGGGATGTCCAAAAATCATAAATAGCAGCACAAGGAGGTCTGCTCAACAACCAGAAAGAAAACTGCCCGTGTGAGACCTACAGAAGGAGGAGAACCAGTATACTCCCAACACATACAAAGGCAAGCATCCATTTTCAGGCTCTCTGCATAACAAGCAACCTTATTCTAACTCTCTGTTCTGACTGCCTTGGAAGAGTCATCTGAGGGAAGGTATCAAGGGACCAAGTTGAGCAGAAGATATAGAATGCATTGTCGCACCAATCACAAGAGGAGGAGAAAGGTGACGGTGGTCAGGGACTCCCTGCCAAGTGGGGCAGTCATCCATCTGCCAACTGGGACCAGGATTCCCAAGAAGTATGTTGCTTGCCTTGAGTTAGAACTCAAGATGTGACAGTCTGCCAAGATTCATCAAGTCCTTGGACTTCTTACCCCTTCCCACTAACCCATGCGGGCACCAAAGATACTGACAAGAATGACTTTGAGCAGATCACTGCAGAGTACAGGACTCTGGGAAGGAGGAGTAAAGAGTTTGGAGGGAAAGTGGTATTCTCATCCATCCTTCCTCCCAAAAAAAGCCTGGACAGGGACTATGACTAGAGGATGGAGAGAGGCTGTTCACAGTAATGACATGGCAGAACAAGTAACAATGGCAGAACAAGTAACATGGCAGAACAAGTAACAAGTTACAGTGGGAGAGGTCTAGGTTGGACATTAGGAAAAAATATTTCACTAGGAGGGTGGTGAAGTACTGGAATGGGTTACCTAGGGAGGTGGTGAAATCTCCATCCCTGGAGGTTTTTATGTCTCAGCTTGACAGGGCCCTGGCTGGGTTGATTTGGTTCGGATTGGTCCTGCCTTGGGCAGGGGGCTGGATTTGATGATTCCTGAGGTGTCTTCCAGCTCTATGATTCTACCAAATCATGAAGGTAAATGCATAGCTATGCAAGTGTGTAGTGGGGCATCTGTCCCACTGAGGCCAGGAAAGGTTAAAGAAGGCTGGAGGGGGCTTGCGCAGAGTACTAGCCAATCAGGAAAAGGCTCACAGAGCCAATCAGAGGGTGGCTTACTTGGGGATCCCTATTTATAAGGAGCTGCTCAGCAAAGCTATGGACAGTTGGGTCCTAATTGGGGAGGGTGCAGGACTGGTTCCTTGGGAAAAGCACCTTAGGTGGAGCAGTGCTGGGCAAGCTCAGGGGAACAGAGGAAGAAAGGTTCCGGCCGTGTTACCTGCCAAGCTGTACACCTTGACACAAGGGCTATGAGAGTGCAAGAGTAGCAGGGAAATGGTCAGGAAAAGTGAGCAGTAAATGGGGAGTGAAGGAGGGCAGGACAAGGCTGCCATCAGAGGGTCTCTGAGTAGGGACCCAGAGTAGTAGGAGGGCTTGGGTTCCCCCACACACCACCACCACTTCTCTTTGCACCACATCTAGCCACCACAGAGCATCTACTGTGACTTTCCCCTGAAGTGAGGAGCTAGACCTTGGCTGCAGTTGAGTACATTGGCAGATGTAAGACAGAGGACTGCTGATAACCCAGGAAGGAGGGGGTTGGGGGGAGAAGCAGAATGGTGGACTCTGCCAGAAGGCAGAGTTCCAAAGAGGATGCTGCAGTCCAGGGAGTGACAAGGGTCCAAACAGCGGAGACAGCAGAATGGAGTATGATCAAATGCACATTCAACCGTCATTCAGTACCTGGTGAGCCAATAACTGAATCACCTCTTAGTGCTGTCAAGGTGACTGGTCCATGGTTTCATGAACCAGATGAGCAAGGGGTTGGCATTTTAGTATTGCCAGTGGTAATCCAACAGTAGAGGAAAAAGAAGTCCCTGTCTGTAGCAGTTGTAGAAGCTGTAGAAACCATTTTCATGTTTAGCTAAAAGCCATCTTGTATATCAGAAATCATTTCAGCTTTTCTCTCAAGCACGTAGACCAGAGTGAACTTTCTGTCACCCCGTGAGAAGAGGCCTTCAGGATGGGCTATTGGTATGTGTTAATTGAGCTGGTTGGGACAGGAGATGTACTCCCTCGCACCTGTCCGCCATCTTGTTGATAAGGTTTGGTTTTTCCAAATTTAATTGAGGATTTCTGTAATTGGATGCCCTGACGTCAGACTGTTTGGCTAAGGGTATAAAGATACTAGGATTGATTGTATTAGCAGCCTTACTGGGTCTAGCTCTGCTGTGACCACGTTTGGCTCATGCTGTGCTTTATTAATTAATAAAGCTGTTTGTTAGCTGCCTAAACACAGAGGAGCGTGTTTTTGCTTCGACACTTTCTAAACAGTCCTGTACTCTTAAAGAGAACAGCATCACACATCTTGCCAGACCAGTCCACGTGAATGTCAGTAAAGCATCCCCAATGATCCATCAAAGTTTTCATTACCATAGACAAGTAACCCTGTCTATTAATGTACTAGGTAGCAACATGGTCTAGTGCCAAAAGAGGGATGTGTGCACCATCTATTATTCCATCACAGTTCAGGAACCTCACAGCTGCAAAGACATTCCATTATCTCCAACACATGGAAGAGTCATAAACCTCTATAAAAGGTGATACATAAACCTGTACAGTATCCCCTGTAGCAGATTTCCTAACTCATAAGAACATAAGAATGGCCATGCTGGGTCAGACCAAAGGTCCACTTAGCCGTGTATCCTGTCTTCTGACAGTGGCCAATGCCAGATGCACTAGAGGGAGTGAACAGAAGAGGGAATCGTCAAACAATCCCTCTCCCATCTCCCATTCCCAATAGCCATTGATGGATCTAACCTCCATGAGTTTATCCAGTTCTTTTTTTGAACCCTGTTAAAGTCCTGGTCTTCACAACATCCTCTGGCAAGGACTTCCACAAGCTGACTGCATGCAGCGTGAAGAAAAATTTCTGTTTGTTTATTTTAAACCTTCTGCCTATTAATTTCAATTGGTGACCCCTAGTTCTTATGCTTTGGGAACAATAAATAATTTTTCCTTATTTAGTTTATCCACACTAGTCATGATTTTATAGACCTCTATCATAGCCTCCTTCTAAGCCAAAAAGTCACAGACTTTTTAATCTCTCTTCATATGGGACTCGTTCAAACCCTCATTTTTGTTGCCATATTCTGAATCTTTTCCAATGCCTATATGCCTTTTTTGAGATGAGGCAACCACATTTGTACACAGTATTTAAGATGTGGACGTACCGTAGGGTTTTTTATATAGAGGCAATACTATATTCTTTGTCTTATTCTCTATCCTTTTGTTAATGATTCCTGTTTGCTACATACTGAGTTGATGTTTTCAAAGAACCATCCATAATGACTTCAAGATCTCTCTTGAGTAATTATAGCTAAATTAGTCCCCATCATTTTGTATGTATAGCAGGGATTATTTTTTCCAATATGCATTACTTTACATTTACCAACATTAAATTTCATCTGCTTTGGTCTTAACTATTTTGAGCAATTTAGTATCATCTGCAAAGTTTGTCACCTCACTGTTTACCCCTTTCTCCAGATCATTTATAAATAGGTTGAATGAGACTGGTCCCATTACGGACTCCACTACAACCGGTCCCCAAGTTACGACCAAACCTCCCATTAAGCTGTCGTCAAGGCGGTCCCCGAGTTACAAACGCGACCCACACTTACAAACAGCGAGGTTGCAATGTAACTCAATGGGGTCCACTTACGACTATTTCGAGTTACAGCCAAGTGTTTGGTCCGTAACACATTTGTAACTTGGGGACAGGTTGTAGTTACTTTTCCCCAATAAATTATGTTCATCTAGGTATCTGACAATTTTCTTTACTATAGTTTCAACTAATTTGCCAGGTACTGACATTAGGCTTACAGGTCTGTAACACCTGCAGAGCAGTTTTTAAATATTGGCGTCACATTAACTATCTTCCAGTTATTAGGTACAGAAGCTGATCTAAAGGATAGTCTACAAAACACAGTTAATAGTTCTGCAATTTCACTTATGGGTGAATGCCATCTGGTCCCAGTTACTTGTTACTGTTAAGTTTATCAATTTGCTCCAAAACCTCCTCTAATGATACTTCAATATGGGACAATTCCTCAGATTTGTCACCTAAAAATAATGGCTCAAGGTTTGGGAATCTTCCTACCATCCTCAACCAGGAAGACCGAAGCAAAGAATTAATTTAGTTTCTCCACAATGACCTGATCATCTTTGAGTGCTCCATCAGCATCCCGATTGTAGCATCTCAACTCCAAATCAAGTCCTGATTGACAGGTAGCAATCTAATGTTGCAGATTTCCACAGTGTGAGTACCACTCACCTCTCTATTGTCAATGAAGCGCTCATTATGGCACCCTGACCAGGAAGGTTGGCATAAACTCGCTAGACAGATCCAGGAACATGGCCTTGTACATCCAAAAGTTCTGCAGCCACTACTCATCATCTCAAGCCTACATTACAATGAGATCCCACCAAGGAGTGCTTGTTTCTCAAGAAACAAGTCCAGAAATGGTGCTTCACCATCTCCATAGGCTCCAACAACATTCAATTGATTCTTCCTATGTCCCAGATTCTTCAATCTGTCCTCCAAGGAATCATTATACTCTCCCTGCCCCTTATTTGGGTCTTCTTGATGCTCTGCAAATACTATAGGATTGTGAATCTGTACTTGCAACACTCATGACAATACTGAAGAGCTACTCAGGCTTTGTGCTTCTGTCTGAGATGGTAGACAGCAAGGACAGACATATGGGTTTGCGGGATTTTGAAAAAAGGATAAAAAAATTATAAGAGATACGCAACAACAGCATGGAGGCAGATACAAACTGGGATGCTGACAAAGACTCCCAGTCTCCTCTCTGAGACTAGTTTTGACCACATCATGCAAAAGTTAGAGAACTGGATTGCACAGTGAATTGCACAGTGAGTTTGCCTACGGATCATGTATTGCACTCCACATTGACACAAGCACTCCCAGTGAATATACCCAGCCAGCACAAGGATCCAAGTATGCATGTGCATAACCAATACACTAACTGCAGCACAAGGATCCAAGTATGCATGTGCACAACCAATACACTAACTGCAGCAATTGTATGCTGACATAACTTAAGTGAATATAAATTTGCAATGTAAAAACGCAGCCTTAGTCTGGCTTACTTATAAGAACATAAGAATGACCACATTGAATCAGACCAGTAGTCTCTCTAGCCCAATATTCTGTCTCTTGACAGTGGAAATCTATTCCTTTCATAATGGTTTGCAAAGTTATTAGTTTTTTTTATTGTTACTGCACTTGTAGCTGATGTTCTTAGAGAAATAACAATAATGATTTCAAGAGCTCTTTCTTGGGTGATAACAGCTAATTTTAGACCCCATCTTTTTGTATGTATAGTTAGGATTATGTTTTCCAACGTGCATTACTTTGCATTTACCTATACCGAATTTCATTGGCTATTCTATTGCCCAATCTCCCAGTTTTGTAAGATCCCTTTGTAACTCTTCTTAATCTGCTTTGGATTTAACTATCTTGAGTAATTGTAGCTCTCTGGAAACATTGGCATCGCACAGTTTATCCTTTTTTCCAGATCATTTATACATATCTTTACCAGCAATGGTCCCAGTACATCTCTCTTAGGGACACCACTACTTACCACACTCCATTCTGAAAACTGACCCTTTATTCCTACCCTATGTATTTCATTTTTCATCCACTTACTGATCCTTGAGAGAAGCTTCCTTCTTATCCCATGACTTCTTAGTTTTCTTAAGAACTTTTAGTGCGGCACCTTGTCAAAGACTTTCTGAAAGTCCAAATATACTATACCCACGGGGTCACCCTTGGCCACACTTTGAAAAATTACAATATGCCAGACACGCGATTTCCCTTTAACATGACTTTTGTAACTCTTTCCCAACATATCATGTTCATCTAGGTCTCTGATAAGTCTCTTCTTTAATGCAGTTTAAATCAGTCTGCTTGGTACTGAAGTTAGGCATAACAGTTTGTAACTGCTTTCTTCAAAAATTAGCTCTTACCCTGCACTTTCCTCATCTGTGCAAATAGATGCGTTTTTCCTTTAACAACAACAACAACAACAACAAAAAAAATACCACAAGCACAAATTCTGCTTTCAAGAAAAAAATTGTGAAGTACCTGACTCTCTAACACTATAAGGTGCCCATGACTATCTTCCTGTCGCTGTATATATGTTACCTCAGATGTCTGACTCTTTTGGGGGCTTGTTCTCTAAAGGGTCCTCCCTTTATTGACTGTTGTAGTTTGCCAATCTTTTTTAGGCTCTTCATGCAACATCTTCCACAAGATAAACAAAATATATCCTCACTAAAATGTTTACTTTTTATATACAGATGTACATAGGCAAGGCTTCACAAACCACTTTTTCTACTCGCTTGAGGCGAGTAGATTTCAGCCGGCCGCTCCGTGCGCCCCATTCACCGGCACTGCGCACATGCGCAGAGCCGGTCTGGTGCATGCGCAGTGCGGAGCTGGCGAGTAGCTCTCGCCACAGTTTGTCGAGCCCTGTACATAGGGAATTTTCTCATTTATTTTAAAATACACTTTAGATAATGGATCTCAATTTGTTCTGAACATGTCACATCAATGGTTAAACTTAGAAACATGAAAAACTTAGAATTCTAAGAACGTGATGGTCTTGGAATGAAGGAAAGTTTTGCCTTTAAGTACCGCAGGATATAAAACAAAGATTCTCTAAGAGAAGAATTTAACAAGAATTATTTCATTATATATGATTCGGGGATCCTAAAAGACTGATACTGAAAGGGGTTAAAGTGCTGAAATTATGTAATGTAGTTGTTTCTAGTGCAATTGGAAGTTTATTTTTTGGAGTGCTACTTTCAAGAGTCTACTTCATAATGAAAGAATTTTGCTGTGTTCGCTTTCATAATCCCAAATATGCTCTTCAACAAATATACACACTAGAAAATGCTCTCATCTGTTCATAAATTGTGCAGCTGTGGCAACATATTTGTCTGTATAGTTCAAGGCTAGACCCATGCCATTGTTCCCTTCATGTTAACTAGTTTTTTGTCGCATCTAGCTGGTACAAAGTATTGATCTGATTCCCGAACGCAAAATTCACTTCAAGAATGAAAGAATCAGAGGGCTAACTAAAATTAACTATAAATTCTACAGTTATAAGAACTGTACCAATGTGGAAATGAAGGGTGGAGAGAAAGGAAGAATTAAAAAAAAAAAAAAAAACAGAAGCAAACTTCTGCTCTCAGATATGCAGGACAAAACTTCATTCCCATATTCTGCTCCCATTACAGGTATCCAAGACTTGATGACCTCATTTGGAATTGTTTGCAGGTCCGGAGGTGGAAAAAAGTCAGTTTTTAAGGTCACCACGAAGCAAGCAATGAGAACAAAATGTTGCTCAAACATTATTTCTGAGAGAATACATCTATTGGAATGATATATATTTATTTAAAAATGTTTATGAAGTATTTAAAGTTTTTAAATGTAAAAAGTTTATATCACTATATTAACGGGGCACCCATGTGACTGATCTTGATATTAGATTCTCTTTTCTAGTCACCCTCCAACTTAAGTTTTCTGTTTATTAACGCATATCTCGCTGACAAAATGTCATCTGACAATCATTTATTAAAATCTTGTAGCTCACTTCAACTCCACAAATTAACATACATCATACTAATAGGTTGCCAGTTCATCATCAGCTAGATTTGCATCCTACCTTCACGCCAACTGCAACATCAGTGACAATGCTGTAAAGAAAATAAGAAACCTGCTTTAATATTAATAAACATGTCAGACTTTAATTTTTATATTCACCCTCAAAATAAGTGTGATTTCCTCCTACAAAACTGAACCTTCTAACGTATTTTAAGCAACTTTCAATATTTAGAATTTTCTATAGCTCTGTTCATTTTAATAGCAAAGGCAACCCACTTACAAGAATAGAGAGGTCAACAAAAACTAGACAGGAATGGGAGTAGGCCCAAAGTTTCAAAATAAAAGATATTCAGAAGGAATACTGAACAGAGACTCCATGAGTGCCCACAGCTACAGAAAGTGTCCATGATGTCAGTGAACACTACCTAATGGAGCTCTATCTGGACACAGGAATTAAGAAGCCAGAAAATTCACCCCATCCAGCCTCCTTCGCCCTATCTGATAGATACCCATTTTGGTCAATGCCAGAAAAAGTCTGAAGAGGTAGTCTCTGCACATTGTGAGACAATGGATAAGGTGAGAACAGAAAGATTTACGAACAGGCGTAATACATAAGAAAATCTTTTTGTTCACTCTTTAGTAGTGATCCTTACAGAACAATTTAGGGCAGAAAGCGATTCATACTGTTTCCGAACTGAAAATGATGAGCACATTGGTGGATGGATCCTAAAAATGGCACCAACACCCATGTGGGCCAACAGCACAGACATGCTCTTGTGCAAAACCATTTCCAGAATTTTGCCCTGGGTAGACAGAATAGAACAATCCAAAATAGAATACAGACCACCCCATCTTACACAAAATACCATAAATGTTAAAAAGAAATGTGGTAAGTAATGAATGCCGCTATCATGGCTATCAATTTGTGTATAGCTCGAAGGATTGACTTTTTATACAGAGCTTATAACACAACATTAAGACAACACACACACACACACACAAAGACTTTTAAAATGGCATTACCAAAAGATTATATATTTAACTAACACGTACACACGAGATTGTTTAACTGGTCTCAAAAAAGTGAGCCAACTATTCTGGGGGCAGCAAGATGCAGTATAAGTGTTTATGCTGAAAGCAACTATAAACACCAGCGATGTTTCCCATTCCCAATGAAAAGAGGGCCTTGTGTATAGTTAACCCACCCAAACTCCCTGCCAGGATTGAAGGCCCTGGCTGTCCCATATGGCTGACGCCTGCTAACCCATTTCTACTTCGGTTTTTACTGCCCGCCTGCCTCCAGTGTACACAAAGGCGTCTTTCTACCTTAAATAAAAAAGACTGAGGGACTATTAAGCACCCAATGAAAACAAAAGAGATTGACATCTGCCTCCTCCAGCTTCTGCTCCTCCTCTCCGGCCAACCCCAAACAAGCAAGGGTGCTGTTCACACCATTCCCCTAACCCCACAAAAGAGGTGGGGTGGGGCACACCCCGACAGGGCAGCAGAGCGAACACAGCGCTACGTGAGCCCTGGGTGAGGCCGGCCCGGCCCCGCGTTATACACTGTCTCGTCCCCGCCCCCATCCTCACTGGGCCCCTGTCGGCCTCCAGCTGCCCCACAGGGAAGGCCCAGACGCTGATCCCGTTACTGTATTCAGCGGGGCGTGCTGGGCGCCTTGCTCCCCCCAGACCGCCACGGGGCGGGGAGCGAGCTCCGCTCTACCCAGCCCCTAACGGGAGGGCAACAAAACCCCGGCGGGCGGCAGCGGCCCCCGCTTCCCCCTCCGCCCCGTTACTCACCCGTCCATCGCCGACCAAGACAAAGCGCTGGCAAGCAGGGCAAGGAGCCGCGCAGGCAGCGAGCGGAGAGAGGCAGCGAGAAAATGGCGGCCGGGCCCCCACGGAAACCGCCGAAGGTTGCCGAGTGCCAGGCTCTGCTCCCCATCAGATTGGGCTCCCTCGTTGACACTGAGCATGCCCGAGCGCTGTGCGCATGCTCCGTAGCACCTGCTGCCGCCGCTTCTGCGATGCCCCTCATCACCTGCCTGTCTGAGCCAAACTATTCCCCCGCCCAAAGGCGCCAGTAAAGCAGGGAGGCGTCCTCGCTTTGACGCCCACAGTGCCCACTCCTGGGCCCATCTCCCACAACACGTTCATTTCCCAGCCCTGCTGGCTGGAGGGAAATTCTTTAACCTTTCCCCTCAAAGTCCCGCCTTTTCAGAGGGGAAGAGGCTCCTCTGCCCTGCTGCCACCATGCTGAGTCTGAGGAGAAATTTGACAGATCTAATGCATAGAGACTTGGACTAGATTGCCCAGTCTCCAAGTCTGGTGCCAGGCTTCCCTTGTTGCAGGCAGAGACTGTCCAAACTTGGTGCCATCTCTTCTTCATTCCTAGGGCCAGAGTGAGGGTTGTTAAAGTCTTTCTCCTCTGATAATGGAAAAGTTTTGTTGTAGAATTGCCATCAGTAGTCTATTTTCTGTAGTAGCCTGCCTCTCCAAGTGGCCAGTGCAGGAGGCTTCAAAGGAATGTATAGCCCACTCCGAATGCAGCTAATTGTGTAATAGTGGTAGAGATGTAGCCGTGTTAGTCTGGGGTAGCTGAAGCAAAATGCAGGACAATGTAGCACTTTAAAGACTAACAAGATGGTTTATTAGATGATGAGCTTTCGTGGGCCAGACCCACTTCCTCAGATCAAATAATGGAAGAAAACAGTCACAACCATATATACCAAAGGATACAATTTAAAAAAAATGAACACACATGAAAAGATAAGAGAAAACAGTTTCTTGTCATTTCAACCAGAAAGGACACAGTCTTAATGACCTGCTAACCTGCATCCTACTTCAGAAGACATTCAAATCTGCACTTGAAAGGGAATCCTCTGAACTGGAATTCATGCTAAAATTCGACACCCTCCGCACCGGACTTAATAAAGACCCCAACTATCTTACACATTACAAAGATAGCTTCCCCAATTATCACCTCTAATACTATTAACTCACAGACATTTCCCCTTTCCCCCTTTTAATATCATTAACTCACTGGCATTCACCTTCCTTCCCCCCCCCCCCCCACATCCCCCTTCTGTTCTGTAATGTGATTTGTCCTTTTCATGTGTGTTCATTTTTTTTAAATTGTATCCTTTGGTATATATGGTTGTGACTGTTTTCTTCCATTATTTGATCTGAGGAAGTGGGTCTGGCCCACGAAAGCTCATCATCTAATAAACCATCTTGTTAGTCTTTAAAGTGCTACATTGTCCTGCAATTGTGTAATAGTATTCCTTAGGCGAGAGGAAAGGAATTCTTCCAGTTGAAAGCTGATAACGAATAGCTTGTGCCCTGTAGCAAAGAAAGGGTAGATAAGGTATTGCACACTGGAGTGTGCACCAGTATGTGTGCTCGTTCAGATGTGTGCCCTAAGTTATTAATAAATATCTTATAAACCTCTCCCAGCCTCCCGTCGTCCCATTTGCTCCCCTGGTGCTTGCTCTGCCCTTCACCGCTCACCCTCCACTGGCTCCTCATGCCCCTTCGAGCCCTCACACATGACTTGTTCCATCCCCTGCCTTCTTCATGCTCATCCCTCCTTTCAACCCCTCTTTTCCTGGCACCCACTCCTCCCCTCTCCTCTTCCTCCCTCTTGTCCCCCCCCATTGTCCCTCCCCTTTCCTCTCCCAGCATCACCCTGTCTCCTCCCTTCTCGCACCCCCACTGACACCTTCCTTCCCCTCCCCACTGCCCTTTTCCTCATTGTGTCTTCCTGGTCCCCTGGCATTTGTTTGTCCTCCACCCTGCCCCTTGGTGCCTGCCCCTTTCTTCTCCTGCCCTACTCCCCCCCCCCAAACAAACCCCTTCCTCTCCTCACCCCCACTTTCTCCTTAGTTCTCCTTCTGCCCCTTCACTAACTTTCTATCTTCCATGTGGAAAGCAGTTTGCGGGGGCTGGATCCAGGGCCACAGTGCTATTTTTAGTATTGCCATCATGGCCCTAGAAGCTCCCACAGCCCCGGCCCCAGCTGCTCCTGGGGCGAGACCACGTGCCGGGACTGGAGCAAAGGGACCTGCTGGTGCAGGAGATCCATGGACGAGTTCCAGCGGGTGCACTTTGCAGTACTCCAATCTCTGGAGCAGACCCGGGACCAGAGACTTCAGGAAGACATCCAGCTACAATGAGACGCCTGCCAGGAGAGGAGCAGGGCCACACCATGTGTGCAGCAGTTCAGTCCCTGATCACCAGCATGCTGCCTGCTCCTGCCATTGCTTCTGCCCCTCCCATTTTTCCCCCAACTACTCTTCCTCCCCTGTGGCTGCTGAGGCCCCTGCACCAGTGGTGGTGGGATCACCAGAGCCAGACGCCACTTCCAGCCCCAGGCCTGAGCCTCACCGCACCTCTCCTCCCCCATTCCAGCTCCCTCCTCCCACTTCTTCCTCTCTTCTCCCTTCTCCCACGTTTTTTCCCCAGTCACTTCTACCCCAAATAATAAAACAAAGAGCTTATTTTTTCTAAATCAAAAAGTGTGTTTTTTTGTCTCTGCAGTGGGGGAAGAGAGGGGTGTAGGAGGAAAGGCAAAAGGGGCAATGCACAGGCCCCTAGTGGGGAGGCCCAGGGAAGAATGTCACTGGGGATGCTTGGGAGAAACGCTCCCTCAGGGTCTCCCAAATGCACAAGGCCCCCTTGAAGGGCCTGTGGGATGGCAGCCGTGCACAGCTGCTCGAACACCCTGCAGATGCGGTCAGCCTCTGCCCTCCACCCTGGCAGGAATGCCTCCCCCTTCCTCTCAAAACTATTGTGAAGGACACAACATGTGGCCACCATGTGTGAGATGTTCTACTTGCCAATGTCCAGCCTGGTGAGGAGGCATCAGAACCATGTCTTCAGATGCCGAAAGGTGCCCTTAACAACCATGCAGGCTCTGCTGAGCCTGGGGTTGAACTGTTCCCTGGAGTGGTCACAGTAATCAGTGTAGGACTTCATTAATCAGGGCAAGAGAGGGTAGGCTGCATCCCCCCACAATGCACATGGGCATGTCCATGTCCCTGACCCTGATGGTGTGATCGGGGGGAAAAGTGCCTGCGTGCAGCTTCTTGAATATGCTGAAGTTGCGAAAGACACAGGCATCATGCACCTTTCCCAACCACCGTCTCAGGCAGAGAAAGAGAAGCCATATTCTCTCAAGGTGCCTGAAGAGGATCCTTTTGCTATTTTAAGGAACCCTACTGTTAGGCACTCCAGAAAAAATATCAAAGGGGAGGGGAGAGTATACCAATCAGGTAAAGGAGGAATTCAGGTAAAGTATGTCTGTGAACTGGCGTCAGTGGTCCTTGATGGCCTGCAGGACCATCAAAAAGTACCCCTTCTGGTTAATGTACACAGATGCCCAGTGCTTGGGGACCTGGATGGGGATATGGGTGCCGTCAATAGCTCCCACACACACACAGCTGGGGAAGCCCATGTCAGCAAGGTTGATGACCCTGCACAGCAGCACATTGTTGATGCTCTGCACCACCTGTAGAAGGAGAAAAACAAACAGAGAATTGCAGGGTTGCCAGAGCCTTTGAAAGGTTCCCAAACCCTCCATCCCCTCCAGCAGGAATAACCCACCACTTACCCCATCCCCCAGCAGGGTTTTGTGAGGGCAAGACTGAAAAGCCTCTAAGTGAGGGGGCTTCCACCACCAATCCCACCACCCCTTCCCTAAGGAACCCCATTCCAGCAATTCACCCTCTCCTGGGACAATAATCTGAGCTCGCCATACCTGCAACCAGGGCCCCAATGGTTAATCTCCCCACGCCAAATTGGTTCCAAACAGATCGGTAGCTGTCCAGCATGGTGAGCTTCCACAGGGCAATGGTGACCCATTTCTAGAGGTCTCTTGTGAGTGTTCCATCGCCTGAGGGCAAGGGTGAGCTACTCACAGAGGACCAGAAAGGTGTCCTTTCTCATCTGGAAATTCTGGAGTCACTGCTGGTTCTCACACCGCTCCATGACGAGCTGGTCCCACCAGTTGAAACTGGTGTCCAGACGCCAGAAGTGGTGATGCACAGTGTGCAGGGGAGGGTGGATAGGATCCAATTGCAAAAGCCATTCACGCAGAGAGCCAATGAGGGTCTCCAAGAAGAGCAGGGGGTTGGGTTCCTGCAGGGTCTGGAAGGCAGATTGCAGAAACTGTTGCATGAGGTGCAGCACAAGCTGCAATAGCCGTCGAGTGTTGAGGTGTCCGCAAGGACAATCAGAGCAGGTAAAGAAAAGGCTTTGCTGTTCCTCAAGGAAGTAGGCAAAGGAAAAGGGCCTGAGACACTGCTGTACAGGAGGATCCCTTTAAGCGTGAATCTCAGATAGCTTCAGGCAGCAGCTACAGGAAGTAACTGCTGTCCTGATCCCTTGCCTGAAGTGGTTCTGGGTAGCCCTAAATGTGATTCAGCATCCAATGAGAGTGGACACTCTATTTTGATATAGCTAATCACCATTTCAATGAGCATGTAGTGTGCAGAAGTACTCTTTTGAAATAAATTATTTTTGATTATTTCTTCCAGAATAGCTTATTCCAAAATAAGTGTGCAGTGTAGACGTAGCCTTTCTGAATGGTATTATGGCAGTTGGACCTACATAAATCATATGGATTCAGTATCCTATGCTCATTTAGAGGTAGAACCATCAGAAATAAAGTAAGCATCCAATGAGAAATCTTGATGGAACTTTTATGGAGATGTTTTGTCATCCTCTTGGGAAGGTTTCTATGGATTTTGACCTTATTTCTTTCTCCACAATAGGTCTTTTTTTTCTTTCTCTCTGTGATGGGTGTGGCTGGCATCATCTCAGACAGCAGGCTAGTGTAAAATGGGCCTATGCAGCTTTCAAGGTGCCACTACCAGTTGTGTTTACTGTGCCTTTGTCACCCTCAGAAGTGAGATAGACAAAATCACCATCGCCTTTGAAAAATAGTGCCAATATTCAATGCCATTGCCCTGCACTTGTACCCACCGAATGGGGCCCAGAATTTTATAGATTCATGCAAAAGAAAATCTGTCACCACCATGCTTAGTGCTGTGCCAAAGCACTCCAAAACCAAAGTGTCAATAATCATTTCTTATTAAAAATATTTATGGGAATAAGGTAAGGGAGTTTTTAAACTTATTTTCCCCTTGTAATCATGTGAATATGTGCATGTTGTCTGTTTTTATCAGCAGCTTCTGGTGTGGCAACCTTTGCAGGTGTGCCCACTCCACACCTGCAAAATTCCTGATCCTAATGAGGAGAGAGAAGAGAGAGGTCATATTCTGCAAGATCCTGTAAGCCAGTTCTGCATTGGATCATGAATAAAGGGCTCAGAGGGCCAATATTTCTGAGAGGGAGGACAGGGAGGACAAGCAAAAGGCCTAGGAGTCCCAGTAGAACAAGAGAGCAGAAACTGCAGGAGGATGTAATGGGTCTACTCAGAAAACAAACCAAATACTGCAGTCCTTCATTGACCTATGAGGCCAAAAATCCTGGACTCAGCCTTTGGACTCTTTGGAGAACTTCATGGTCACTGCTCTCTACATCCCTCAGCATTCTGAAACATATCCTAAGCCCTCCCACTCCAAGCTGAGGTACTATACGGAAAACCACAGTTTCACATATACTGACCTATGAAAATCACAGATTGGTTTATCTGTGACCACAGACTAAGCTGAATTTTACACATTTCATCCTATTAAATTATGTTAAAAGTTTGCATAACATTGTATGTGTTTGTATGCACTTAGATTTTGTGCTCTCAGTTGTTTCACCTAAAAATTTATTTTCCCGAAAAGATAAACAATCACAATGAGGGAAGAAGTACATGTACATTGCCCTTCTTCAGGCCTGGAGATTGGGTTTACATTTTGTCACAAGCATTACACACTGATGACTTTAGCTGACAAATGGAGTGGAAAGGGAGTACCAAGGCTCCAAGCTCAGAAGGATTCACCAAACATCTGTAGCTGGCAAAAATCAACCATGTAAATATTTTAATCCACGCTGTTTGTTTTTTCCTTTTCAGAAGAAACTTCATGTCTCAGTAGATTGGCAGTAGAATAGATTCTTGCATCTTGCTTGAAATCTAGCCTATATCGGATCTGAACGTTTTTTCTACAGTGTGCTGTGTTCTATAATGATAAAGAAGAGACAAGAGTCCATTGAACAGAATGCAAAATGGATTCTTTGTTGAGGCTACAGAACACAAAGTCAAGTCCCTTCTTTTTGCTCCATTTCCTAAGCTAATACAGTCAGTTAAACCTCCAGTCTCCATATGATGTCTCCTTACATGCTGGCCTGGATTTAGCATTAAATTAACCCCACAAAGGATAGTGACATCAAAACACGCATGACAAAGACCACCTACACAGTTGTAAAGACTGGATTTATCATGTAGCTATAGCCAAACTGAGTTTGAATATAATTTGGATTCCTTGCCTGAAGGAGAGAAAAGTGTATTGGGAATTGTTTTGTTTTTTAAATTATCTGCTTTGGATCCTTACGTAATATAGAGCATGGCTGTTCCATTGTGGTTTGACTAGACAGAAGAGCAGAGGAACTCCTGTTGGTTACCAATTTAACTGTTCTTAAATTATGTGCAAGCTTAGCTCTTAGTCTTGTTTATTTAGCCATTGTAAAGTTATCCACCATTGCAAAAGTGATTTTTTTTCACTGTTTAAACAGAGCTAGTCAGTATACTGTTGTTTGCCACTGTGCCTTCTAGGTAACACGGGTCCTTAACTTGATAGACTACTTCACATCTGAACCCAAGGGTGAAGTACTCCACAGACCAATGTAAAGTGGGTCACAATTTCATCTGGAAATGGATTAAGTCACTCAGGTTGGAAGGCACTTTTATATTGTATGCCTAATATTGGCGTCTTTAGATTCTGCCTACACAGCATGCCCTGAGCCTGAAAAAGCCCCACTGGTACAGGTTTATTCTACAATATTTTGTCTTTTTAAAATTCTCATACAGTGGTTTTATTTTCAAAAATCAGCTTATTTACTATCAAACTACTATTTTACATGAATGGTGCGTTCTTACTTTATTATAATGATACATAAAGTTGACAACATTCTGCGAAAAGCACAAATTACTTCTTTTTCCACTGAGAAATGGAGACTGTTCTCAGACACTCCACATAGAAATGATCTGGGGGAGGAACTGGCATATTGCATCAAGATGCAAATACTATTTCATTTACTAAAATTGATACCTTGTTTTTAGAACCTGGGACTTGGGCAGTTGTATTACCCTATGTGTAAGACCTTCGTGAAATGCCTTAAACAGATTTAAGGCCTCAAAGTTGCTTATTGATGCGTATATTACTAATTATAATTACTAAAAATAGTACCAACACTTCAGTGAAAACAGTTTATATAACATCCTGGAAAAACTAACAGTGGCAGTAAAAAAAAATCCCCTAATAAAATAGTAAATTAAAGTGATACCATGTTGTACAAATTAAAGAAAACATATCAGCTTCAAACCATTCCTATTTTGAAGACATGGTGTAAAATCCTACAGCAAATAGAAATTTTGTCATTAACTTTAGTGAGGCCAAGTTTTAACCCCTGAATTTTTAGATTGTTAAAGATTTTTTTTAAACTTCACATTTTAATTCTTAAAAGATGACTGCAATAGATATCTTCTTTTCTGCAGCTCTTTGATTTTGAATAATACTTGTTTACACAGTTGTCCCCATACCTTCTTCTGATAATGACCCATCCAATGTTAAGTCCTACTAGCTTTGCTTCTCTTATAGTAGGCACAGCCAGCATTTGTTTGTTTGTTTGTTGAGAAAGCTACAGGGTTGCTTGTCCTGAAACTGAAGAAGTTCTAGCTCTCTTCCCCTCCATGTGTCAGAACCAGTGCCAACAGTTGGGCTAATTAAGGGGTAAGACTGCACCTAGGCTATAAGGCCTGGCCCACACTAGGCAAGGAAGATCAGCTTAAGGTACACCATCCAGCTATGCAAAATGCGTAGCTGGATTTGGCTTACCTTAAGCCAAGCCACCATGGGGGTCTACACAGTAGGAAGCCGATGAGAGCACACACTCCTGTCAGCTTCCCTTACTACTCACAGATCAAGGAGTGCTGAACGCAGTGTTCGATTTAGGGTTCTATACTAGACCCGCTAAATCAAATGCTAGAAGAGTGACCTCCAGAGGGTTAATTTTCTCTGTAATTTAGACATGCCCTAAAAGATTAGAAGGAGCCGTTGTGAGGGAGAACTGGCTGAAAAAGAGACAGGGACCCAGACCTGGAACAAGCAGGAATGCCAGATTCTTGTGGAGATGGGGAGAGGGGTAAGTGAGATACCGAACTGGAAAAGGGTGAGCTGAGGAATTCTTTGGGCTTATCTATGTCATCCTGCACTTTAGTCTATGAGATTGTGCACTTCAGCATGCACTAGTATATTGTGCTCTAACTGTTCTCTCTCATTTTTATAAGAATAAGAACATAAGAATGGTCGTACTGGGTCAGACCAAAGGTCCATCTAGCCCAGTAGCCTGTCTGCCGACAGCGGCCAACACTAGATACCCTGGAGGGGATGGACAGAAGACAATGACCAAGCCATTTGTCTCGTGCCGTCCATCTCCAGCCTTCCACAAACAGAGGCCAGGGACACCATTTCTACCCTCTGGCTAATAGCACTCCATGGACCCAACCTCCATGAATTTATCTAACTTCTCTTTAAACTCTGTTATAAGAACATAAGAACGGCCGTACTGGGTCAGACCAAAGGTCCATCTAGCCCAGTATCCTGTCTACCGACAGTGGCCAAAACCAGGTGCCCCAGAGAGGGTGGACCGAAGACAATGATCAAGCGATTTGTCTCCTGCCATCCCTCTCCAGCCTCTGGCAGACAGAGGCCAAGGGACACCATTTAATCCCCTGGCTAATAGCCTTTTATGGACCTAACCTCCATGAAATTATCTAGCTTCTCTTTAAACTCTATTATAGTCCTAGCCTTCACAGCCTCCTCTGGCAAGGAGTTCCACAGGTTGACTACACGCTGTGTGAAGAAGAACTTTCTTTTATTATTTTTAAACCTGCTCCCCATTAATTTCATTTGGTGTCCTCTAGTTCTTCTATTTAGGGAACTAATAAATAACTTTTCTTTATCGGCCCTCTCCACACCACTCATGATTTTATATACCTCTATCATATTCCCCCCTCAGTCTCCTCTTTTCTAAACTGAAAAGTCCCAGTCGCTTTAACCTCTCCTCATATGGGACCCGTTCCAAACCCCTAATCAATTTAGTTGCCCTTTTCTGAACCCTTTCCAAGGACAAAATATCTTTTTTGAGGTGAGGAGACCACATCTGTACACAGTATTCAAGATGTGGGCATACCATAGTTTTATACAGGGGCAGTAAGATATTCTGTGTCTTATTTTCTATCCCTTTCCTAATAATTCCTAGCATCCTATTTGCCTTTTTGACCGCCGCTGCACACTGCATGGAAGTTTTCAGAGAACTGTCCATGATAACTCCAAGATCTCTTTCCTGATTTGTCGTAGCCAAATTAGCCCCCATCATTCTGTACGTATAGTTGGGGTTATTTTTCCCGATGTGCATTACTTTACACGTATCCACATTAAATTTCATTTGCCATTTTGTTGCCCAATCACTCAGTTTGGTGAGATCTTTTTGGAGTCCCTCACAGTCTGCTTCTGTCTTGACTATCCTAAACAGTTTTGTATCATCTGCAAACTTTACTACCTCACTGCTTACCCCTTTCTCCAGATCATTTATGAATAAGTTGAAAAGGATTGGTCCCAGGACTGACCCTTGGGGTACACCACTAGTTACCCCTTTCCACTCTGAAAATTTACTATTTATTCCTACCCTTTGCTTCCTGTCTTTTAACCAGTTCTCAATCCAAGAAAGGACCTTCCCTCTTATCCCATGGCTATGTAATTTACACAAGAGCCTTTGGTGAGGGACCTTGTCAAAGGCTTTCTGAAAATCCAAGTATACTATATCTACTGGATCCCCCTTGTCCTCATGTTTGTTAACCCCTTCAAAGAACTCTAACATTTTAGTAAGACAGGATTTCCCTTGGCAGAAACCATGCTGACTTTTGTCCAACAAACTATGTTCTTCCATATGCTTCACAATTTTATTCTTTACTATTGTCTCGACCAATTTGCCAGGAACTGAAGTTAGACTTACCGGTCTGTAATTGCCAGGATCGCCTCTACAGCTCTTTTAAAATATTGGTGTCACGTTGGCTACCTTCCAGTCATTAGGTACGGAAGCCGATTTAAAGGATAGGTTACAAACCACGGATAATAGCTCAGCAATTTCCCATTTTAGTTCTTTTAGAACCCTTGGATGAATGCCATCCGGTCCTGGAGATTTGTTAACATTAAGTTTTTCTATTTGTTCCAAAACCTCCTCTAATGACACTTCAATCCAGGACAGTTGCTCAGATTCATCACCCACAAAGGACGGTGCAGATTCAGGAATCTGCCCAATGTCCTCAGCTGTGAAGACTGAAGCAAAGAAATCATTTCGTTTCTCTGCAATGGCTTTATCATCCTTGATTGCTCCTTTTATAGCTCGATCATCTAGGGGACCCACAGGTTTTTTAGCAGGCTTACTGCTTCTAATGTACTTAAAAAACATTTTGTTATTTCTTTTTGAGTTTTTGGCTAGCTGGTCCTCAAAATCTTTTTTTGCTTTTCTTATTACATTTTTACACTTGATTTGACAGTGTTTATGTTCTTTTCTATTTATCTCACTAGGATTGGACTTCCACTTATTAAAAGATACCTTTTTGTCCCTCACTGCTTCTTTTACATGGTGGTTAAGCCACGGTGACTCTTTATTAGGTCTCTTGCTATGCTTTTTAATTTGGGGTATACATTTAAGTTGGGCCTCTATTATGGTGTCTTTAAAAAGTTTTCATGCAGCTTTCAGGGATTTGGCTCTAGTCACTGTGCCTTTTAATTTCTGTTTAACAAACCTCCTCATTTTTGTGTAATTCCCCTTTTTGAAATTAAATGCCAGGGTGCTGGACTGCTGAGGTGTTCTTCCCACCACAGGAATGTTGAATGTTATTATATTATGGTCACTATTCCCAAGCAGTCCGGTAACGGTTATATCCTGGACCTGATCCTGCACTCCACTCAGGACTAAATCGAGAATTGCCTCTCCCCTTGTGGGTTCCTGTACCAGGTGCTCCAAGAAGCAGTCATTAAAGGCATTGAGAAATTTTATCTCCGCTTCTCTTCCTGTGGTGACATGGATCCAGTCAATATGGGGGTAATTAAAATCCCCCATTATTACAGAGTTCTTTATTTTGGTAGCCTCTCTAATCTCCCTTAGCATTTCAATGTCAGTATCGCTGTCCTGGTCAGGTGGTCGGTAATATATCCTTACTGCTAATTTCTTATTATTAGAGCATGGAATTACTATCCATAGCGATTCTATTGAACATGTTGATTCACTTAATATTTTTATTTCGTTTGATTCTACATTATCTTTCACATACAGTGCCACTCCGCCACCCAGCCGGCCTGCTCTATCCTTTCTATATATTTTATATCCCGGTATGATTGTATCCCACAGATTTTCCTCATTCCACCAGGTTTCGGTGATGCCTATTATGTCAATCTCCTCATTTAATACGATGTACTCTAGTTCACCCATCATATTAGTCAGACTCCTAGCATTTGTGTACAAGCACTTTAAAAATTTGCCACTGCTTATTTGTCTGCCCTTCCCTGATGCATTGGATTCCTTTGTATGTGGTTGTTTGTCTGCTCTGGCCCATGGTTTGCCTTCTCCCCTCCTCTCTTTCTGACAACAGCTTAGAGAATCTCTATCAATGGATTCTCCTCTAAGAGAAGTCTCCCACCGATTTACGTGCATCTCCGCACCAATTGGCTTTCCCCCATCTCTTAGTTTAAAAACTGCTCTACGGCCTTTTTAATGTTTAGTGCCAGAAGTCTGGTTCCACCCTGGTTTAGGCGGAGCCCATCCTTCCTGTATAGGCTCCCCCTCTCCCAAAAGTGTCCCCAGTTCCTAATAAATCTAAACCCCTATTCCCTACACCATCGTCTCATCCACGCATTGAGACTCTGAAGCTCCGCCTGCCTACCTGGCCCTGCGCATGGAACTGGAAGCATTTCCGAGAATGCCACCATAGAGGTCCTGGATTATGAATGCCATCTGGTCCATCCAGTCAGGAAAACTGACAACCCTATTCTGTGCATTCTGCTGGTGCAAACTGAAAGGTACCTAATTTACATTAATGTAATCCTATGGAAAAAAGACTGTGCTAATAGAAACTAGGTACCTTTTAGTCTACATTAGTAGGCTTCATGTGGAGTAGTTAGAGTACAAAAATTTGGTGCAAACTGCAATTCTCACCGCTGTAGTGAATTGTAGACAGAGCCCGTATTAAAAGTTTAAACAATAAGGCTGCCTAAGGCTATGGGTACATCTACACAGGAATTCAACAGCTGCAGTTAACCTGTGGCAGTTGACTCCAGCTCTCTAGGCTCAGGCAACAGTGCTGTAAAACTGCTTTGTCAGCATTTGGGTTTGAGCCCAAGCTCTGGGATCCAGCTAGGGGGAGAGTCCCAGACCTGAAGCTCCAGCCTGAGCCCAAACCTCTACACAGCAATATTTAGTCCTGCAGTCTGGGCTAGAGACAGCAGAGACACCAGCTAAGGCAATGTGTCTTTTATCCTGGTGTAGATGTACCCTCCCCTCTCCCTGGACATGGTCAAGAGCTCTTAGCAAATTGCCTTAAAACAGGATTAGGATGATGGGTTTATTTTACATAATTTATTAACTCTTACAAAAGAATCTTTGCAAATTGTTAGCAAGCTTCAGTTTCAGTGAAAGAAAGTATTTTCAAACAGAGACTTCTCCCCAGTGTGAAAATATTGAAATAGGAAATCATTTTAAGTTGTGGGGGGAAAAAGTTACAAAGAGGATACCCAAGCAGTGGGGTTATTTTTTTAGCATGAATATTTTCAAAGGAGGCATCACTTCTATGGCATAAAAATCCTCAAAGAGGAACTCCTCTGGAGTGAGAATGTTTGAAGGTGAAATCCTTTCAATGTGAAAACATCTAAAGCCATAAACGTCTCCTAAATTTGAAGGCACCATTTTCTTAATATTATGCATTTTTAAGAAAGGACTTACCCTAGCCATGTGATTTACAGAAAAATTATTATTCCTTTCACCCTCTTTCAATAAAGCATAGGGATTAAAAGGACTTTCCAACATCACAGTTATTAAATAAATGTTAAGTAAACAATATAACAATATGTGATGTAAAAGTGCTGTGTCACCAACCTTTTCTGTTCAAGAGTACATTATTCTGCACTCTTAGCTGTTTTCAGAGAAGTATCTAGAGTTTAAAACATATCAAAGATGGAAGCCATAGAATAAAGTTGGGTCAGAAATATTTTTTGACAAGCCACCAACAAATGCTGATTTGTCAAAACATGCTCAGGAAAAGATTGGTTTTGAACAATTTCAACTCACTGTTTTGGGGAAAAAAGTATTTAAATTCACAAAATGCAACGTTAAGATTTTGGAACTAAAAATGGGTTTCAAAATTTGAGCTAATTAGTGTTTAAAAAGTCGACCAAAATTAAAATTTAACATTCCAAAATCAAAGCCAAAATATTGTAATTGACCCAGGACAATGTTTTTGTTTATTGATTAATGAAAATTTTGTATTAATTTTATTCAACGAAAGTCTGACATGATTTGAAGAGATAATGCTTTTTTGAAGTAAAAAACACCTCAGAAACTGAAAGTTATAATATGTTTGAGTAGTTTATATCTATGTACTTCCTGGGAATAATACATTTACTAATTGCTTATTTGTCCTGATTGTGGAAACCTAATGGTGCCAAATAAAGATTCTAGTTTATTTCATATGCTAATATATACAATGGACACTTATTAAATACCACAATATTTCCCGCTCTTTCTATTTTTCATTCTCCCCTTTCCTTAGTATCTAGCTATCATATAAATCATTTTAAAAGATAAATATTTAAATATTGAGAAATGTACAGTGCATTCAATTAAAAAAGAAAATCAGTATCTTCCCACTCATTTGCTTAAGCAACAACAGTCATACTGAATTTCGTGGCAAGCACTCTTGCACCTGACAGTACAAGTAATGTTGGGCAAAATTCTCCTTAAGCCTGCACAGCATTTCTCAATTCCAGTATTGTATTGTATATTATTTTCACATCACTGGAATACCCACATTGAAGGAAAGATCAATTGGTGGATGCAGAAAGAACTGGAGGGAAAACAGTTTTCCCATCCTGTGCAACTTTAAAAAAATGTTTCTCGTTCCACATTAGGACAAATCTTAGACCTTTCAGACCAGGGATTTGAGCTCAACTATCACAGGCCAAATGAGTGCCTTAACCTTAATCAAAATACAGGACTAAGTAGCACTTTAAAGACTAACAAGATGGTTTATTAGATGATGAGCTTTCGTGGTCCAGACTCACTTCCTCAGATCAAATAGTGGAAGAAAATAGTCACAACCATATATACCAAAGGATACAATTTAAAAAAATGAACACATATGAAAAGGACAAATCAAATTTCAGAACAGAAGGGGAATGCGGGGGTAGGGGGGCGGGAAGGTAAATGTCTGTGAGCTAATGATATTAGAGGTGACAATTAAATTCTGATTTCCAAGATCCATCAGGACACTATGAACCCTTAGCCTTGAACAAATGTAGTCCCCTCAGATGGGAACCTGAATAGGAGTTTTAGTGCAACCTACATTACTTTCTACTCTGTTCCTTTAAAAGATCCTCCTCTCAAAATATCCACAAAATAGCCACAAAAATATCTCATTGATCATCCTGAAAACATCTTTACAAGTCACCCATACCCCCAAATTGAGGGTCCATTTCCTCTCCTTCCCAATTAAATAAATTCCCCAAACATCACTTCAACTACCCAAAATGGATCAGTATCCCTCCCTCCATTCACTCAAAGTCCAGTGGTGATACATAAATCTGTTTCACCCAATCTACCCAACTAAGAATCCCTAAAAGACCTCATAGTGTAGTCATTTCCATGTATATTGGGAAATGTCTCTTCATACTTCATCATAAAAGCCAAACTCAATCATCTTTTCCTTCCCTATACATTCCCAGCAAAATTAAATTAGCTGTTGTTCTCTGAGGATGAGATAAATGGTATCTTTCAGCTGTGCTGCTATAGTATTTCTAGTGTAGATAGACCCGTAGATTGACAGGGTAATATCCCTTCAGCTCCTATTTCATGAAGACCAGATGTAGTGAATTTAGAACATTTCTGCATACTCCTATCATGTTAATTCCTAAATCATTGATCACTACAGCATTACATGGGGAAGCAGAGACTTCCACTGCATGTAAGGTTATAAGGTTTCAACAGCATATTAGAGCACTCTATAAATAAATGACTTTTCCCATCTAATAATTCCTGTACACCATTGAATTTGCATGATATATTAGCTATCATTTCATATCCATTGCTTTAGACACAAATGCCTCTGATTTGAAAGGAAGAGGTGGTGCTCAAGGTCACTTGAGTAATTTTTATCATCATGTCTAACATTCCGTCTCAAAAGGAGCTTTAAGAAATAGTAGAATATTTTGAATGTCTCTTAAGGCACCAGAATGTCTCTTCTGTATGTTGAATGGGAATTTTGATCTTAAAGACCATCATTTCTGATATTCACAGCTAGAACAAATGTATTTTTCATTTCTTATGGCGGCATAAATACCTCTAGGAATGCTATATACTAAAAGTCACGCAAACATATTTTGAAAACCCTATATTAACTACTGGCTAGGATAACAAATCAGATACAAATGATTCTGTTCACATAAATGAAAAAAGCCATTATGTTTCCAGAATGAACATTTCAATTATTTTTCTTAAAACATTGGTTTGCTGAGCCAAAAAGACAAATACAGCTTATAATTGAGTATTATATATGTAGTCCATAGGTAGTTAAAGGTCTGCTGATATAGCTGGAGATCAATAGTAGCTTAGTTATTTGTATTGTTAAACTGTATGCAAACTTGGGAGACTTACTGGAAGTATGTGATTTAAAGTGACTCATGTCCCTTTTCAGTATGTAAAGTAAAAATAGATAACTACATTTTCAGAACATACATCAGTTACCTGACACAGATTCCACTCACAAACACTGAAGATTAGACAAATAAATAGATGTTTGCACCATATTTAAAAATCCAGACTGCCTGGGTGCTCTCTTTTGAAAAAGCCGCTTGCTTTTCCGAAAGTACTGGTTGTAGTCTAGACGCTCTTTTTCAAAAGAGGCTTTTTTGAAAGTATCTTTCAAAAAAGCCTCTTTTGAAAGACGCTGGCAGTCTAGACGTTGCCCCATCCTGACTTCCAGTCTAGCACCTTATCAACTAAACTACAGGGGCAGCACACTTATGTGCTGATGTCAAGCAATCTACCTGTATCGTTTAAGACACAAATGAAGTATTGCATCTGTCCTCAAACCTTATTTTCTCAAATGCATCTCCCCTACTCCCTGACAGCAGTGGTTCTTTTACAGACTTTTTGCGAGCTTCTGCATACAGAGATATTCTTATACCCCTCAAATACCAGCTACAGAGCCATGACACACAGTACCCTTTAAAAATGTATGATACCCCTTTTATGGCATACATGCATGCAGCACGCTCCAGTTCTCCTCTTTAAATGCATGTGTTATTTCATGCTGCAGCCAAAATTTTTAATTTTAAACTGCCAAATTCACTACCAATTAGCAAAGTAAAGGAAATACAAGATTTTTATATAAAAGAAAGTTATAAACAATTCGTTGAAGAAGTCATTCTTTCAAAAAAAAAAAAGGCAACTTAACAGCACTATACCATTGTACTTGCTTTGAGAGATCTAGTTTGAAGACAACTGCTCCTTATTTTAAGTAGCAATACATTTCTTTTCTGCCTCAAGCAATTCTTTGGGATGTTGCACATCAAAACACAGTTTTTTTCGTTCATCTTAATAGGTAGCAAAGAGTTCTGAATTTTTAGGTTCAGAGACTGATGTAGTCTTGCTTTGACCTTTCTCAACATGCTAAATGCCCTCAAGTGCTCTGCACTGGAGTGTGGCAGTCACAGCAGAATTCTCATCAATCTCCTGAAGAGAGGCAGTACATCTGTTCTACAGCACAGTTTAAGAATGCTGCTCCAGTAATTCAAAATATGAGGTTGCCGTCCATTTGCTGCAATGGTGGAATGCATCTGTATCTGCAGTTGGCACACTGAATATTCAGCAAGCAACTGGTCTTTGTCCTCTTCCGTATTAAAAGTTCCCAGTTTGCTGGCAATACCACTGGTATCTTTTAATCGAGTGGGAACCCATCGTAGTCATGTATCTTAGCAAAATGTCAACAGAAAACGTAAGTATCTTTTTTTGTTTGGATTCTGAAGTGAAGCTATGTCATGACTCGCCTCTCCTCCCCCCCCCCCCCCACACACTATGGTTAACTTAGAGATTGTGATGCATATCTTTCCCTAGTAATACATGCCTTTGAACTTCACACCTATAGCTTTCCACAATGTTTTCAACCTGGGATTAAGCTAGGAATTGAAAATATCAGTTAAGGCTGAATGCCAAATTTCTATTATTATTGTTAATACTTCATTCTGTTCTTTTCATCTGTGGATCTCAAGGCATTTTACAATGAAGTGTAATTAGGAAGGCAGTACACTTATTCCCATTTTACAGATAAGGAAGCTAAGAAACTGAAGTGATTAACCCAAGGTCATACAACCAGTCAGTGGAAGCGTAGATTATTTCCCATATGCTCTAGGGTTCTGCAAATCAGAATCACAACAACACATGGAATAAAAAATACAAACTAATATTATAAGAGATCTTTATGACACACCAGAGGCGATGGAAAAACTTAAGACATTGGTGTCCATTTGGCTAACATTTTGAAGGCACAACAGGCCTTGGATCTGATGGAAGAGAACATACCATATCTGAAGCCATCTGAATGGTAAACAAATTTAGGAATATTTGCTCCTAAGTTGGAGGGCAAACAAATGTAAAAAATTAATAGTATTGATTAATTAGTCTAAAATACCTCTATACAGTTATGATATGATGTATAGTTATGTTATCAATTGCAGGCAACCTGCTGCCTCAGTTACCTTTTTGATTTACACAACCTGGATCAGATTAATCTAGTGTGCATTATGTTCTCAGGTATCAATGGTTAAACATTTTTCAGGGTTATAATTTTAAAAGGTGGGATACTCAGCTACAACTAAAAATGCAGAGAATGTGTGCAAAGGTATCTTAAAGCTCACTTTTGCAGTCCACTGACCTTGCATTAGCTCAGTGAAGGCCATTACACTGAGCCCATGGTTGCCCAAGAGCAGCAAGCCATAAGGTGTCCTGGTCACACCATTCATCCATCTTTAGAGTCAGGGTGTGCTGGCATTGCAATACAAAGAGACACACCACAAGCATAGAATCTGTCCCTAAATATTCAAGAAAATATAAATGGCAACATAAAGATTCCCATGCTTACCACTTCAAAGCCATACAAGACTACTTTGATGGAAGCTAAAATTAATTTTTCTGATAGTGTTAATAATGTATCATTTGTAAGTTAGTTACAACTACACCTCAAGCATTTCTACAGAACTTAATTCAATATTCCAACCCATTTAAAAATATCTTATTACAGAAACCACTTACAGGCTTTATAAACACATATTCAAACTATTAGTGAAGTATCCTACTAAAGAGCAATTTCCATGCTGAAAAAAGCACATATATTGTAAGTTGTTTATAATAAAACCAACTAAATGGTATTTGCTTCCAGCAAAACTTCTATTTTCTTCATTTTGAATAGAAAATTTATGCTCTTTAGTACTTTGTGAACTAGGTTGAATAGTAAATTCTTTAGATGTTAATTTCCTCTTTTTTAAAAGGAAGTATTTTGCCATCCATGCAAAATGATACTTGTGGAAATAGCAATGCAGACAAAGGCCCTCATCCTGCAGTTTAACAGTGGTCAAAGTGTACCATAATACTGAGTGGATATCAGCAGCAGCAGCAGCATCTTCTAGCATTTGCCGCACTTGCCATACGACTGCACAGTAGCTTCATCAGTAGATTTGGGGGAAGAGGGTCTGAGGCCACCAGGAAATCTGGTTAGGGGACATGCATTGACAACATGTACAAATGCCATCGACTGACAGAGACCACACTGAGAGTGAATAATTGCACAGACCTCATGTGAAGAGGCTGGCTCTTATATTCCTTGGCCAGTTTGGAATCAGTTCAGCAGAATCCAGAAGTGACATGGCAGGCCAAAGCATAATGGATGAACTGTCAGATCAGTAACAAGGAAAACATTCCAAACATTTCTAGCTGAACACATATCATGCCACAGGATTATCTCTGACAGAATCTAATCAGGCAGTTAAACCACAATGGATACCTCAATATAAGTCATGCTCTGGGACGACTGAAGATGTCCATGTACAGTGGAAGATCTGGATTGGCACATAGTTTCTCCATTAGTCTGGCTTTTAACCAGGGTTAGCATTTGGTTGCATGTGTTTCAATGCTTCTGGAAGCCAGTTTGACATTGAAAGATGTCTTCACATCTGTAGATATATGCTGGAGGACAGGACTTTGAAAATGGCAAAAAGAGATAGATAGGTCAGTTGCTTGCTGCATTGTGTGGGTCCTTTCCTGGTTTTAGAAGGGCAATCCCTTAACATTTTCCAGCTCCTTGGCAGGTTTCCCTTGTTGACAAGCCACATCAGGAATTTGGATAACCATTAATGGTCATTGGTTCAAAGATGTTTCAGGAATTTTGGTGAAATATGCTATACCACTGCCATTCTGGGTTTGACGTTACTTTGTAGAAGCACTTAGTTCAGTGCATGTGAATAGGCTGTACAGTGATGAAGCAGATTACGCTGTCTGAATTACTGCCATATGTCACAATTCTTATTTGGTGATCTTATGGAGTGGACATGTGAATCTAACTTGCTCATGTGCCCATAGGTTGGAATTTTACATTTGGATATGGACAATTGACAGCAAAGATATGTATGTTTTATTTTTAAAAACTGTGAATCTGTATCAGGCTATCTCAATTATCTTCTGAGAACTCTACCTTTGATCAATTTAAAACAGTGGCTATTGAATATTATATATTAATCAGTGCTTTATTTTTATCTATTACTATTATTAGTTAAGTGCTGACATTGTGCAGTGAAGTCTCCTCATTATTCATTATTTGTTAAGCACTGTGTGCATATTTTAAGTAAATAAATAATTGTTAAACATGCAATGTAGTAACAGTAATTAGTGAATACTTTGATGTATCATTAAAATAGAAAAGAGTAACATTTCACAATGTTTTCTGCATTCTACACTGAGAGAATGGTAGTTGATCTTCATGACGGTAAATTATTTTTTTCTTCTTGGTATTTGTATTTTAATAGTATGAAGGACACTTATCCTTGTACTTTTAATTTTGTACACTGCTCAGGGATCAGGTGGGTACTATATTAAAATCTTAACTAACTAAATTTGGTAATTGACTAATACCAAAATATGTTAATCTGCAGTTGCTTAGTAGTCAATTATTATTGTGGTTAAAAAAAACTGTGGAAAAGGTCAACTAAGTCTCATGTCTTCCTCATGACTGTGGATTGAGCACAATATCTATTTCGTTACTCCTCTAAAATTGTATGTAATAACAAAATACTACTATATTTTTTGCCCATTAACTTCAAACCAAGTCGAAGAGGGTATTGGTAAGAGCTAACCAGTGCAAAACACGGATAGTGATCCTACATGTGATCAGATTAAAATTTTTTAAAAGACACATAATTCTCCTGCTGATATGTGGAAGTTCCATTAATATCACTGGGAGTTAAGCAAACTTAGTTCCAGTATAGGGATCCTCAATCTGTGTAGTCCTCCAGAAAATGTAGATGAACTTGTTTAGCCAGATGAACTGGTTTAGCCAGACCCAGCTAAGGTTAATTTTTATTATGTCCCTACCTCCATTCCCATCTCTATTTGCCAAATCTTCCTCAACCTCCCAAAATCTTCAAGAAGCAAGTCAGGTAACTGAAATCACATGAGGCTCTTTGCTTATAGACGCCTTCCTTTACTTCGTATGCAAATCCATCCTTTCCAGCCAGGTATAGTGATCGTTACAGCCAACTGAGGACCCATCCCACCTCCACATGCATGCCAAATAGTTCTGAGGAATACTCCTCCCTCGGCTGCATGGGCAGTGATAGGTGCAAGCCCAGATGGCCCCAGGAGTTATTGCACACCATGAAGCAAGGACCTTAGAAGAGGGTTTGAGGTATGAATGCAACGTATGCTCCAGTTACAGGCACCTGAAATTTCCCCCACCCTCCTGCAACTGTACTGCTTTGGATGTGTGATTTGTAACCAGCTGCATCTGAAGCTATGTCTAGAGTGCAGGCTTTTTTCAGAAGAAGGTTTTCTGGAAGAGAGCTTCCTAAAAAACTTCTTTTGAAAGAGAGCATCCACACTGCCAAAGCACATCAAAAAAGGGATCTGCTTGTTCAAAAGATAGTGTCCACACTGAATGGATGCTATCTTGCATTTAAGCTGTGAATACTATGGATGGAGTGGCCACCAGGGCACCTGTCCTTTTTTTCTTTCCTCTTCTTTGGAAAGAACTCCCTCTTCCCCGTCCACACTCACCTTTTTCCAAAAGACCTCTTTCGGAAAAAGGCTTCTTCCTCATAGAAAGAGGTTTACCAATGTCGGAAAAAACTCTCTGGGTTTTTTTATTTTTTTCCAAAAGAACATGATTTAACTGTGGGTGTAAGTGAAGTTTTTTCAGAAAAACAGCAGTTTTTCTGAAAAAACTCTGCAGTGTAAACATACCCTAAGAGAAAAGGAACAGGATTTGCTCCTGAGACAATAAAACCCCAAATACTGTGTTTAATAATCATTGTTTCTTTTTAAAAAATTTCTGAAGCAGTATAGTATGCTTATTTTAGTGGCATGACCTCTAGTGCATTAGCTGATGCCCCTTCCTTTTGCCACTGCAATAAGTCTCACATTTACAAGCATGGAAGACTTAGAACTTTGCCCTTTTTGATCTTTTCAATATCTGTTCCATTGACGCTACCCTTATGGGTTTTCTATTGCCTAACTTCAGTCTCAAAGCAAATGTCATCATCAGATCAAAACAAACTTTAAAACTACCTAAAGAACTATGTAACAAAGTAGCTTTGTTTGCCTTTAGCAATTTAATATAGTTTCTGCATAGAACTTTGCTCACAGGCAGATAAAAATACTACCACACATCTGTATGCTGTCCAGAGCCACCTCTCCTCTGAGCCCAAGGGCGGACCCACATTAAAGTTCCTGGTCATCTTTTAAGTTCATACCCATAAAATTCAAGTACAATTGATGCTTTGTGATCACATCTTTTCTCAAGACAAAAATGGAAGTAGCTATGCCCTTACTAATATTGGTTTTATATAATGTCTGTTAGCAATGGGAGCTTGAGAACACATGGTACAAAAAATTGGAGGTGAGTTTCTTCCCTGTGATCACATCTCTTCTCCTTTGTAAATGCCTGATATTTAATAAACACAACAAACATTAATTCCCAGTACCTGGATTTAATACTATGCAGCAAAAAGAAGACCAAAAAAAAAAAGCCAACACATTATCTCAGGAAAAAGACAAGGTTCTAAAGCTGTGGTCTCTAACCTTTTTAAGCACAAGATCACTATCTGAATTTAAGTCAATCCAGGATTTACCTCAGACCCAAATACTCTTATCCCACCACCTTCCCCAACCATTCTTCAAGGCCTGGCCCTACCCTGCCCCTTCTCCAAAGCTCTGCTGTGCTCACTCTCTGGAGATGGAGTACAGAGGTGGAAGGAGGGGGATATTAGTGGCCCCGCTTTTCTGCCTCCCTGCCCTGCAGAGCAACCAGGAGGTTCCTGGGGGCAGTGCCAAGGTAGAGGACAGGAGGAGCATGGCAGTGGGAGGGAAGGGCAGCTGCAGTGCTGGTACTTGATACCCTCTCAGCCAAACCACTCAGGATCACCTGTTAGAAGCTTCAAGATCTACCAGTAGACCTACTGGTTGGTGACCACTACTCTAAAGCACAATGTTTAATTTTTCTAGGGTATCTGATATAGTATCAAATAGATCATCAAGTTCCTGCTTCCTACCGTGACATGCCAGTAAAACTAATATATTACTTTTAAGAGTTCCATAGTAGGATGCTCTACTCTGGTAATGTACTTTGAGACACATAAATGCAAAAGGAAAATAATCAATAGGTTTCAGCATACCACCATATTATTGTATATCTTTTTTCTTATTTATTGCTATAGAAGCTCCACAAGTGATCGAGAGGGGGAAAAAAAGCATTTCCATTATTCGGTGTACAGGTTATCTACCAATGAATGGAGTATAATTTAGATGATGGATGAGGGCTCAGGATACTTTTATTTTCAGTCAATACATCCCTAATAATGCCATGAAAATGATACAAGTAAATACATTAGTTAAGGAACAGCCATTTTAATGGTAAATATAAAGATACAGGGCAATCACAACCTGGTGTACACAGGCATAACACAATTGAAGTCACTGGTTTGGAATCAGTGTCATTTAATTTGATCATTTAAATGACTAATCATTTCCTAAAGTGGTTCATTTTATAGCTACTATAAAAATGTATGGAAGGACAGAGAGAAGCATTTTGGCCCTTGAACCACTGAGCTGCTATGAGGAAGATATTTACCCATATATCAGGAATAGGTATGAATGTCCCTTCATAATACCACATAGCAGTATAGAGGTCTTGAGTATCTCCAAAGCAGCAGATCCTTTATCCTTTACTCTTGTAGGGATCATGGGCCATATTTGGATTTAAGCCTTAGTAACTTTAGTTGTCCAAATGTTCATTGAAAGTTAGCATTATTAAAAGATGTTTTAAGCAGCTTTCTGAGTTGTAGGGCAATGGATAATATAATAAGGTCATCTGCTAGCCCAAATCTTTGCCCCTATTTCTCAGAGTTGCTTTCCTGCTGTCATCATTAACTCATTGCCAAGAGGACTGTGTGAATGTGTAAACGTTGATGAGTAATTAATTATATTAAAAAAATAGAGATTCTTCTCCTTAGGCTCAAGATATTTGTATGCCTTCTCCTCCCTTGTTCTTATATCCTATTGTTGAGAAACATCTGTTTGCTGTAATCAATTAATTGTTACAAGACTCATAAACATGGACTCTTGAAAATAACTTCAAGATGCCATGTCATTGGCTCTTAGTTGGGGCATAGATCAGTGTACATGTCACACATCCCATCAGTGCCTGACCTGGGCCACAGAAGATAATGATCCATCCAATGGACCAAATTCAATAATGAGTCCTGGTCACGTGCCACTTGAGCATATGCTAACAAGTAGCTCTCTACAGGTAGCAGGCTATGATACCTAATTGGTCTTTGAAGATATGAGAGTATTCCTTGAAGAGAAGTAAGAGGAAACTGATCCCTACAAAAGACTTTAACTATGGAATTGATGTGCTTTTCATCAATGATAACACTCAAAGTTGTGTCATGCTTTCTTCCCTGGACAAGCCTTCCGAAAAATGAGAGGTTAAGACAAGGGTTTTCTCTCGAAATAACTGTGTCTTAACAGTCTCTGTTATTTTGAAATAGCGCTATCTCGAAATAGCGCCATAATGTGAATATACAAATGAAGTGCAGGATATTTAAATCCCAGCTTCATTTGCAATTTCGAATGTTTTCATTTTCATTCCTCTCTCGAAAGAGGGTGGAAGTGTAGACATACCGTAAGAGATGATTTTCCAGGATAGGTTGCAGATTGCCAATGATTCACTGGGGTTATTTAAGCTGGGGGTGTAGGTTATGACAAGTGGTTGTTTGTTATTTTCCTTGTTGGGCCTGTCTTGAAGAAGTAGATTCCTGGGTACTCATCTGGCTCTGTCAACCTGTTTCTTCACTTCCCCAGGTGAGTATTTACCCAGATGGGTACTGACATAGAAGCTTATTGGTGGTTAGTTACTGTGTCCGTGATGCTTGTCAGGCTTTTGATATACCCACTACATATAACTCGTGATGAAGCAGGGTTTGCCCACTAAATATCATGATATAATATATTTGTTGGTCTCTAAAGTGCCACAGGACTGCTCATTGTTCTTAAAATTGCAGACTAACATGGCAACTCCTCTGAGACTCACTACACCTGATAAAGTGTTGACTTAATCTGTATGTGGAAGGTGTTAAGTAAGGTGTCCTTTAGAAATTGGTAATATGCAGGTCTGGTGCAGCTTTAAATAAAATATCTCTGCCTTATTCTGCAGCTTGGAAATTTCTGGGGGTTACTCATCACTTGTTATAATATGGCTCAGCTGTACTGCTTGTCCTTTGACTTTGTTTACATGATCAGTACATTTGGGTAAACAGGATTATGTTCCCACCCTTATCTACAATTCATTCTTGCTACAATGGCATACGTTCCTAGAGGCTTGCTTCTTGCTCATCAGTAGCAGGGAAGGGGTGGGGGGAGAATGGGAAAGGGGAGGGAGGAATGCAGGCCTCACCACCCCTATACTTCACACGTATAGAGTTCTTCCACAATTGACCCCTACAACTGGATTTCAGAAAGTGTGTGTAATAATTAAAATCTGACCCCAAATATATATCATTCAAATGACAGAGAAAAAAACCTCTTCAACCTGTAAAGATGTGAAGTTCAGCTTCGTGGCAGGGGGAACTACATGTACACCTTTGTCAAGTATCAGAGGGGTAGCCGTGTTAGTCTGAATCTGCAAAAGCGACGAGGAGTCCTGTGGCACCTTATAGACTAACTGAAGTGTAGGAGCATAAGCTTTCGTGGGCAAAGACCCACTTCGTCAGACATACATTTGATGAAGTGGGTCTTTGCCCACGAAAGCTTATGCTCCTACACTTCAGTTAGTCTATAAGGTGCCACAGGACTCCTCGTCGCATGTACACCTTTGTGCATTAGCAATTAGTAGACTCACATTTCCAAATTGTAGAAGACCTCTCCAGCACAAGTAAAATCATGTAAACATATGGGCTGTGTCTACATTGGCATCCCTTTTCGGAAAAGGGATGCTAATGAGACACTTCGGAATTGCAAATCCGCGGGGGATTTAAATATCCCCCACGGCATTTGCATTTACATGGCTGCCGCTTTTTTCTGGCTCAGGGTTTTTGCCGGAGAAAAGCGCCAGTCTAGATGCGATTCTCCGGAAAATAAGCCGGAATAAGGTAGGAATAAGGGATCCTCCGGAAAAGGGCTTATTTTCCGGAGAATCGCGTCTAGACTGGAGCTTTTCTCCGGCAAAAACCCCGAGCCGGAAAAAAGCGGCAGCCATGTAAATGCAAATGCCGTGGGGGATATTTAAATCCCCCGCGGATTTGCAATTCCGAAGTGTCTCATTAGCATCCCTTTTCCGGAAAGGGATGCCAATGTAGACACAGCCTTGAAGTCAAGAAATGCAGAACATGGTTACCAGCTTGACAGACACTAACATGGTGTGTGTATGCATATAAAAGTTGAGGTGAAAGGATATTTTAGACCTTAAATTATGTTCCTCAGCACATAGCATTTGTATTTTGGGTTATCCTTGTCTCCACTGTTCTAAAGTGGCACTGTCAACCTAGCTCCCACTACGGTGAGTAACAGTCTTGCAACTGACTACAATGAGAATAGAATCAGAACCTAGATGAGAAGATATCTGTTCTTCAGAAATTCATGGTTTATTCTTATTATTGCCTCTTATTTAATCATTTGCTAAACTAGCAAGAGACTAGAAATACTAATAGCATAATGTGCATATGTGGTTTTTCCATCTGCTCTAAAATAAAATATTCTCCTTTCTGAGTTTGACTTGATACATTGTTAATTTCTTTTTTAATAAAGTTTAGCTCAAGCTATCTCCTAAGGTTTGGCTTCACTTAAGATGATGACTCAACTTATGCCTTAGGTCTTCTCTCTTTAGTCACCCTGCTTTTCATTACGTCTGGGGAAGGTAATAAGCAACTTGCACCAGTGATTCAGCAGAACCCATTGTTATGCTCTCTAGAGTATCTCACAATTGAGAATGCCAGTCAGATGGTCAGGTGTGATTATTAGAATACAGGGCTGACACGCTGAATTAGTGGTATATTCTGCATTTTATCACAACAGTAACACATGTGCACTCCTGGATTAATCTTATTAGTCTTGCCATTGAGCCACAGAAAGTCCCCATAGCATTTGAGCACATTTTGCCACCCAGACAAACTGGACTTTGTGATGAAAGGTTATTAAACCCCTAAATCACCTCACATTGGGTTACACCCAGTCCCAAAGAATCAGTCACTTATCCTAGCCAACGGATACACTCTCTCACATGAAAAACACTGGCAGCCAATTTCTGCAACTAAAGGTTTATTAGCTGAGAAAGAGGAAGGAGTGCTACTGAGAGGTTAAAGCAGATAAAATATGTTAACAGTTGAGGCCAAGTTTGAAAGTCCAAAGTGATAGCAGCGGTGTAGTAATCTGCTAGATTTCCATAAGCATCAGGGTTGCCCAAAATAACTTTGAGGCTCCTTCTGGGATAGAAAATGCTCCCTGACAATGTCCAAGCAGCTCAGAGATAAAGGACAGTTCTGTGGATCTATTCTCATAGCTGTCTTTTCTGGAAAGCAATCTGACAAGCATTTCCATTACACCATGGGCTATTCCTCTGTTGACTAGATGCAGACTGGGTCTGTGGATTTCCCATTGTCTAGCACAAGGGGCTCCACCTGCTTTAAAGTTAGCATACTTCATTTACGGTTCCTAGGCTCCTCTCCTGTTTGATGAGCATGCCAATTATAGAGATATCTACAATGCATTTAGTTACAGGAATCCAAAGAATCTTGCATTCATTTTTGTGACATTCACATATCAAGTAAATTCTCACTAACATACATTTTTGTTCTAAGGTTTAATGAGAATGGGGTATACCTAATGCAATGCAATAGTAAATAACTGATTATAGGTAAGTGAACAACATTAGCATTTCTTTGCTATCCACACACAAGTGACTTGGCTTATGGCTCCGATTTGAACTGGTCTCTCAAGGTCATACCCACTTAAAAGGTGTTGATGCTCCTGGGGAATGTTAACAGGGTTGAGAGTTCTGGGCAAAGACTTCCAGGCTTTTACATGGAGTCACCTGTCTCTTGGGGGTTGTTTTAGAAGTAGTAGTAGACCAAGTATTAAACAAACAGCAATATAATGAGGTTAACACAACACTCAAAGATGAGGGTCAAGCCCTGGATCTATAACTAGCTTTGTGTCCTTCAAGACCAAATTCAGCTCTGGCTTAAGGTTACTAGATGCGGCATTTGTTTAACTGTTGTATCTGCTTAAACCAGAACTTGCTCCTATGCAGTCCTCTTTGTAAAATGGAAACAGTGCTTAGCTGACTCACATGGGTGCTATGAATAATAGTTAAAACACTTTGAAGATGTGCTTTGGGCTATGCAAGTGCTAAATTCAGTGGGCCTGAGATAATGAGCACCAGCTGTTCTCATTGATTTCAACTGCAATTGTGTGAGTGCTTATAACCTCTGAAAATCAAAGCCAGTGTCAGTTTAAAAGAATTACACACCCATTATTTACAACTAGTACATTAGACTGAATTAATTCTTAGCCTGGAAATTTTGGGGGGAATGGGCTATCTTGTGTTGACAGCACTTAGGACATCGCCACATTACAAATATTAACTTGTACAATGTATTCAATAGCCAAAAAGAAATACTGAGCAAAATCAGTCATAGAATTTCATCAAATTCTGGTTTCCTAACACAAAGATCATGTAGAAGAGGTTCCCTATATTTATACAATTGTAATATCCAGTTCATTCCTAATAAATCATTATATTTTAATCCAATGATATAAGTATTTTTTATTTATTTTTGCACTTATTGGAGATTAATCCTTCCAGTGTTGGTGTGAGGACCTCTCTTCAGAGGGAAGATTTTTATGAATAGCTGGAGTAATATTTTTAACTCCAAGTAAATTACTTAGAATTCTAATTTGTCCTGAATTCTCTTGAGTTTCCCCAAGGTCATATGCTGTCAATCTTGTACGACATCTTTGACTGAATCTCTCTCAGTAAGGAGGAGGCGGGGCACTAGGTCAGATATGATCACCAGGTTGCTCCAGTTTATTATGGCAGAGGGCATTCTTAACCTGAGGGAAACGTGGTTTGTCACTGTTCTCATTTTCTCATTGTGTGCATGATAAGCAGCAAAGCAGATGAACTCTTAAGAAACAAAGACACTTTTTTAATGCAAATGTCTGTGCTTATACAGAATAAGGATAAAGAAATATGGAAAATATAGGCTATATATGCAGAATTGTTTCACCACAATGAAGTGTCTAGCAAAGCTTTCCATAAGGCAGCTGCAGCTCTGTGAAGTCAGCAAAAGTGTAAAAATGACAACTTCCAATGTTTTATTGTTTATAATTAGAGATTTGTCTCTGCACTTCAAATTCAGTGTCCATATTACTGTGTAGAAATTCAATCCAATTATTCTCATTTATGGATATTTCAAAATTATCCTCTTCTGGAGCTTATAATTCAAAATTATTCTGTATAAACATAAAGATATTTGCTATCCATATTCTATCCTGATAACTTCAAGAAGCAAAGGGATAACTTTTTCACAAAGAAGCTAAACTTTCTAGGGAAAAGAATTCTTAAAATCTTGTACATTTAAAGAATGGGCTGGAAGTTTTTCAATTGTGTAATAATGGAAACCAGAAACTAATCACAAGTTAAAGAAGCTGGGCTTGTACATTGGTCATGGGAGACCACCACGGAACATCGAGGTGTTTTAGGGGTTCAGAGTAAAGAATGCTATCTAGTGATCTAATACTGAGATAGTGCCCAAGCATGGTTTCAAAGAAGCCAAGGTGCTGCTGAAAATCATCACTTCCTTTTCAAATGAGAAATAAAATCAAATTCTCAATCACTTGTAGCTATTCAGGCATCAGTGATACCTTGTCATCCTGCAGACAAGCTCGGCAAAAGTGGAGGCTGGGCACAACCAAAATTGCTTCTGTAAGCCACTGGAATAGGGGGATGTGTTAGGAAAGGAAAAAGGACAGAGCAAATTGCCAGCAGGTCCTTTGGGAAGCATAGAGGTCTTTGGTGCAAGGTAAAACAGCCCATAGATGCATCAATTAGGGGCTATGAGGCAGGCAGAGACTCAGGGACACATATGTAGATCTTGGGCCTCACCCCCTTCCCAGGTGCAGCACAATACATGGCTTGTTAATTCTGTTTAGGTAAACACATTCTGCTTGCATAAATTCCCCCTACATTTCCACTGGGAAAGTTTTTCACTTCATGTAACTATTGCAGACTGGCACTATGCACTATTAAATAGTCTGTGTTTCCTGCCATTGATGGATGAATTGATACCTGCATATAGATGTAAACATGCATACTCCTTTGTGATGAAAGCTCATGATCTTGTGTGACAAGTACTATAACACTGGCTATAATAAGACAAGGAGATTAATGTCCATAGGCTGGGGGAAGATGGATCCCAAACAAAAAAACACAAAAGAAAAACCAGAATCAACAGAAACAAAGTCCTTGGGTGCATCTAGACTGGAAAGATTTTGCGCAAAAGTGGCTGCTTTTGCGCAAAAACTTGCCAGCTGTCTACACTGGCCACTTGCATTTGTGCAAGAGCACTGACTTTGTAATGTACAAAATCAGTGCTTCTTGCGCAAATACTTTCCCGCTCGGGAAAAAGCCCTTTTGCTCAAGAATACTTGCTCAAGAGGGCCAGTGTAGACAGGGAAGAATTGTTTTGTGCAAAAAAGCCCAGATGGCTAAAATGACGATCAGGGCTTTCCTGCGCAAAATCATGTCTAGACTGTCCACGGATGCTTTTGCACAAAAGCAAATCTTTTGCGCAAAGGCACTTGCCAATCTAGATGCACTTTTGCGTAAATACTTTTAACGGAAAAGCTTTTCTATTTAAAGTATTTCCAGAAAATCATGCCAGTCTAGACGCAGCCCTTCTGTTAAAGAGACTAACTCCAGGAAGACTTCCCAATACAATATGAACGAAGTGGCACTTATTTCCCCATTCAATGATATCCAAAGAGATAGGGGCACAAGTATCTATGAATACTGTGGCAGGCAGAAGTACTAAAGATGTGATATTTAGTCTAATTCTCCATGAATGTGTTACACCCTGAACACAAGGGAGGAATGAGAGGAATACACAGGTACAGTAACACTCTCTTGGGAAGCTGAGCAGAATGTTATTGCAATAACACTGAAACAACCTCTGACAGAAGCTTCTGAAGCTTTTTAATTTATGGCTTAATGAACCACACATGTGAGTGTCCTGATTTTCCTGCATTTAGGAACTATGAAGACTTTTGTATTTTTAAAATGAAATGAGAATTACGTTCCTCTGAGTTTCAAATTCTGTACAGGAGTTCACATTTGTAATTCTGTCCCACCCTTAGATGGTAGTGAACTAGCCACTCTAGAAGTTCTGCTTTAGGTCCTGAATCAGGAAAGTCTCAGTCTTACTGAAGTCAGTGGGATTTAAGTGGATGTATTTGAAGGTAGACACATCTAATGTTTCTTGAATCAGGGCCTTAACACAATAAGCCAAATAGAGTAAAACTTGCAACAATGCTCAGCAATGGCTTAACTTCACTTTTACTGGAGCCAAAGGGAGTTTTACCATTCACTTCAATTGGAGCAGAGTTCATCAAATACTGAGTGCTTTGGAAAAGTCAATGCACAATAAGGTAGGCAGTTCCATGCACTAGTTTTCTTTATTAACTTCAGTTCTCTAATATAATTCAGCATCCTTCTCCTTGAGGACTATGAGCACGAAAGTTTGATGTTTTAGCCACAAATCATATTGTGTTATCTGAGCACAAATAGGCATGTTGAGGTGTTCTTAAGCAGTTAATTGTTTTCTTGTTTGAAAATGACACTACTCAGTTAAAAATCGAATCTGTGCTAAGAATGAACATGAGAAATGTTTGTCAGCCTGAAAGGTATTTTGGAGAGGAAAGCTAAAAACTGCCAGAACACAAGGAGACTCAAAAAGTGCTTCTGAGACTACAGTCATAGCAAAAGCATTGCTAGTAGAAAACTCTTGTAATAAGAACACACATGCAGTGGAAGGGGAAATCAAAGAAAACTCAGATATGTTTTAAACATTTTTAAAAAGGTTAGGCACACAAATGTCTGCTAAGCAAACATGTACCATTGCATGCTTAATTTGCACACCCAATAACAGTCATTGTACATAGTAATTGAATAATTATGCATAAAACTAATTATGGTTATTTGCCTTCATAATTACTTGATTTGCACAAAGTCAAGATAATTAGGCACACAAATTAGTCACAATTGCATGCCTAACCTTATTCAAAATCAAGCCCAATGTATTTATTTCAAATTGTACTTCTCCAACTTTGCTGTATTATGACTTTTTTTACTGGTTTTCGATTTGATATATGTGACATGAGCCAAACTCTCTGTAGACTTAGGTCCTGTGCTATTCCTACTGATTTCATGGAATTGCACAGGATGTAAATCAGTGCTGAATTTGACTCCATCTGTTAAGAAGGGTAGTGAGGTATAAACCCAGCCACATAAAAATTGGTAAGTTGAGAGAAATTAGGACAAGGTATAGATTTTGATCAGTTACAGTACCTCTGGGTGTAAAGTGAATAAATGAGAATTTTCTTTCAAGTATTAGCAACTTGGGTTTGTGATCCAATAAGGTAGTAATTAAATAGTTTGCACTTTCCTTCCATTTCTTCAGGAGGTATTGAGAACTTTACCAACGTTGATAGATTAATTTTTACAGTGGTTCAGGAGTAAGGGAAGCAGATCATCCCCATTTGACAAATTGGTCAGCTGTGGAAAGGAGAGGTTAAATGATCAAGACCACACATGTATAGACTCAGACTTATGCTTTAGCCACTAGTTCATGTTTCCTCTTCTAATAACTGTCCTACCTACAGGTATTATAGATGAGTTTATTCACTATAGCCAATCACAAATGTTTATAATAAGTTCAATAAAAGCCTGAGGAGTTTCAGTAAAATTAAACCCGCTCTGTAACAACAAATGAACGGATGCTTGAAACTATGAAAGATCAAAAGCAATGAGGTTGGACTTGAATGAGATGGGAATCTGGCTTAACTGTTTGAAATTACTGTAGAGGCTGTGTGGAGAAAGGCTAGTTTGCTTACATATATACCAAGCTCTTGAATGAATGCCAAGTTAGATGACGTTGGCAGAAATATAGGGGTTAAGACATACTTTGTCCTGGTTACATTTTTATTAATTACATCCTTTAATTTAGTCCTTGCTTAATGCACTTTACAATGAAGTGTAATTCTTGTAATTGGTTTATTATTGCTTGACCTTAGACCTTATGTTGAGCAATAAAAATGGTATGGCAGGATGAACAAGAGAAAATGATCATCAAAACATAGTAATTATGAGTTTACATCTTTAAGTTTGTTCCCAACTACCAGTGGCATTTTAGGACTATGGTTGCACTTTATTTAGATTATATATTGTTTAAAAAATATGATCAGGGAGCTAATTTTTTGTTAGCTCACAACTGTTCTGAGCAATTATCATTGTCTCATCCCATTCCTTTCTCAGTATGTTTCTGACTTATTTTAGAATAAAATGTGCAAAATTAAATGCTGGAATAAAATGCCAGTAGATGGTTGCAGCAGGATAGACTTGCCTCTACGAACTGACTATCCCACACAGGGCTTGGAGATTTTCAGGTTAGACAATGCATGAAATGTACAGTGTTCTTTTCCACCACCTTAACAGACTATACAACTTAATTTCAACAGTAACACGGTACCCTCAGATCCTGAGACAAGAAGGGGAGAGGTCACTTACTTTGACTCTACAAAACTGCCTTTCTTTCTTTCTCATATCCCGTCTGCCCACTCTCCTCCCCTCCCTTCCTTTACACTTCCCTCCTGTGCCTTTTGTACCATCTGAGCACAGAGTTGTAAACACCAGTGTTACAAAATAGCCAGTCTACCACACCCCTCATTTGGAACTGCAAATATGCAATAATACAGCGGAGGAAGGGGAAAAATGTAGTACTGTAAACAACAAAAAAAGGGAAATTTTAAAAAAGATTTGATGAGATAACAGAACTGTTTCTGTGCTTGTTTTATTTAAATTAACATGGTTAAATGCAGCATTTTTCATCTACATAGATCAGTTTTGAAACTATTAAATCAATGTTCAGCTGAAAACCTTTGAAAGTATAAACTTAATGTTTTGATCAGAGAGAAGGACCATTGCAAGTTACGAATGACATCCATTCCTAAGGTGTTCACAACTCTGAGGTTCTTCTGTAAGAAGTTAAACTAGCTTTTTAACACCCTTCAGCTCATCACCACCTATCAGCTCATCACCACCTGAGCAGTTCCCATAGTTAGGTTCCCAGCACACCTGAATAATTGGATATGCAGCTATCAGACTATTAGCTCAGCTACTACTGCCCACCACTCTTCACACATCCCCTGCATCTTACCTGACCATCAGCTTTCTCTTTCCACAAGCTCTCCCTGACTTATTAGTGATTCCACTCTCCAGGGTGGAGTCTTACTCTTTCGGGTGATGATTGTGGTGGCCACCCATTTTTTGTCCACAGAAGTCCCACTTCGTGGGGAGAGACCATCTCCATAGCTCTATATCAGCCTACAAGTCACCACACAATGAGCACACTGGGAAATTGCTCTCCCTATTCATCCGTTATATATCGTGGTGGATTGTGGACACTACTCTCATACCCTGATTAGCTGGGAGAGCCCAGGCCTGAGCACACTTCTCTTTGGGGCTTCAGTGAGGAGGATTCCATGGATACCTCTATCTCCAAAGATCTCCAAATTACATGTGCCCTACCTCTCTGTTTCTTGGACAACTCTCTTCTTCCCCTTTCAGCTGGGTAAGACTAAAGGCTCTGTTGTACAAGGGGTTTCTAAATTTGTCCCCATCAGTTTGGTTTCTCTTCCAGTTACAAGCAGTCCTAGGTTCAAATCTCAGACAACCACCCACTTGTAATAACCACCAGGTAAATTTGAACCTAGGACCTCTAGAGCTTAGTGTAGGAGCTGCTAGAGGTATAAAGTTATAAGTAATGAAGTCAGCTGACTGTCAGATTAGACTGAAGATCTCCCTTGTTCTTATTTCTCATTGTAAATTGTCTAAGTGCCACTACATAGGACAGTGAACCACACCATGTGTGTGTGTTACATCAGTATGGAGCCTCTCTGCTTAGGTGAGAAGTTCCATGCTGACAGCTAGCACATCCTTGAACCTGCATTGCTCCTGTGGCTCAGAAGCAATGAAGGCTGAACGACATGCTGTCTGTGAGAGGCTCTGTATGTTTATTTTAATTTCTTATTCAAACTTTCCACGGACCCCCTACAGCAGTATTTCTTAAACTTTTTAAGACCGAGGAACACCAAAGAATATTTTTATGAGAAACGCCAAGGATTCTTTTTGTTGAGAGAAAAAAAAAAAAAAGGTTGTGGGGAAAAAAAGAAAAAAGTCACTTGCCCCTTTAAGGGCAACCATTTTGAATTCTGTTGTTCTCGATGGCACACCAGTGTGTCACAGAACACAGTTTAAGAAACACTGCCCTACAGTGCCATCACAGACCACCAGGGATCCATGGACCATAGGTTGGGAACCACTACTCTACAGGATCAGACCTCTTGCTTGGGGAAGGTAACCTCCATGAATTCCTCCATCATTTTACAGATCTTCACGCACATGATGTCAGGGAGACCTTGAAAGAACTGTTCCAACACCAGAATCTTCATTATCTCCCCCCATCATTTAAGTGTCTGGCCTCAGACAATGAGTGGCCTAGTCACCCCATGCCATTTAATTAAAGTGGTTTTTTCCTTTACCTTTGAAATCTATACAGCCTCATCCCACCTGTTACATGGAGTTCCCCCTTTCTAAGGCAAAGAGGGGAAATGGCACTCACAGGTCTGACTCTACAAGCCTGTTCTCCTTTTTCCTCCCCCTTCATACTGCTATCTTGCACCTTTTGTATCCTCCTGACTAATGAGTTAATTAGTCTTTTAACAGCTTCAGCCTACTTCAGTTGATCAACTGGGAGCAGTTCCCACAGTCAAGTGCGCTCTGAGTTAATTGACTGGAATTGCAGTGATCAGAGTGCTGCTGTTCACTCTGTCACAGCATCATATTGTGTTTGTACAAAGACACGAGTAAAAAAAAGTTGTGTATATGTAGGTGCATATGTGTAAAAACACATTTGGATGTCACAGATAAAAATACTGCAATAAAATTAGCACTTAGTACAGTAATTAGCTCAAAATCCCTTAAATTACCCATAGTTCTAGGTGTCAAAATATGCCAGAAAAATCAGTATTTGCAGAATACATGCCCATTAATGTTTTACAAGAAGATAGACCCTTAAGAGTCCTCCAAAAATGAATTCCTGAAATCTGATCCACAGCAATTTATTAGAAAAAAGTCAGGATTTCTGAAGTGGATATTGCTTCTACTTGATAGCTGTATCCATATAACCTATTTTTATATCTAACAAGTGTCTGATGATTTATAAAGTGTGGTTGCAACCAATCTGAAAATCAAAGTTTAAAATACCTAGCGTTTTTTAAAAGTTTGTTCTGTAATACAATGGTTCTGCTCTCCTCTGACAGAACACTGATTCAGGGTATGTCTACACTACAGCACTAATTCGAACTTAGTTAATTAGCTTAGTTAATTCAAACTAAGCTAATTCGAACTAACAGATCCAGACTAAAAAACTAGTTCGAAATTAGCGTTTTGCTAATTCAAACTAGCATGTCCACATTAAGTGGACCCTGAACCGGGCTTAAGGATGGCCGGAAGCAGTGCCGGCAGGGCATCAGAGGAGGACTTAGAGCATGGAGATGCTGTCTCAGACTAGCCGAGGGCTGTGCTTAAAGGGTCCCGACCCCCACCCCGGACAGACAGTTCTCAGGGGTGCCCCGCTTGCAAAGCAGTCCTGGCTTGGAGTACCCGGAGTACTCACACTGGGCACATCACAGCACTCGGCCATCAGACCGGCTGCACTTGCCGCAGGCTGCCATCTACGGAGAGGAGGCAATTGGGGGGCTGCAGGAGAGCTTCCACCCCCAGAGCCAGCCCAGTTCTCCCCATCGGGGGCTCGTGCCCCATTCCTCCCTCACCTCCTTCCACTTACCCTTCCCTAGCCCCTCTTCTTGATGTACAAAATAAAGATAACGTTTCTTCCAAAATGGAATCTGTCTTTATTGAACAAAACTGGGGGAGACTGGGAGGCTGGGAGAGGGGAGGGCAACTAAAATGATCAGGGGTTGGGAACAGGTCCCATATGAAGAGAGGCTAAAGAGACTGGGACTTTTCAGCTTAGAAAAGAGGAGATGGAGGGGGGATAGGATAGAGGTCTCTAAAAGCAGGAGTTGGGTGGAGAGGGTGCATACAGAAAAGTTCTTCATTAGTTCCCATAAAGAAGGACTAGAGGACACCAAAGGAAAGGAATGGGTAGCAGGCTTCAAACTAGTAACAGAAAGTGGTTGTTCACAAAGCAAAGAGTCAACCTGTGGAACTCCTTGCTGCAGGAGGCTGTGAAGGCTAGAACTAGAACAGAGTTTAAAGGGAAGTGAGATCAAGTCATGGAGGTTGGGTCCATGCAGTGCTATTAGCCAGGGGGTAGGAGTGGTGTCCCTGCCCAAGGTTTGTGGAAGGCTGGAGAGGGATGGCACGAGACAAATGGCTTGGTCACTGTCTTCGGTCCATCCCCTCCAGGGTCCCTATGGTTGGCCGCTGTCGGCAGACAGGCTACTGGGCTAGATGGACCTTTGGTCTGACCCAGGACGGCCATTGTAAGCTCAGGGCTCAGGGTCGGGGGTCTCAGTGGACCCCCTTGATTTTCGTGCACTCCTGCTCCTGGGTGGCCAGGCTGGCAGCTCTCCTGCCCTAGCCGGCCACCTTCCTGTTCCTAGTGCGGAGATCGTGGACGAGGTCCACGATGTCCACACTAGCCCAGGCGGGTGCCCGCCTCTTGCGGTCCCGGGAAAGCTCCTGGGAGCCACCAGCCTGGTCCCAGGAAGAGGGGGAGGGCTGGGGGGCATCGGGTGGGTGGCTCGATCCGTGCCAGGTGCTGGGTCTGCTGGCTGGGTGCTGGCAGGCTGCACCTGGCACGGGCACCGTAGCCAGCCCGTGCCCCTTTAAGGGGTCCGGGGCCGGGAGGGGGGCAGACGAGTTTCCCTGGTGTTGGCCAGAGTGGCCACCAGGGAAACCTGGGGAGGGCTAGCCTCCCACTAGTTCAAATTAAGGGTCTACACAGCCCTTAATTTGAACTAGCAAGTTCGAACTAGGCTTAATCCTCGTGGAATGAGGATTACCTAGTTCAAACTAAGCGCTCCGTTAGTTCGAATTAAATTCGAACTAACGGAGCGCTAGTGTAGCGCCTATGAAAGTTAGTTCAAACTAACTTTGTAGTGTAGACATACCCTCTGTGAGGTAAGTACCCGATCAAGCGCTAATATCATGTAGGCAAAAGTAATTTTATTTACTTACTTACATGCATAACATTAGTTGGGGAGGTGGAATCAGTACATTTAGTGCAGCTAGGGGGATATTTGTTCAGTTAATGTAGTATTTTCTATAATGATTTCTGATTACCAAAATGCACAGTACAAATGGTAATCAGTGCCCCTTTCAATGCAAGTGCTAGTACTGAGTACCTCCTATCAGTTTAATCACAGTGTGTGATTCACACAGTAATGTGTCATAATTGCCCCCCACAAAGTTGGCTTGAGGGTCCCATTTCATTTTAATATCACTGGACTTTATAAACGACTGAAACTCAACATGGTTTCCTGAATGTTGCATCTTTCATTCAGAGTTCTACATGCATAATTAATCTTAAATAACGTTATAAGAAGGGTGAAAGTTTTTTTTAAACTTTTTACATAATAGAATACAAAATTAAAATAATGCTTTTAAAATTTCATATTGCTACACACTTTTATTTTACCTTAAGATCTATTCTGATTGCAATCTCTTCAGATAATTAAATCTATTCTTTCAACAAGGATAGATTAATAGAAATAAAAAGCTTTCTGATGCAACTGTATGTAGCTTCAAATACCGAGGGGGGTGTTATTCTCATTTTGATACAAAGGGAGTTACACAAATAAATCATTACACATTAATGTAATTCTATAACACTCTTATTTATTTTTAATTTTTTGAACAAACTTAAAAAAAACAAAACAGTGAAAGCTAAACATCACATGAACCTGATGTTGTGCATTATTTTGAGAAACAGCCAAAGAGGTGATTTAAGATGCCGCTTGGAGAGCAGAATTTTTTATATTACTCAGTATAAAGTCAAATTTTCATATCCATTACAGAAGTTAGTGTATTGTTAGCTAGAGCAGATTGAATTATTCGTTGTGAGTAAATTCTCCCACAAACTGAACCTTTATTGCCTCTTTGTGAACTATTTGCTAACTATTACTGGCATTTTTTTATGAACATGTTTACTATTCACAAAATGTTCACTGAATACTTTATGGGAATAAATTGTTTGGTTAGCTGTGCATTTTTGGCTGTTTGCTATCTGTGATGCATGGCTATTTAGTTTTTGCTCCTTGAGAGAGTTTAAAGAGTAGCTGTTTAGGAGGCAGAAAGGAGAATGACTTTGGAAAGGTAAAAGTCCATGCCCGGTGGTCACTGAAATAGCTAGATGAAATTTTTCATGGAAAGCCTTTATTTGCCAAACACAAGGTTGACCAAAACAATTTTTAAAGGTGGGATTAATTAGCTTCCTTGCTTATAATATGTTTGCCAGGAGTTTTTACACTAGCATCAATTAAATCATTGGTTGCACTGGATGTAGTTTTTGGCCAAATTCGCTAGTCAGAACTCAAGACTTTTTTCATTTTTAATAAAAGTCCATTATTTTATATTGTCTCTGAACTTCCTTGGGGAATTGCCTGTTTGTAGTATTCCTTTTCTGTGGATTCATTGTTATACCTGATTCAGGTCTGCTCCTCATGAACTCACAAACCTCTTGCTGTGCTCCCAATCCTGACAGAGAGCTGCCAAACAAATCTTGTTAAATAGATGACCAACCAGTTTTGAAAAACAATCCACTGTGGTTCAGAATAACTCAGCTCACCAACTATCATTTGGTTTAGACTCATAGACTCATATACTTCAAGGTCAGAAGGGACCATTATGATCATCTAGTCTGACCCCCTGCTCAGTGCAGGCCATAGAATCCTCCACCCCCTCCCCCCAGAATAATCCTCTCACCTATGTGTCAGATATTGAAGCCTTCAAATACTTTGAAGACCCCAAGATGCAGAGAATCCTCCAGCTGTGATCTGTACCCCATGCTACAGAGGAAGGCAAAAAACCTCCAGGGCCTCTGCCAATCTACCCTGGAGGAAAATTCCTTCCCGACCCCAAATATGGCGATCAGCTAAACCCTGAGCATGTGGGCAAGACTCACCAGCCAGACACCCAAAGAGGTCTCTCTAGTAACTCCTATCATCCCTCCATTAACCTATTTAGGCATGACTGCAGAACCTTGTGGCTGTGTCTACACTGGGCCACTTATTCCGGAAAATCAGCCGCTTTTCCGGAATAAGCTGCGAGCTGTCTACACTGGCCCTTGAATTTCCAGAAAAGTCAGGCAGTGTAAATTCTATTTGTCGGCACTTTTGCCAACAAAATGCTTCCGGTCCCTATAAGCGGATTTCGTGGTGTGCACAAAAGAGCACTCCTGCAAACAATGTTCTGTTTATATTGCCATTTGCTGTGGCAAAATGTTGGTCTTTCACCAGGACAGGGGAGGAATACAAGCACTGTGAGCAACAAAAGTTGTGTCACACAATTGCCAGCATAGACAAAGCCTTAAACTGCATCTTGGGGTGAGCATCCCAATCACAGATTTGCACTACTGGGTCTTGAGCTAGCACACTAATGTGACGGACCGGGCCATGTCTGGGCACAGCTGAGGGCATCCGCTCAGGGCGAATTGCTCAAATCCAGGGCTCCTTACAGCCCCCAGACTGATGACCTCTCCAAATAGGCCACAAACCAGTCTCACAGAGCACTTCAGCTGCCTGCCTGAAGCCTCATGAGCAAAACCCCTCCGACACCCCAGCAATATCCGTGCCCCAGATGGCCCCGGGCCTCATACACAGGTGGGGGGGGTCCTAGCTCCCAATCCCACCTACCCCGAACAAGTTCTGTCCGGTTCCAAGAAACCAGCCACAGATCCCTGGTCAATTTACCCTCTGGACCTTACCCACAAATCACGCTGGGCCAATCCTTTAGAATCTATATCTAAAGGTTTATTATCACAATAAAGAAAAGCATGAGAGTAAGATTGTTAAAGAGTAGTACGTTACATGCATCGAATCTCCCAGTCCTCGATGCAGGCTCTAGCAGAGATGTTATAGCTGCTGGTTTAAAAGTTCTTGTTGCACATCCTAGGGTCAGGATGGGTTCACAGGTCTTCCGGGCTCTTCGATCCCTGCAGTGCTGCCACTGGGATGAAGTGCTTAGCTGAGAACAAAATGGCATCGACCACATGGCCTCTTTATACCTCCTTCCTGGCCTCTTCTTGTATGCAGCAGGTCACCTGGTCAGAGGCCAATCTCTGTGTTTCCTGTTGGCTGCTCTCAGGTGACAGCCCCCATTCTTTGGGTGTGTCTTTGGCCCATCAAGTGCCATTGTCCTACAGGGCCTGGCTAATCAGCCTGTCCATAGCAATGCTTAACCACATTCAGAGAAATATTCAGCTTCCACACAGATTACAGATTCCTACCTACACACACAGACATTATACACTCACATAAATAGCATACATAAGATCAGCAAACAATAAGCTCCCATTCAATACCCCACATGGCTCCTTTTTATACCAATTTCTGGGGCCAACACCCCCACCTAGGGGTGCAGCAGCGATCTGGCTGCTTCCCTCCAATTCGGTAATGTGACAACTGAAAATAGCTGTATAGACATTTTTGACAGATTCAGACGAGGGCTTTGAGGAATGGGGTGGTCTAGCTTGACTTGATATATATATACATGGCTATTTTTAGTGCACTATGATGGGTCTAGTAATAGATATGTAGCCATGTTAGTCTGGTCTAGCTGAAACAAAAAACAGGACTATGTAGCATTTTAAAGATTAACAAGATGGTTTATTAGGTGATGAGCTTTCGTGGGCCAGACCCACTTCCTCAGATAAAATTGTGGAAGAAAATTGGCAAGACCATATATACCAAAAGATACAATCAAAAAAATGAACATATTTGAAAAGGACAAATCAAATTTCAGAACAGAAGGGGGATGAGGAAGGGAGGTAAATGTCTGTGAGCTAATGATATTGGAGGTGATAATTGGGGAAGCTATCTTTGTAATGGGTAAGATAATTAGCGTCCTTGTTAAGACCTGCGTGCTGCGTGTAGCCGCGGGCACAGAGTCCGAACTAGCGGACATTTAAAAATGGCGGTGCCTGGCAATATGCAAATGAAGCCCGGGAAATTCAAATCCCGGGCTTCATTTGCAACTCCGGTTGCCTACATTAACCACCCTAGTTCGAACTAGGGTGGTAGTATAGACATACCCCTACTTAATCCTGTTTTATGATGGGTCTGTGGACATGAGCTCAGAGGCTCACTCTAAGATACTATATAGACATACTGATAGGCTTACCCATTAATTATACTGTGCAATGGGTAGTTTTTTCATCAGTTTTTGAATGGTGGTGATTGTGTTCTTAACTAGTACGGGGCGATTGTATACTATGCAAATGATCACTGGAAAGTTATCAAAGAGAGTTCAAGTTGCTTTTGATTCCATTAAAGAACTGTTCAAATGAAATCTTAACAAAATAATATATTTATTTCCACAGTAAAACTTATTCTTACACTAACATTGTGTGAAAATAAAGGAAGCATATTACAAAAATTAGAAAAGTGACAAGATAAAGCAGAAAACAAAATCCCAGGAACTATCAGTATTGGTCTCTTGGGAAGATTACTTCCAGATTCATGAACAGACTTTGGAACAAATGAAGAAGACACACATATTACTCTGAACAATGAGAAGTTTCAGATGCAGAATCTCCTATCATGTCATGGACAGTACTGCGCTTATACAAGAAAAGCTTTTGTGGTTAACTGGTTGGTGATTCAGATGAAACCATCAGATTTAATTTCCTGTCACAAGTTGACATACAGAATAAATGCAGCATTAGACAGTGTCCCCCATCCAATGGAGTTTGCGTGAGTCTTCTGGATTCTTGTCAACACTATTTTGTCAGTCCTAAAAACTAAGTGCCATGTCAAAACATCTTCATTAGACAAGAGAGAGGGTGCAAATTAGGTCAACTAAAATGATAATCAGCCTTACATTTCTACTATTTGAGAACAGATTAAAAGAGTTGGACAGAATCTCATTGAGATAAAAAGGTGACTACTCACATTTTCAGCCTGGAAGATTTGCACAAATTGCAGAACACATAAGTAGCTATTTTGTGGAACGTCAGCTTGCAACTCACGTGTCTTCAGTTTCTCTTTTAGTATACTACAACTGAGCACATTACTTAGTCTAAATGTCATGTCTCAAACAATGCTCATGATGATAATGCACAATAACCAAAACAAATAAAAAGGCTACCAATTCATTTTCACAACTACCTTATATACCATAAACAGAAGTCAGGTTTTTTATGCTAAAAAGAGGGGAGGGTCTGTTAGTTTGGACAACTTGGACTACATGAACCAGATGAATTGTTGTGCAGAAGTCTGTAGTCTAATTGTTTTCAAACTAGCAGACTGTTATATACTTTTTTTTTACAAACGTCAGGGGACGTTTAAGACAAACAGATGGTGTAACCATCCCATTGTGAGTCACAACTGAGAATATGAAATTCAGGACAAACCTCTGAGAAATAGGCAGGTAATGCACAAACTAGAAGTTATGCTTCCATGAGACATACCAGAACAGCCAAAAAGTGAACTTCTGCTTTATCAGATTAATTAACAAAAAGTCAGAAAAGCAGTTTCTTGAAGCATTCTCATCCCCAATTCAACACCCAGACTCTAAGCTTAAAGATGATTGGTTCTTTAAAACCAATTTCACTATACAAAGGATTCTTCTGGTCCAAAGGATCAGCTGCACAACCAGGTCAATATACAAATCAGGTCATACCCCAAAATCTCACTGTTGTAGCAGTGATGAAAAACTGCTGGCTTAACTCAAGTCTCTGGCTGCTTCTGAATCACTGGAAGCTCCTCAAACCTTTGGTAAGAATGATCTCAATAGTATAAGCTCATAGTTCAGAGGTTAGAGCAGGGAAGAGGAAAAATGGAGATGTTTCCAGGAAATGTTATAGCTTCCACCATATGTGAAACAAAATCCCTCAGCACAGTAAGTCCAAAATTACAGATAAAGATGTTTTTTGGAGTCACATGGGCTCCTTGCCTGGTTTTGTTTAGTCATAGTAAAAAGCCATTACCTATACTCCAACCAGAATGTTCACAGGAAAGTCCATTTAGTGAAGGTAGGCATCTTCCATTGTGCATTAAATGTTTTGATTGGCTATTTAATAGTCCCATCAAAATCATAAGATCACAGAACACTAGAAATGGAAGGGACCTCAAGAGGTCATCGAGTCTGGTTCCCTGCCCTCACGGCAGGACCAAGCACTGTCTAGATCATCCCTGACTGGTGTCTGTCTAACCTGCTCTTAATTATCTCCAGTGATAGAGATTCCACAACTTGCCTAGGCAATTTATTCTAGTGTTTAACCACCCTGACAGACAGGAAGTTTTTCTTGATGTCCAAACTAAATCTTCCTTGAAGCAATTTAAGCCCATTGCTTTTTGTCCTGTCCTCAGAGGCCAAGATGTGAAAGCCAAATGAAATACAGGTATGGTGCCAAAAGTCATAACTTCAAATACAAAATTGTACATACATACCAATAGCATAAACATATTGTACATACATACAAATAGCATAATCATATTCAGCAAATCATAACCTTTCTATTGACATCTTACCTGATAAACTTTGTATAATATTTGTTGCAGTAATAAGACAGTGGTAGCAATCATGATCTATGGAGTTATATTTTAAGTAGGTATCATCAGATGGTTGCAAAGAGGACTGCTTAAGTTAAAATATCTTGTGATAAGAGGTTTGTGAGGCAGATAAAGTCATATTTTGGCATGATGATACGAATGGTTAATTTTAATGATAATAGGTTGTGACCCTTTCTTAAATATTGCTCATCTGAGGCTCACTAAATGGAATAGGGGTGACACTAACTGGACTCAACAAACTTTACAATTATAACTGACACCCTTGTCATCTCCTGGGACCAACCATGACTCCCGTAGGCCTTTGCCATAGGCTTAGTCTTTAAAGGAATCCTAACTAGACCAGACAAGAAAGAGGAAACCATTGATATCACTTTCTCCATTGGCTTTGGCCAAATCTTGAACATTTGGGATATAAAGATTGAGTTTCTGTTATCACCAACACCTCCATTTAGTGACTCATGCCCCCTGCCCAAATATTGTTCAGAAACACTCCTCTACCTAATTTCTCATCTTTTTTTCTGCATTCTTTTGTATTCCATGTAAAAAGAATCTGGTAGAGACAGCCAAGATAAGTTTACCTTTATAACACTGCGGTAAGCCTATGATTCTAACATTACTGTACAGAGAAAGTTAAAGCAACACCCTAGGACAAGTTTACCAGATCTTGGAATACCTCATAAGACTATGTGCTGAGTTCCAATGTTTCTCCAGCAGCAAGGTTGCAAGTGAGAGGCAGGACCAATGACAGAAGCTGCATTTACTCTTTTTCTATTTCTTTTTTCTCCCTTTTTGTATGTTTCTTTTGTTTTGTCACAAAAAATGAAAGAAAAGAGGATCAGACATCAGCAACAGCTGCTCCAAAAGATCTCAACTAACATTTTCACTTTACCCCCAAAATAGTAGCATATCTTTGATGCCATCTAAAGCTTGTCAAACAACAGATTTTCCCTACAAAAGACTCTATATGGCAAAAAGGAAAAGGGAATAAGCAATACCATTAAATTCAATGTCTGATACTTTGCATTTCAAATGTTTAAAAGTGTTTATCTTTTTCTCTATCTTTAATAAAGAATTTTAAAAAAGTTAATGGTGGCACAATATTCTGGAACACACTTAACTGTTTAGTGTAACTGTGAATAACAATTTCATTAATTTTACCCGGACAACCTTCCGTCTCAACATAACAAACCCATTCCTTCTCCTCAATCCCCAATTTTAAAACAACCAAAAAGAGCACCCCTATGAACTTCAGGATTTACAATGTGATTAGTACATAGTGGAAGTTTAAGACAGGACTCTATGGGCATTTCCACACTACTGAGAAATCAAACCTCCAGAGGCCTATCTTCTAGCATTCGATTTAGAGGGTCTAGTGTAGACTCCCCAAACTGAACACTGAGGGCAGCCCTCCTCATTCTGTGAGAAATAAGGGAAGCCAATGGGAGTGTGTGCTCCCGTCAGCCTCCCGTAGTGTAGACACTGCGGTGGCTCAGCTTAAGGTAAACCAGTTCCAGCTAGGCTTAAGCCAACCTGCATGGTCTAGTGTAGGCCAGGGGTAATGAGAGTAGTTAATACTCTTCAGATACCTAAGATGCATTTGCAGTAGAGATGAGGTTTACATAAGTTTTGTTTCTTAATCTTATTTGTGAAGCCCTTGGTAACCTGAAACAATATACAAACATTCCTGTTTTCTATTTTAAGAAAGCACACGTCAATACATCGATGTATACATTTTAAAATTTCATACCCAAGGACTAATGTGAACTTCATAAGAGGTATTCCAGGGATCTCAACCATTGTCATAGAGCATTCATATTTTCAAAAATAATTAAAGCAGAAGTTCTAGGGTATATCTTGCCAAGGTCATCTGAAGATTATTCCCTGAGCTGCACTGTCTGAAAGAAATAAATAGCATTGTGAATTGTAATTACTCAAAGCACTGCAGAATAAAGCTACAGTAAATTCCTTCACAGTTGAACTGAACTGTTTAACACATGAAAACTCTAATTGACAATTCTGTACCAAAGTGTAAATTTGTCAAGGAAGGATACACAACAAGTTTTTTTAAATATCTCAGTGAGTGCTGTTGTGATTTGGATCTATTACTTCTGAATATTGCATGAAGCTGACAAGCACTTGTCATTTAAAGACCACATGAAGGCATTTAGTTTTCCATTTAGACATAATAACACATTATGCAAATAAGCTTGCCAAAGAAAGCTGGAGGCTTACATGAAATAAACTGTCAGACACCAGTTGCTAATAAATGAACATTACTGTATAGATTGTCTTAATTTTGGGAGCTGAAAAATAAATGTGGTAGATAAAATACCTTGCTATTGTAAGCTGTATAGAATGGTAGCACAGAATTAGATATAGTGAAATTTTAAACACGAAATTATCACTCCTTGCCTGTGCTGAAATTTGTCTTTTCTGGAAATGTTGAAATCTTAATAAGTCTGTGAAACATGTCAAATACATGACAACCTGCATAAAAACAAAAATCATTCTGAGTTCATGCCATATGAATAAGAAAATCAGGAAAAACACAGAGGACATCAGGAGTACTTAGATAAGACCCAGATTAACCCACCCTGAATCAGGGCTGGCTCCAGGCACCAGCAAAACAAACAGGTGCTTGGGGCGGCACATTGCCAGGGGCGGCATTCCGGCCCGGTGGAGAGCCTCCCAGAGCCTCCCAGAGCCTCCCCGAGCTGGGAGCCCCATGCCCGGCTGCTCAGAGCCTGCGCCTGGCCCCAGAGTGCTAGGAGGGAAGAGTGGGACAGGACGGGGCGCTGGGAAGGCGGGGCGCCTGGTGATGCTGAGCCTGGAGTGGCAGGTGCTGGGGCTCAGCCATGGCAGGGCCCCATCCCCCGAGTGGGGAGCCCTGCGGAGGCCGCCCTGAGCTAGGAGCCCTGCTCCCAGCTCCTAGCTCTGCATGGGCAGCCCCGAGGCACAGCCCCTGCTGGGAGGGCGGCAAGGGGCTGCTGAGCCTCTTCTTTGCCTTCGTGAGTATGCTCCTCCACCTGTGTGCACCCCCCCCGGTTGGCCACCCCGCTTCCCGTGCGCCCTCCCCACATCTCCTCCTCCTCCCACCTGGCCTGTGTGCCCCTGCCCACTGTCCCGCAACCCCCCCTTTTCCGCTTCCCCTGGCTCGGCCTCTGCCCAGAAACCCCACCTCCTGGCCCACTACAATCCTGCTGGGACCCCATCTCCTCTTCTCCCCTCCCTCCCACCTCGATCCCCATCTCCTGTCTGGCTCTCTAAAAAATCCCCCCTCCCCCTACTCTCTGAGCCCTGATCCCTCTCTCCCCGCCCTCCCCCCCACCTGCCCAGGAACCCAGCCCCCTTGTGCTGTGTCCTGACAACTTCACACCTGCCTGGGACCCAAGTGTTTCTCCCTCTCCCTTTGTCTGAGGAAGGGGAACTCTGGTGTTTCCAGTGCCTGTGTCCCCAAGTCCATTCCTGTCTAGGGCAGGAGAGCTTTATTAAAATTGGAATTGTGATCCCATTTAAATAGGCTTTGTTTTAAATAATATACCTTTAAAATGATATTAAAAATTGTTATGGCTTAATTTTATCATAACCTATTTAAATAACTTATTAATTAAATTTAAAAATTAAATAGAACATGTCTCCTGTCAACTTTTAAAGAAATTCTACCAGTTCACTAGTGTAAGTACCCAGAACCACTGTTTACATACTGTTTACAACAGGACTTTTTGTCGCTTTTGTCTTGTTCTGGACAGTTGAGCTGGGGAGTTGAAACAAAAGTTCTCTTAATCCCTTTGAACTGTTTCATTGACTGATTCTTGTTCATGGACACCAAGCCTATGTCTACTCTGGCGGCTTCTTGTGCAAGCACATCTTGTGCAAGGGTTCTTGTGCAAGAAATCTTGTGCAAGAAAACGTCCACACTGCCATATGCGAGCTGTGCTTTTGCTCAAGAGCGCCCATGGCAGTGTGGATGCTCTCTTGAGCAAGAAAGCTCTTATGGCATTCTTGCACAAGAATTCCCTGCCGAGCGTCCACACTGCCCTCTTGCACAAGAAGGCTTACACCTGTTAAAAAAGAGCGTAGATCTTGCGCAAGAAGCCCAATCTTACCATGCCATACTGTAAATCTTCTTGAGCAAGAGCCGGTGGGCAGTGTGGACGCTCTGCAGATTCTTGTGCAAGAATGGCCATACTTGTGAATGAAGCCGTGAGTTTAGACATAGCCCAAGAGTTGGACAGATTATGGGTTGGGGTTGGAATCTGAGGGTATGTCTACACTACAAAGTGAATTCGAACTAACAGCCATTAGTTCGAATTAACTTTCACAGGCGCTACACATACAAACCGCTAGTTCGAACTTAATTCGAACTAGCAGAGCACTTAATTCGAACTAGGAAAACCTCATTCTACAAGGACTAACGCCTAGTTCGAATTAAGTAGTTCGAATTAAGGGCTCTGTAGCCACTTAATTCGAACTAGTTGGAGGCTAGCCTTCCCAGCTTGCCCTGGTGGCCACTCTGGGCACAACCAGGGAAACTCTTCTGCCCCCTCCTGTCCTCAGAGCCCTTAAAGGGCCACGGTCTGGCTATGGTGCCTGCCAGGTGCAAGCATGCTAGCGCCCAGCCAGCAGACCCTGCACCTGGCACGGCATGAGCCAGCCACCCTCTGCCACCCAGCCCTCTACCTCTTCTCAGGACCAGGCTGATGGCTCCCAGGAGCCTGCCCGGGGTTGCAAGAGGAGGGCGCCCACCTGGTTTAGTGAGGAGATCGTGGACTTCATCCAGGTTTGGGGGGAGGCCTCCAACGTCCACAATCTCCGCACTATGCACAAGAAAGTGGCCGTCTATGGCAGGATAGCTGCCAGCCTGGCCACCAAAGGCCACATGCGAACCCAGGAGCAGGTCTGCATAAAAATCAAGTTGGTCCAGGGGCTAGGGAAGGGTAAATGGAAGGAGGTGAGGGAGGAATGGGGCACGAGCCCCCGATGAGGAGGACTGGGCTGGCTCTGTGGGCTTCTGGTGGTGGAAGCTCTCCTGCAGCCCCCCAATTGCCCCCTCTCCCCAGATGGCAGCCTACGGCAAGTGAAGCCGGGCTGATGGCCGAGTGGTGTGATGTGTCCAGTGTGGGCACTCCGGGAACTCCAAGCCAGGACTGGTTTTCAAGAGGGGCACCCCTGAGAACTGTCTGTCCGGGGTGGGGGTCGGGTCCCTTTAAGCACAGCCCTCGGCTAGCCTGAGACAGCATCTCCACGCTCTAAGTCCTCCTCTGATGCCCTGCCGGCACTGCTTCCGGCCATCCTTAAGCCCTGTTCAGGGTCCACTTAATGTGGACATGCTAGTTCGAATTAGCAAAACGCTAATTCGAACTAGTTTTTAGTTCTAGACGCGTTAGTTCGAACTAAGGGTATGGCTACACTACCCCGCTAGTTCGAACTAGCGGGGTAATGTAGGCATACCGCACTTGCAAATGAAGCCCGGGATTTGAATTTCCCGGGCTTCATTTGCATAAGCCGGCCGGCGCCCTTTTTAAATGCCGGCTTGTTCGAACCCCGTGCCGCGCGGCTACACGCGGCACGGGCTAGACAGTTCGAACTAGCAAGCCATTCCGAACTATCTGTATGTATGCCTCATGGAACGAGGTGTACAGATAGTTCGGAATGGCTTGCTAGTTCGAACTGTCTAGCCCGTGCCGCGTGTAGCCGCGCGGCACGGGGTTCGAACAAGCCGGCATTTAAAAATGGCGCCGGCCGGTTTATGCAAATGAAGCCCGGGAAATTCAAATCCCGGGCTTCATTTGCAAGTGCGGTATGCCTACATTACCACCCTAGTTCGAACTAGGGTGGTAGTGTAGACATACCCTAAGTTAGTTCGAACTAACTCTGTAGTGTAGACATACCCCCAGTTTTGTTAAATAAAGAGAGTTTCTATTTTTGAACACACGTGTCCTTTATTTTGTACATCAGGAAGGGGGGCTAGGGAGGGGTAAGTGGAAGGAGGTGAGGGAGGAATGGGGTACGAGCCCCCGATGGGGAGGACTGGGGTGGCTCTGCGTGCTCCTCGGGGTGGAATCTCTCCTGCAGCCCCCCGATTGACCCTGCTGGATGGCAGCCTGTGGCAAGTGCAGCCGGGCTGATGGCCGAGTGCTCTGATGTGCTGAGTGTGGGCATTCAGGGCACTTCAAGACAGGATTGCTTTGCTGACCCTCATCGAGGTAGACTAGCAAGCAGGGAACCCTGACAACTGTCTGTCCAGGGTGGTGGTTGAGTCCCTTTAACCACAGCCCTCAGCTAACCTGAGACAGCAGCTCCACGCTCTAAGTCCTAACCTGATGCCCTGATGACACTTCTTCCAGCCAGCCTTAACTTCGGTTCAGGGTCCACTCAATGTGGACATGGTAGTTCGAATTAGCAAAGTGCTAATTCGAACTAGTTTTTAGGTCTAGCTTCACTATTTCGAATTAACTTAGTTCGAATTAACTAATTCGAATTAAGTTAGTTCGAATTAGTGCTATAGTGTAGACATACCCTATGATAGGATGAGAATGATTTACTTCCCATTAGCCAGTTTATGTAATAAAGTAGGCTTCCGATAATCCGGCACCTTTTGGACCTATCTGGTGCCGGATTATTAGATTTGCCGAAGAATCATTAAGTTCGGTACAGCTGCATGGCTTAACAGCTGGCCAGGACACAGTCTCCCTCCCTCTCCCCTCCTCTTCCCAGCTCCTCAGTGCTGTAACCTGATCCTCCTCCCTCTCCCTTCCCCTCCCTTTTCCCCTTTGCTGAAGCAAAACGCTCTTCTCCATACTGTAAAATGATCCCACTCCCTCCCCCCCTTCCCCAATCTTATGCTCCCTCTGGTTATAGCCAGCACGTGGTCTCAGCAGCAGGCTTTTTAATCAGCTGGTCAGGAGCGCTTGGCATTTTGGTGCCGGGAGTATCGGGAGTGCTGAACAGTTGGATGTCAGACTATCGGAGTTTTACTGTACTACAGATTATTAAATGCAGTAACTACATTCATATTTGTTTTATTAGTTAGTAAAAATTTCCAAAGCTGAATGTTTTTCTAACATAACATCAAAACTCTGAGGCATGAACTTATTATGCAAAAGCCTTGTGTATTCTACAATTTAAGAAGAATACAGATGAATCCTGGCTTCAGAGAACATTCAGTGTAGCTAAACGTGTTTTGGGGTGTAATGGTATCTCACTGTAATTATTAGTCTTATTCTCAAAGCACGAGTTTCTAGAAAGCAGGTCTTAAGTAAAAAAGGGATCAGTGATCAGGCTCTATTCATGCAGGGCAAAAGCTTATTGTAGGATATTGATTATCAGCTCATACATTGCAGAAATAGCCTATTTACTAAATGTTTAATCTTGCTTTTGAAGGTAAATTCCATTAACAGAGTTATGGTGCTAAATTTAGAACTTCTCTCCTTGTTTCTGTTTTTAATAATGAGAATAAAATGCAGTTGTTGCAATGATGGCACCTTTGTCACCCTTTAGGAAACTACTTTCTAAATTAATATTATGTCAGAAATCCACTTTTAATTAGGCTAATCAAATAACTTTAGGGGAGAAGGATTAGATTCTAATCTACTAAGAATGTTCCAGACATTTATATTTGAGTAACTGTTTGGGATGTGAACAATTTTTCTTTTGCTTCTTTTTTAATTAATAGTTCAAGAATATTTTCTCCTTTTTTGGAAACTGAACTGAAGGATTTGATATTCCATGGGGCATTTAGCCTTAAAAAAAGGAATTTATTAACTTTTGCTTTACAAAATAGTATCTATGTGGTTTAAGGGGTACAGTACAGGGGACACTTTATCTAGTAAATGGCATGCCTTCTCTCTTCAGGCCGTGTGGTTTTGGGAGGCAAATAGTTTGCTAGTTACTTCAAGAGACCATCACATGATAAAGTTGATGCTCAAAGCGATCCAACCAATCTTTAATCACTTAGAAGTCTGAGGATTACACTGTACTCCCTTCTGAATGATTGATAAGGATGTTGAAACCAAGCAGATTATACATTTTAGAATCCCATTGCAAGGGAAATCTTGACACAGTTTAAAACTGTCCCCACCTTCAGCAAATCTATTTAAACAATTTTCCATACATACATTCACTCCCAAATGGCAAAGGACATTTTGTTTTATCCACTGTATTTTCTTCTGGTTCCACGTACATTAAGGACATAATTAACACTCTATGGCACTTGAAAATATATTTCCGGTGGAAACTTTGATAGCTATAACAAACAGGGAATTTGCAGTGTTTTATAGCTTTGAAGGAAGGTGCTATCAAATTCAGTCAATGAAAATACGCCCATTTGTATAATATTCCCACCACATTTGGTTCAAAGCAAAAATCGCCTCATGAGTTTTCATGCAGCTATTCTAGCTGTTTCTCATTTATTCTGAGATAACAGTCTACTCCAAACTAAATAATCTTCTGCTCAGAATAATCTGATTGTCTTTTGGAAAGAAAAATAATCTCTTCTTTGAAGCCATAGCTGAGGTGAACTGGTCACTTCGAGCAGACTTATGATTTCTTTGCCTCAGCGCTCTGGTCAAATAAATGGGGGGGGGGGGGGAATGGAAACTATTGTTTCTGTTTGTGGAACATGCCATTTATTTTCTGTGATTCATGTAAGAGTTTCCTACTTAACACTGATGTAGTGTGGAGAGGAGAGCAAATCTTCCCAATGTGTATTACAATGTTCATTTCACTAGTGACAGCTGATTTTAGACAACTACCAGCAGCTTCACTAACCATAATCCTTATCATTGTGTAAATACTGCAAAACTGCTACAAGCTTGTATGTAGAGCAGTGCTGACATTATCAACTTCTGTGATCAATTAAGGGAGAGAGAGAGAGAGAGAGAGAGAGAGAGAGAGACTATCCTAATGTAATGGCTAAAGCCTGTTTTTATGCTTTGCACAGTTGAACAAAAAACTGCACTTGAATTTAAGAAGTAGTTGGCTAAAAAAACAGAACTAATTATTTTCTCAACTTGTGATCTGATAAGACCATCCTTGATAGAATTTTATTAGGATATTATTTCACTTACTTTGCTCCTGATACAGCCAATCCTCTTGGCAGAGTTTATATTAATAAATAATTATATGACACAAGGGAAGAGAGGCATAAAAGATATACAAATGTTATTTTATTGCAGGCAGGATTTTAATAAACAGAGATAGAATTGAAAGTTGTGTTAATCCTAGCCTTCTCATCTAGAATGCTATTGAAATAACCCCCCTAAAGCACCGTTGAAAGGCACAACTGAATTGCACATAAAAAGAGGATCAGTTGACTTCTAGATTGTACTCTCTCTTCTGCTAGGACATATCTTTGTAACATAAAGACTTAAAGGAGGATGTGTCTTATGTAAGTAACATTCAGCAGTTTTATTTTTTGTGGTATAGAATGCATTATTAATATGTTATTCTTTTATATAAAACATTTAGGAAACACATGGAGTTAAAAAATATCACTAGTTCTCACAGTCTAAACAACAACAAAGTGCCTCCAGGATTCTTTTTAATGAGAAATGCCAGTGTTGCACAGCAGAAGTCTTGGGATGGGCAATGCACACAAGCAGATTAATTATAATTTAGGAGATAAGAAATGTGTGAATTTTATAACAGAGCTTGTAGCAAATAAATATACTGTTAATCACTGACAGTTTTATGTCCTCAAAGGTATCATTAACCTATAAATATATGTCACATACTTTTAGGAGTTTTAAAATGCTGGGTTTTTATTTATATTTGCAGGCTGTTACCATTTCTCCTCTTGTAACTAGTAGGGGTATTTTTTAGTGTGGAATTACTATAGGGTTTCTGGAATATATTGCAGAATGTATCAAACATGCAGCATGATAACCTATTAGTCCTGTGTACATTTGAAGAACAGATTTATCATCATCAATGTTGTAGCTAAGCTATGAATCCAATCTGTGCTGGAACAGTTGTGTTGACTTTTATGATAGTTTTATGAAACATCGATTACAGGGTTTGTCCAAAAACCTCTATCAGATTTCTGGAAGCTGTTTGCAAGTTAAGGTTTCTTCTCCAGCCCAAAGTGGAAATTCTCTGCAGGAGAATTCACTTTACAAATGCCTCCAGCAAATTCAGATCACAGTTTATAGTCTGATGTTGGAACTGCAATGTATAGTCTTCAAGTAGTAGGTGATAGACTAGAATTTTAATGACACAAGGAACTGATTTACAACCAACTTAGTGTACATGATAGCTAATGTATAAATTGTGGTTGCAATTCAGCGATGGACTGCATTGTTTTACAAGCTAAATACATTAATCTCTATTCTTGTATAGTTTATATAGGAGATTTAATAAATTGCTGAATGGGTGAATTTGTCTTTGATCAAAACTTGATCTGGATACAAATTATAACAATGACTTCCAGAGAAATATTATTGAAAACCTCTAGGTACAGGTCCACAATAACTGGACAATTATATGAGTGGAATTCCCATTATTTGGAACTATCCATTTAACTTGCAAATGCATAATTTCACAAGATGTTGTAACTGTTCCACAATGGTTTCAGGATTCAGTCATTGCTAATGTCATGAGGACTCAGATTCAGACTTCAGTTGAGAGATCTCTCTGAATAAGACTGAGGGTTCAAAATTCTATATTTTTATGGGTTTCCACATGTGAGCAGCATTTGTGAAGCAAAAGTATTTTCCAGTCACCAGCAGAAAAGGTAGACATTTGAACTAGGGATGTAAGTGACTAGTCGACTATCCAGTATGCATAAGCTTATCAGATAATCAACTAGTCCCTCGACTAGTTGCTTCCCCTATTGCTGCCTCTATCAGACAGTGCAGCATCATCTGTGGGAGGGCGGGGGGGGGGGGGAGCAAGGGAGGCAGGGGAGTTGAGGGGACTGGGTGCGAGCCTCTGCTTTTTAAATACTATTAAAAGACTGGTGTGCAGTGAGATAAAACCAGTGGTCCCAGCTCACTCCAGGTTCCCTCTGCTGCACTTCAGTCTTTTATATGTATTAAGAACCTGCCAGGGACCAGGCTCTAACCCCACGATTAATCAACTAATTGCTGGAAATTTCATCAACTAGTCAATTAGCTGATTAAACTAAATGTAACATCCCTAATTTCAACATTTTCCCCTATGGTGTCAAATATGGCAGACCTTGTTCATACTAATCTCTCACAGAAACATGCAAGGTTTAAGAGTTATTTGAGTTACCATCATTCAGTAATCTGTAATGATGGAAATTGTTTTTTTCCTCCCAGATATTCTGCTGCTTGGCACCAGTACAGATGATCAAATTACTTATTCCAAATTTAGCTTTCCCCCCCTGTTTGTAGAGGGATCTCAGTTCCTGAGAATATATTAATTGTTTGCTAGCGTCCATACAACTCATGCAAACAAATTTAGGTTGGGTTGTTCACTTCAACTATGTTACTTTGGTCACATGGTATTGTTTCTGGTCTCTGATTAATTTTTCTAAGCAAGAGAATCACCACCACAAAGTTATGCATTTTAATGTGAATTTTTTGGTGAATAATTTACTTACGCTAAAATCTGTAAAACCTTTAGGGTCGTTGGAATTTTCCAAAATTGCTGGCAACTGTCTTCTTGCTCCTGGAAAATTATATCATCCCCAAAATAAAAGTAAACCAAACTCAGAACTATTGTTCATGAAATATTGACAACTCACTTCTTGTGTTACTGTAATGCCAACAGTCAGATCTGAACCTTTGAGTTCTAGAGCTTAGTGTATGAGCTTCTACTGCATGACTTAAAAGCCAGATGATTTGCAGCTAAGGCTATAGAACAGTGTTTCCCAAATAGGGATCCAGGGTTCTGTGAAGTGAAAGTAAGGGTTCCGTGAGAACCTGATCACTCTCCCCCTTCCCCCCCTTCACCCTGCCCCGAGCCGGTCTTAGGGGCTAGTGAGCCAGTTTTTTGCTTGGCATTTTTCCCCCCCAACACACACTTTTTTTTTTTTTTTTTTTTTGGTTGGCCAGTTTTTCTCTGGAAATTTTTTTTTAAGGGTTCCATGGCCAAATAAAATTGGGAAACACTGCTACAGAGAAAACTCGTTCTTTTTCTTTGTAAGAGGTCAAAGTGCCACTAGGTGGGACAGTACACCACACCCAGAAGGTGCATGGATTACATTATTCAGCAGTTATAGTTCAAAATATCTACATAGCTCTCAGGTACATAAACAACATATTGCTGGGGATAAAATGATCTTCAGAAAACAAAAAGAGGAACACGTTTTGTGGCTTGAGTCCAGTTATCCCTAGAAGCTTTGTGCTTGTACTGATTAGCAGAGTACCCACAGCTAGATTTTATGTTTCTACTGATGGTGCATTCACAAATACCTCGGTACACATAAAAGTTTAGTCTGTACATCAGTGAAAAAGATCAGTATGAGCATTGTTTGAGTCCATCCTTCCTTTAAAGACAGCCCATCCCATTTGTTGATTATGTTTTGGTTTTTCCAGCCCCAAAATGGAGGGCTATTTCAGATTCAGGTCTTGTTTTCTTCAAATCTTTCAAGTTCAGGAACTTTGGGTTTTGGTTTTAGTGAATTTCTTTTCAATTAAAGCATGAACTGAAAGGGTAGTTTTGATTTTGCAAGATAAAACCCAAGCTGATCAAATTTTGCAAGTCCAAAACCAGGGGTAATTCAGACCCATGGCCTACCTATACATCCTAAACTCATAACTCCAGTCATCTGAAGAAGTGGGCTGTGCCCACGAAAGCTCATGATACCACCTACATGTTTTGTTAGTCTGTAAAGTGCTACCAGACCATTTGTTGTTTTTTTCTGTAACAGACTAACTCAGCTACCCCCTAAAGCTATCTGTAGTCTGACTGAGCAAGCCTCCTGATTGGCTGCAGGAGTCAGAGTGGTAGTTAATCTCAATAACAGAAATAATCTAGTAGGTTCTCAATCTTCCCCCATACCTGCCCCAAATGCCATACCCATCAAGGCCCTATGGGTCAGAACAGACTCACAGCACCAACTTCCAACTCTTTGCTGCTGTTATAAAATCCCACTGTTGAGTGATGAAATTACAACATCAGAAATAAAAAATAAGCCATAATTAATACACTAAACCTGATTCTATTTCCATGGCAGCCTTCAAGAGATGCAATTTACATGTAAAAACAACAGAATTCCAATTATAAGGGAGATTGGAGTGTCTTGTGGCTAATGTCCTAGACTATGACTCTCATCAGTTCAATTCCCAGGCCTGCCACAGCCTTCCTGTTAGATATTAATTACTTCTAGGTATAATAGAATAAGTTAGAATTAGGTAGACTGCACATAAGACTGTTCAAATAATACAAAAAGTAATTGGTGAATAGTTTCATGAAATACCATGCCTGATTCACCATTCTTTTGTTAAACTTAAAAAACAACAAATAGTCTGGTAGCACTTTAAAGACTAACAAAACATGTAGATGGTACCATGAGCTTTCGTGGGCATAGCCCACTTTTTTAGATGACCAGAGTGTTGGATGTCCAGAACTAAAATAAATAGGGGAGAAGGAGGAGGGGAGACAGAAGGAAAAAATGGGATGGGGGGGGGGGGGGGAGACAAGAAGAGGTAGTGGATATAAAAATAGCAAGGGGAAAGCTGAGCTGGAATGTTACAGGAAAAACAAATAGTCTATAAGCCCCTAAAGACTGTTTGTTTATTATTTGCAAGTATTAAGCCAGCTACTAGTGGGTTGTGAGCTAGTCATTTTCTTTTTCTGTGCTTCAGTTTTCCATCTTTAACATTTTTCCATGCCTTGTCCATCTTATTTAAGCTGTAAAAGCTCCAGGACTGGGATAAGGTTTTCAGTAGCACCTAAGTGACTTGGCACCAGTGAAATTCATAGCTCTCTATTAGGCACACAGGTTCCCCATGCATTGAATGAGGAGACATAGACCCCGGCTGAGCTTGCTGGCTTCTCTAAATCTCTTTTTTAGGTGCCTGACAAAAGTAGCCAACAGGAAATGCTGAGGAGAGTGCCAAATTCTCTGAGGTAATTAGTCACTTCATTTTGGACTGAAGGGAAGTGCTTATCTACCTTCAGGATTTTGAGCTGTGAGCACTCCTCTGGAATTTGGGCTGACAGGGCTAAAATGCCTCTCTCACAAAAAGAGTGAAAACCACTTCATTATAGTCAATAGGGCATTATAGTCAATAGCGCACTTTACTGGGATGTGGGAAAAGGACTTGAACCTGACAGGAAAGCTAGAGTGTTCTGGGATAGGTCTCTCAAAGACTGGGCTTAAACCTATGCTTCAGATTTGGATGTTGCACATCCAAGGTGAATGCTGTTACCACTGGGCCACTGTGGAACCTGGGACACCAACCCACCTCCTGAGTAAAGCTTGGCCAGTTGTATTTTGTGCAGAGTAGGCATCTGAGCACGTCCCCTAGATCAGACCCCTCAGATGAGACAGGCAATGAATGCCAAGTTGTGAATCCCACATGATTTAGGTGTAAGCTAGGGTACCAAGGAACTTGTAGTTCCAGTAGTTTTATGTGTAATGTTGCTTCTGAGGGGGGACCACCTGCCCTGCATTGTACCTCTCTGCGGAAACCAGAGAGGTGGAGCCAAGAAGCTCACCACATGACTATGGCAGTGGCGATGAATTCTGCTGCTATGTCTGCTGAATTTAGTGAGGCTTGTAAGTCTGGAGGTGTGGAGTCATCCCCTCTCCCCTGCTCTGGGGCCCGTGATGGTGGCTGGTTCTTCTGAGATGACTGCTGCTGAGAAGACTGCTTTAAATTGCTCTTTTTTGTTCTCAGAGACAATAGATTCAGACTTATTTGAATAATTGTTGTGGTTGTTTTTGGACATCTGTGCCTTGAATTGGGGATTTGGAATTGTAAAATTTCTGATGAGCAGGTCTTATGCTTCAAGAGTTCTAGCAGTACCTATCATATGGAATGGATCTGGAATGATGTGGTCTGCCTTGGTCAGAGAGTTTGATGTGTGAAAACAAAAATTCCATTCCCTTGGAGTGAATGCAATGTTTGTTTTTGTCCACTCTTTATAAATGGGTGGAATTGTTGCTAGGGTCTGCCAGATGGTCTTGGTGAGTTCCACAAGCACCTCACATATAAGGAGAACAATTTAGAATGGACATTCTGCACCCAACAACATGTGTTGACACTCTGCAGCTTCTTCCAGTGGTATTTCTAATGAATCTGCAATCCTCTTATACAGATCTTGGAATTGTTTAAAATCATCACCCATCATAGATGGTGGGGGCAGAATGGTTTTGTCCAGAGAGGAGGAAGATAAATTAATAACTGGGGTGACCTCTTGATCAGAAGTCTCCTCCAGCCCTTTGATTGCCTCATGGGGAAAAGGAGGACAGAGTGGAGTGTCAGAGGTTCCAAGAATTGAGGGTAATGAAGAATGTTTCAATCTTTCCCTGTGGGTACTGGAGATTTAAAATAGTGAAGATGACTGTATGCTATCCATGGATCCAAGTAGGGCTACTGTGACAGGGATGGCATTGGCGGTGGCATCTATGAATCTCTAAACTACTCCTGGATTTTGGTTCTGGAATGGTATCGAGGTTGCTCTGGTGGCTGTCTGGATGGTTGTGATTAGTAGATCTGCCTTCCACATTACTGGAGAAAGGAAAAGCTGATCTAGGTGGTAGAATAAGTTGTCATGGTACTGAGCATGCTGGTGTAATATTGTTACCAAGGAGAAGAGATACCAGTGCTAAATAGAGTAGGAGGTCTTGTGAGAGAAATTATTGCAGTACTGACACCATTGCTACTGAGTTGGGTATTGTTGGAAGTGCTGATGAAATTACAGTGGTTGCAGGTACCGATCATTGCAGGCTATGTGCTGTGGAAGTAGAAGGAGGGGCCATAGGCTCAAACACGCAGCATCACAGTCTTTCTAGTACTGTTGAGCAAGGAATGTTAAGTTTTCCTTTGCTACTTCTCTCCAAGCCTGGCTGTTTAGTGCCTTTAGTTGTTATGGTGCCATAGGGTCCTGCTTCCTCAGAGATAGTCTGCCTTGGTGCATTGTTACTGATAACTTATGGATCAGGGATCCTCACTTTTTTTAGCCAATCCCTGAGAACAAGTTGCCACCTTTCTTAGAGGACTGCTCTTTTCTCTGTGAGAGTAGTGGAGAATGTCTGTCAGATGCCTCCACTGGACACCAACACCCAGGAGAGGTCTGGGATCCTGCATCAGATGCTGGGCACAGAGACTTCTCTGTTAGAATAGTTTTTTCCAGGAGGGAGGGTATCTACAGTATGCTAAAATGATATACAGGCAATCCCCGACTTACGCGGATCCGACTTATGTCGGATCCGCAGTTACGAACGGGGCTGCCCCGGAGTACACGGACTGAGGGACCTCGCGGCTTTTCTCCGGGCGCCTGTGGCAGAGCAGCTGGGGTGCTGCCGGTTGGTCCCACAGCGCCACTCTGGGCGCTACTGGACCAACCCAGCAGCACCCCAGCTGCTCTGGTCCTGATTCAGCCGCTGCTGGTCAGTTTCAGCAGCGGCTGAATCGGGACGCCTGGGGCAGAGTAGATGGGGTGCTGCTGGGTTGGTCCAGTATCACCGAGGAGTGGCGCTACTGGAGCAGCCCAGCAGCACCCCAGCTGCTCTGCCCCAGGCGTCCTGATTTAGCCGCTGCTGAAACTGACCAGCGCTGACTACAGGAAGCCCGAGGCAGAGTTGCTCTGCCCCGGGCTTCCTGGAATCAGCTGCTGATCAGTTTCAGCAGCAGCTGACTTGGAGACGCTTGGGGTTCTTAAGTTGATTCTGTATGTAAGTCAGAACTGATGGTCAGTTTCAGCAACGGCTGAATCTGGACACCAGTTCCGACTTACATACAGATTCAACTTAAGAACAGACCTACAGTCCCTATATTGTACGTAACCCGGGGACTGCCTGTAATAAGAAATTATACTTAATCTACTAAGAAAAATAACATTTTAAAGAAAAATTAATGGGAAAGAGAAAAGTAGTTAAACTACTAACAAGGTTCTAAAAGTACTAAATCTAATTTTTAAGATAAAGGCAAACCTGAAAGCATTGCCAATTGCTTAGTCTCAAGTCAAGGTTGGGAAAAAAGCAACTTTAGTAAACACCAGAGGCAGCGTGAAATGGGGGACAGCGCATGTGTGACCCCAGAGATACTCTTTGAGGAGCAACAAGGCAGCTAGGCTCCTAAGTTCCTCCTACAATCTAGCCACTCAAAGTAACTTCTGAAAATCTTATTCAGGGAATAGTAATAGAAATGTAGCCGTGTTAGTCTGGGGTAGCTGAAGTAAAATGCAGGACTATGTAGCACCTTAAAGACTAACAAGATGGTTTATTAGATGATGAGCTTTCGTGGGCCAGACCCACTTCCTCAGATCAAATAGTGGAAGAAAATAGTCACAACCATATATACCAAAGGATACAATTAAAAAAAATGAACACATATGAAAAGGACAAATCACATTTCAGAACAGAAGAGGGATGGGGGGGGGGGGGAGGAAGGAAGGTAAGTAACTGTGAGTTAATGAAATTAGAGGTGGGGAAAGTTAGATGTCTGTGAGCTAATGGTATTAGAGGTGATAATTGGGGAAGCTATCCTGGTAATGGGTAAGATAGTTGGGGTCTTTGTTCAATCCGCCCCTCTGGAGAGTGTCGAATTTTAACATGAATGACAGTTCAGAGGTGATGACAAGTGGTGTTCTATTGTTGGTTTTCTTGGGTCTGTCTTGAAGTAGATGGTTCCTAGATACCTAGAAACCATCTACTTCAAGACAGACCCAAGAAAACCAACAATAGAACACCACTTGTCATCACCTACAGCCCCCAACTTAAACCTATTCAACACATTATCAATAAACTACAGCCTATACTGGAACAGGATACCATACTCCAAGAGGTTCTGGGAGACAGACCCATAGTCTCCTATAGACAACCACCTAACCTCAAGATGATTCTTACCAACAACCACAGGACATACCATACTAATACCAACCCTGGTACCTTCCCTTGCAACAAACCCCGTTGCCAGCTTTGTCCGCATATTCATTCTGCTGATATCATTATTGGACCTAACCAAGTGAGTTATAAGATCAAGAACACATATTCCTGCGCATCCAGAAATATAATTTATGCTATCATGTGCCAAAAGTGTCCGTCTGCTATGTACATTGGACAAACGTCTCAGACACTTCGCCAAAGGATTAATGCCCACAAAATAGATATCAGACAAGATCACAAAGAAAAAACTATTTCTTGCCATTTCAACCAGAAAGGACACTGTCTCAACGACTTCACCACCTGCGTTCTTCTACAAAGACCTTTTACATCTGCACTTGAAAGGGAATCCTCTGAACTGTCATTCATGTTAAAATTCGACACTCTCCGGGGGGGCGGATTGAACAAAGACCCCAACTATCTTACCCATTACCAGGATAGCTTCCCCAATTATCACCTCTAATACCATTAGCTCACAGACATCTAACTTTCCCCACCTCTAATATCATTAACTCACAGGGTATGTCTACACTACCCTCCTAGTTCGAACTAGGAGGGTAATGTATGCATACCGCACTTGCTAATGAAGCCCGGGATTTGAATTTCCCGGGCTTCATTAGCATAAGCGGGGAGCCGCCATTTTTAAATCCCCGCTGCTTCGAACCCCGTGTAGCGCGGCTACACGGGGCTCGAACTAGGTAGTTCGGACTAGGGTGCCTATTCCGAACTACCGGTACACCTCGTTTCACGAGGAGTACCGGTAGTTCGGAATAGGACCCTAGTCCGAACTACCTAGTTCGAGCCCCGTGTAGCCGCGCTACACGGGGTTCGAAGCAGCGGGGATTTAAAAATGGCGGCTCCCCGCTTATGCTAATGAAGCCCGGGAAATTCAAATCCCGGGCTTCATTAGCAAGTGCGGTATGCATACATTACCCCGCTAGTTCGAACTAGCGGGGTAGTGTAGACATACCCACAGATACTTACCTTCCTTCCTTTCCCCCCCCCCCCCCCACGCATCCCCCTTCTGTTCTGAAATGTGATTTGTCCTTTTCATATGTGTTCATTTTTTTTAATTGTATCCTTTGGTATATATGGTTGTGACTATTTTCTTCCACTATTTGATCTGAGGAAGTGGGTCTGGCCCACGAAAGCTCATCATCTAATAAACCATCTTGTTAGTCTTTAAGGTGCTACATAGTCCTGCATTTTATTCAGGGACTCTCTCTTTTACAAAATGCTCATACAATACTTTGGACTGTGGGACCTGCCCTCGGCAGGAACTTCTACAGGCTAATAAATAAATCTACCTTGCAGTCTGAGAGCACAAAATCAAATACTGTATTTATCTTTCTGCAGTTTTTTACAGTGAATTTGGAGTGATCTGGAAATAATTAATGGAAGTTACTGAAAATTCAGCCCAAGATAACAAATAGAATTTACCAAAAAGACAAGTTTATTTCACAGGATAATGAAACCCAAACTTTGAGTCTTTTCATTGACATCAGCGGGTTTTGGACCAGACTTCCAAATCAACTAAACTTCTGTAGATAGTGGCCATTGAGCACCCTCAGTGAAGTAGTTAGACTAGATTTGATTTGAAATGTTCCTTTAAAATGGTTTCAGATCCTTCAGCTGATATTGTTTGTTTCCCTCTATTTGGAAACTGACATTTTTATTAGGTTTATTGCCAGTAAGCTGACTTTTAGCATCCTACCTGCCTGCCCTATACACATAGCCAATCACAGTATTCTTAATTATTGCATAATTTTTATAGAACTGAACTATAACTTTTAGTTCCAGTGGGAAAAAACCCCAAAACTTAGAAATCTCAAGGACAGTGTAGAAATGTGTCATGTAATGGAATCAAAATCAAGGAAAAATAAGAATGTGTGGAATTCACCAACAAAGTTAAATGTTTTGTGGTTTTAGTTTGGCCTTTAACCCTGTCCTTCACTAGGACTCTATTTCAAAATAACCCTTCCTTAGGTCTAATTTATAAGCGGAGCATCCACACTACCCAGCCCGTTATTTCACAATAACGGGCTGCTTACTTCAAAATCTGTACTCCTGCTTTTCATCTGGAATAACGCTAATTCCACTATGGTTATTTTGAAATGACGGTAGTGTGGACACTCTGGTACTCCTATTTTGAAATAGCTACTCCCCATAGTAACTCGAACTAATTACTGCCTAGTGCCTCTTGGGGCTCTAAGTCTGAGGTAGCACATTCACATTAACAGAGTTCACCTCGGACTAATTTTGATGCTTCCCTTTGGTGCGGACACACTATTTCAGATTTGTTAAATTGAGAGTTAAGTCGAATTTAGTAATTTTGAAATGGTTTCCTAGTGTAAACACAGCCTCAATGTGTAATGATTCTCATTGAATTGGCAGCCTTTTTTAAGCAGAAGACCATGCTGAATAACCCTGGAGACCCTCAGCTTTGGAGATGGAGTTTGCTTCAAGCTAGAATTGAGAAGAATTTGTGGTGTACCGACAAAACTATACAACACTTGCCCATTCAAAAAGATTGCCAATAAACACAGACTCCAAATTTAGATAATAAATCTTTCGATTTTAACCTACCAAATATTCATTTCTTAATGGAAAGGTCAATAATATGTTGGCATTCATTGTTTATAAAAAGCAAGTCATTTTCTTCACAAAGAGATCCTTTAATAAGAAAACAGGTGCTTGTATTGCGTTACGGTGATGTATTGCTCATGATGAGGAGAAAGCTTCCACAAATACATTTTGTGTAACAGTTTCTGTAGCATCAATGTGAAGCCTGTCATCTTTCACCCCAATGAAAATGATGCAGTTTGCTTGCGATTATAGACTCCTATTGATTTCCAATTTTCACCAGACATGTTCAAGTCCCTTGGGCTCTAAGCACTTGTAGATTCTTATCAGTCTTGCAGTGAAGAAACAATGTGGTAATATAATTGGCACAGTGTAGCAATAAGACTCTCCTGTTCTACTTTCAATTTAGTCCTTTATTGCAATATCTTGACAGTAGATTTCTTCTTTTTAGTATTAATGGTCTCATATAAGGTTCTTGATGACCAGGCTACACTTTTCAAAAGAAGTATGTGTGTTGAGCTCTTTACACTTAATATCCATGCTCCAGAAATGAATCCTATATTCCTAGTACATTATATAGTATCACTTTTTATTAGGGAGGTTGAGTTAGATTTTATGTATTTGTATTTTGTTGCACGGTCCCAGTTTGCGGTGCAGCTTCTATTGAAACCATTTAACACCCGTAAACATGCTTACAGGACGGTTACCCCATTTGAGTATTAAAGTATAACACAAATTATCCCAAGCTGTTACAAAAATGCATTGATAAAGCATATTTCAAAAGCAAAGCAATGTAAAAACATGACCTCTCTAAAATGCAACGTACATCAGTACTACTGCTATTTAGGCTAGCTACTTTAGTGCAGAATATATTCTGCTCCTGCTCCTCTGATTGTGTCTGTAATATCTGTGCCCAAACCCTAAATTTTAAACTGACAACATAGGCCATGAAACTTAATATGTTCTGAAATGTAATTCATGATAAAGATCAAAGCAATTATGCAAAGTTTGGGAAAAATCAAAGCAGATGCATTTCTATTTACAGCTAGAAAGTGCACAGCGTTCATTGCTGATTTAGAGATTTTATCGGCACAAAAGACAGTATAATTACATAATGCTTATTTTACATGATTGAAGCAAAGCCAGTGTTTTATTGTATCCCTGCAGGACAATGCTGTTTGGTATGGTGATGAAACTTCTGTAAAAATGAGAGCATTATCTATTCTAGCATTTGCACAGGCAAGTATCCCCATTCATCTACAGATATAGTACTGGCAGACATTCCACCCTAATTTAAACCCTGCAGCACCTTGGAGGGTCAATTAACTATTTAACAGTTTATTAACTATTTAACAGTTCATGCCCTGAATTTGAGTACAACCTATATGGATGATATTCATTCAAGCTTATCTGATACATTACTTCTATTGTGAGTGAAAGTTGTCTTGACCACACACAGGACAGCTTTGTTATTTAAATTAAGACACTGTACTCAGTACTGGTTCCATTCCACAAAGTGCCAAACAAGGCCCTACAAAGTTTTCAGTGCCCTTATCTCTCATTTAGGCACCTAAACAGGGGCTAAGTGGCTGGCTTTGATGGTGAGCATGTCAGAGCTGTGACTGTGCTTAAGTGTTTAGAATACCTCCAGCACATTAAGGGTGTTACCACAAATAAATAACAATAACAAAGTGCCTAAATGGTAGCAAAGCTCTTTAGAAAATCCAGCCCCAATCCTAGGTGTTCTGCTCTTCCAAATTGGGTCCTAACAGTGGAGCACATTAGGAGATGAACAAGGCTGTAGAAGAGCCACTTGAACTATTAAGATTATAAGTAAGACACGGAAGAATCAGGAAGATGAGCTAAGAAGATGAGCTTACAAGAATTCAATGAAGGAATTACAGGGCCAAATTGTATTCACAATTCATATATCCTTTTTATCCTTTTAAAGGCAAGACTGCTAATCACTGTGTGAAGAGCTGTTAATGTCTCAGTCATGTACTCTCAAGCCCTTTTTGCAAAGGGGTACAATCAAGATACCCTACAATGCAGAGCCAAAATAAAGGAACTCCAGCAGGCCAATCAGATGATGGAGGAGGCAATCAGCCAGTCTGATGCTGCACCCCAAACAAGCCATTTTTATGAAGAATTGGACACAATCCTGGGTCGGGACCCCCACAGCCACACCCAAGGAAAGTGTGAATACTTCCCAGAAACAGAAGTTAGCTCAGAGACAGATGTTATAGATGTAGAGATGGAAGCAGATGAGGAGATAGGGTTCAGTCTGGTGACAACCAGTACACCAAGCAGCGAGGAATTGTTCCCAGGTCCCAAGATTTACAAATACTCTCAGCAACTGGACGTGAAACATGAAGCAAGGAAAGAGATACAGTGTAAGTTGCTATTCAGGTGGTAGAGGAGGTTGGATGGGTCAGTGTGGGCAATAGTCAAGCAGGACGGTTAGTTGCTGTAGTGCAGCTGGGAGAGGGCAAAGGGGTGGTGGCAGCAGGCAGTAAGTTGTTGTGTATCATGGCAGGATGGGAGTGGGGTGGGTGGCAGTGGCGCAGGAAATTGCTCTTGCAGCTAGGGGGAGGGAAGTGGCAGTGGCATGAGGCAACTGGCAGCTGTATTTCTATGAGCTGGCTCAGCCCTGCCTGGGTCCATGTTACGTCCAAACAGACCACTGATGTGCATGGAGATATCAATAGAATTTTGCAGGGAGATGGTGTCGAAGCTTTTCCTGATGCACTTATTAATTTTCTAAGGCTGTGTCCAGACTCAGGGGTTTTTTCGAAAAAAGTAGCCTTTTTTCGAAAAAACTTCACCTGCGTCTAGACTGCAGCCGCGTTCTTTCGAAATTAAATCGAAAGAACGTGGCTTTTCTTTCGACGGAGGTAAACCTCATTGCACGAGGAAGAACGCCTTCTTTCGAAAGTTCCTCTTTCGAAAGAAGGCGTTCTTGAATGTAAATAGGGCTTCTTCGAAAGAGAGCATCCAGACTCACTGGGTGCTTTTTTTCGAAAAAGCAAGCCGCTTTTTCGAAAGTTCCGCGTGCAGTCTAGACGCTCTCTTTCGAAAGAGGCTCTTTCGAAAGAGGCTTGCAGTCTAGACATAGCCTAATGGTGGTTCCATGGCAAGGCTGCCATTTCCCCACCACTGTGGTACAACACTCCCCCAGTCCATTCCTCTTACTGTGCTGCCAGAACCAAGGAGGCACGAGTTTAACCGAGTAAGGAATGTGGCGTTCCTCACTCACACACAGAAGCGGGGCCTGGGTTTGCCTTTTAACCTTCAGCAGGGATAGGTCAGCCAGAGGAATGGCAAACTGTGCACACGTGTCGGGTAATTACAAATTGTTTCCATATACACCTGCTGCACAAGCACAGACTGTATTTTAAGGACCCATGCCCAACCCTCCTTCTGAACTTTAAACTATGATTAGTGTGTCTGGGGGGGATCTGTGTTTGCTTCTAGGGTAAGAAGAAAAAAGTGGCCTGTTTTGTGCAGAGATGTGCATGTTAGTGGAATGTTACACTCTATATTAGGAAAAGAGCGGTGGCAGCACATCAATACAAGCGAACCAGGTGGTCGCCCAGGGTGTGAAGATAAACGACCGTTGAGGGCTTTGGAGGCTGGGGCCGTGCATCACGCACCGATCGTGAGTTTCACCTAGGGTGCCAGTTGCCGGCAGCTTGTCTAGGGCCGCTCCTGGAAAAGAGCAGTCACTCTATTGTTAGTGGTTACTTTTCCAAATCAGACCCTCTGTGAGAATGTCTGAGAGAAGTCAGGCACATTCCCCTGCAAACATTCAATGCTTCAAACAGAGAAAAGAGATTGAAAAGCTAGGGGGACGCAAATCAGAACAAATGCCCTGAGCACATGCAAAAGCATCTTACCAAAATGCAGAGCAAAGAGGATCAAAGACCTCCCTGTCAGCACATGTGGAATTCTTCATAGCAACTGTCCTTCTGCTCCTACACCTCAGCTTCCATGGCTGCCCATGCAAAATTCTTTATCCTGAACCCTTACCTCTATGCCCCCTGTGCTGCCCCCACTCCAAAATGATTTGCAACCGAATGGTAGCAAACAAGCGTTGCCAGCTTCCACAAAGCAATAACACCATCCTTCTTTCTCTCTCGAGAGAGCAGCTCTCATTCAGGTGTCCTTGTACCGCAGTTCAGGGGCCAGCTGAGCACACAGCTCTAGGAAGGTTGCTTTACAGAACTGTCAGATGACCAGCACACTGGTCTTCATCCCAGTGTGATCCCACCTTTCAGTGCTGATTTCCTTAGCCCAAAAGCGTCACTGCTCTGCACAGCTGCTCTATGACAGCCCAATGTGATGCTATGTCGTTGCTGTCCCTGTCACTCACATTGTCATCCACATCAGAGTCTTTGTCATCTGCTATCAAGGGCATAAGTAGCTCTGCTGCAATGCACGATGCCCTAAGCACACCGAACACAACATGGGAGAGAAGCCTGAAATCCATGGGTTCTCACAGCAGATACTGCAGTTTGCAGCAACGACTGTCATTCAAGTGGTACGCAAGTAAGCCTGAAGTCCCGAGAGGGCCAGGAAGCAAAGAGGTTGCTGACAGGTCATTTTTCATATTTCCAGATTGCCTAGCACTATATTGCATGTTCCCACTGCACTTAGTGCCTGAAAGTGACACCAGGCATTGTGGGATACTTATGCACATTGCTTTGCTCTTTCTGTGAATGGGAGAAGCTAACAATTTGGCTATGATATGTCAACAAAAGGGAGCAGAAAAACAGGTTTGGTAAATTTTCAGTTTTGGCACTTTCGTCGCCAAACCTTTCTAGTTCAGACATAGCCTAAGAACCCAGTCCAAATCCTTGAAAGGAATGGGGTTTGGCTCAGGATTTAAAGAAATAGAATTTTAATTATAGTGAAATGAGTCAGGATTTTGAATGCTAATTCTGTTTATTGGAATCAGGAAAAATTCTAATCTTGCCCATGCATAATGATAATCTTTTTAACACACTCATCATAAAATATTAGCCAAGAAGAGAGAGATTAGATTACAGGTATTATCTAATTAGTGTCAAGACTTAAATCCTCTTCCTGACATCTTCAGCCAACAGCACTAAGCAAATATCTGATTCAATAGCAACGTGGTAGTGTATTGAAAACAATAAGCGTTCACTTTAATGCTCCGGGGGTTTTCTTGCTCCTTGCAGAACCCCCTAATCTGCAAAGAGGAAGCATACAATCTGGGCCGAATAGAAGTCAGTCTGCAGACTGAAGTGTGGGATGAATTATGACTCTCTCCATATCTCAAGGAGCAAACTTTTCTCTCTCTCTGACTTTTGGTTCTTGTGTGCTATCATTCTGAATTATACAAATTAAAAAAAGGTTATATTGCAAACTTCCAGCAAGAGTATTTTATGTTTTTATCTAATTTCTCTGTGTATATTCCAGAAACATAACAAATGCACCAGTAGGTAGTGAATAAAGCAAGAAGTATATGCACATTCTGATGGTGAAAATGGAATGAATAATTTCTTCTCACAGAGCACCGAAAAGTAACCTAAGGAAATATAAGCACAGAATAATTTATGGAAACTTAGAAGCCTAACAAAAATAACTAATTATCATCAATTACATTGACTGGATGATCTAATATAAAAAACACATTAAATTTCACTCTAAATGACCAATTTAGAATTTATAACAATTTCATTTGAATTACCAGCTTGAAACTCCAGAATAGGGTCTTCTTAAATCTCACATTTGAAAGCATTGCAAAGTCAGAACACCACACTCAAGTGATTAGAATACAAATATATTTTCAAAGTTACTGAGTCTAATGCAAGAATTAGAATGTGCTAATTTCCAGATTTTTACAACCCTGGGATCATCACAGGAGAATGTCTGTCATTCTTACAGAACAATAAAGAATGCAGCACTCATAACAAGCAAAAATACTGAAACATTAAACACCTTGAGAACTGTAGCTAAAAGCTTAAATCAGAAAAAAAAAAACCAACAACCCTACTCAGCCAAAACTAAGAAAATAGCCTGGAAAGCTAAGATAATACAGGATGCTAACCATTTCAGCAGCAAGCCCAGACTTCTCCTAACAAACATAGACTATTGAAGTCCTTTCAAAAATCCAACAGTAGCTCAAGACATAGTTCTGATTAAAAATCTTTAAATCTAAGTTAGAGATTGTCATAGAAGGTGGCTATATATTGTGGAAAGGAAAATTGTCCTGAAATCAGATAATGAAATAAATATGCTTAACTAGTGAAAAATAAGCCAAAGGACAGTGTCAACTAATAAGAAGGTCTAGACTGTATCTGACCTAGGATATAGCCTGGGAGATTACTGCATAAAATCAAAATCCACAATAAAATTAAAAGAAATGAGAGATTAAATGACCAATCAATATGTAAATTTAAAGTGCCCCAAATTAACCAGCAATAACATCAGCAATTCAGTTTTCAAGTTTAGATGAAAATTGTTGTGAATGAGATGCAGGGTAAATGATTCAATACAGTGACACATGATATGCAAAGCAGGACAGACAGACATGGTAATGGTATAGGAGTTCAAAGAGGCAAAAGGCCAAGACATAACCAGGAGCAAAAGGTTTCCAGGTGATTTGTTTGCCAGAGGTAATAGAGTTCTTACATCATCATCATATTAGTCCTTAGCAGAGAAAGAATATCCAAAGGAAAAGGAGCACAGCCCTTGTGATCCCCACCTGACAAAATGGATGCTGGGGTAATGGGTAACCTTGACACTAGTCTAATTTATTCCATGAATGAGCCTTGTCCTGAACAACTACAAGATCAAGAGTGTAAAGCCATTTATCTCACCCATACAGGCTGCACCAAGGGTAACTCAGACGTGGCACAAACTTCTGTCCTTAAAAAAAAAAGTGTCAAACTTTCAGATTTTCCTAAATATAAGAATGTGTTTTGTAAGCGTTGGGATAACAGTCTGGAACCTAGCACCCTCCAGTTCATACAGCTGGCTCAGCACCTGTGAAAAATGCAAGACAATAATTGTCTCATTTGCCATAACTAATCCATTGTTTTAGACACACAGGGTAACAGTGCTCTGCATCTTCATGGACAGTTTGCATTCTCCACCCAGCAGCTGTGACTAGATCACAATAAATTTCATGATTCTATTTGCTCCCTCTGAAGCATCTGTCATCAGCCACTCTCAGAAGACAGGTCACTGGGCAAGATGGACCATTGATCTGTGACAGAATGGCCATTCTTATATTTACTACTGCCTCTCTGTTACTCCTCCTAGTCCCCTAACCCCTGCACAACTTTTATCCCAGATTCTATAGCTATAGCCCTTGTTAGCTATATATGCCATCCAGTGAACAGACCTATTTTTAGCAGTGGGAGCCCCAGACTGATTGTCCTGATAAGGTGTGTCAGAGAGGGCCTCAGGCACAATCTAAAGCTCATTCAAAATCAATATGTTCTGGGGAACCACAGGAGATTTCACACCGTCTCTCTCCCCCCCCCCCCCCCCACACACACACATTTTGCAGCAGCTTTTCATTCTTAAATTATGACGTTTTCTATTCTTAAATTATGAAATTCTGCCAAAAGTATGGCCATACCCTAAAAAATTCAGTGAATTCCTTTTCCTACTTCTATGTTTTCCTTGTCTCTGAGGTTAAGGGTCTCTTCTTTTGCGAGGGTTTTACCACAGGGCTGTGTCTACACTGGCATGAATTTCCGGAAATGCTTAAAACAGAATAGTTTTCATTATAAGTATTTCCGGAAAAAAAGCATCTACATTGGCAGGCTGATTTTCCGGAAAAGCCCTTTTTCCGGAAAAGCATCTGTGGCCAATGTAGAAGCGCTTTTCCGGAAAAGAGCCCCGATCGTCATTTTCGCGATCGGGGCTTTTTTCCGGAAAAGACTACTGGGCTGTCTACACTGGCCCTTTTCCGGAACAGTGTTCCGGAATAAGGACTTATGCCCGAGCGGGAGCAGAATAGTTTTTCCGGAATAGTGGCTGATTTTGTACAGTAGAGCATCATTGCTTTTCCGGAAATTCAAGGGCCAGTGTAGACAGCTCGCAGCTTATTCCGGAAAATTGGCTGATTTTCCGGAATAAGTGGCCCAGTGTAGACACAGCCCAGGTGTTTCAGTGTGATATTTCAAGTCACCCTTCTGCAGGGAATAATCTCATGGAACCAAATTCCTTCCCACTCACGTGACTCACTATCAGATACAACTATAAGCACCATATGACCATGTCAGCTCTCCCTGACAAGCAACTGCTTCACTGACAACAGTTTGAGAACTAAGTTCTAATGCAAATAGCTCCAGCAGCAGCAATCCCTACTATAAGTCTTTGAGGCTGTGCCTAAAGAAAGAGTGCTGGTGTGACAAAAACTACAGCGTTTTCTGGAGTATTGCTAAAATAGCTCACAAATCATACAGTCCGGTTTCAAACTTCAATGTTTTCTTATGTAGCCCCATTAAAAATATATTTTTATTTATTTTTTTCCCTTTGGTGGATTACAGAGGCTATTACAAGCAAGTGTAGTGGATGAATCTCATGTGTAAGCAGAAAGCCTGTGTTTCCAACTCAGAGTTTGCCTACACATACAGTTTCCCCATTCAGGTTCATCAGTGCCTGTGGATATGACTATGTAGTGTTTAAAAGTCATATAGATGCACTTTTCTACACTTCATAATAGCTGAAGTTGATATTGCTTATTCTTGCCAAAAGCATGGACAATTTCATCTTCAAAGATGGAGGTTTTTGGAAGACAGGAGCATAAGACAACCGAGGGCTATCATGTAAACTATTTTGGAAACTGAACTCCTCCTAGCAACTGCAATAGTGTGTAATTATAGAGAAATATACACAACATATATCATGTGAAGTGTCCAAGTTAAGTACAACCAGTACTCTGCACATAATGGATTTCTGCCTTAGGATGTTTTTAAAAATTAGAAATGTGTTAACACCTTAAAGCCAAAAAGCCCCTGCTGCCTCTGATTGCACTAGCAATACAACAGATCCTTGATAATCTCAAAATTAAATATACCTCAATATTTGAACAGTCCAGGCTTCAGAGTGTAGCCCAGGGCATTTCATAATAGTAGGGTAATAAATGAACAATTGTATATGAAAAAAGGGAATGTGAAGATAGTAGAGGCTATGAAATGGAATCCATAGTTTCACGCACCAGGTCTCATTAATCTTACTGATAAATAGGGACTTGATAAAAGGAGACCTGGCTGCAGCAAGAACTGAAAGCAAATATGGAAAGTGAGGCAGCAATTTCTTACACTAGGTTTTATGTGTTTTAAATTAAGTGGCTTTTGTAAGTGCTTGAGTGTAAAAAAAAGTCAGCAATTCCTGCTGGAGGATTGCACTTGGAGGTTATTGATGTTTCTTTTGCTGCAAACCTTTTCTGGCAAGGAGATTAGATGAAGGCTGCAGCCAAAAAAGGAATGGAAATAGTCATTAGTTTATGATATTCTTCCCTATATATAGTGTCTATTTGGCAAACCATTCTGCAGTCCCGTGTTTTTCATTGCAAGTGGCTTACATCAGTACCGACATCTTGCAGATGTTAGTAGCTTTGATGCTCCCCCCCCCCACCATGTTGCAAACAAGTTGGCATGGAAACAACTCTTTTCTGGCAACATGACATATGATTCAAGGCAAAATGCATTTAACACAGATGAATAGTTCAGGAATATGCCTATAACAAAAGTCATCTTGAAAGCTGCTTTGCATTTGTTAGTATGACAACTTTCTCAAGTCATGGTCTAAAAACCAAGTGTTTTAATGCTAAGTACTGAAAGAAATTTCTCATTGCTTTAATGCTGTGTGTGTTAGCTGAGCCCTCATATTTTTTGATCAATAACAGACTACAAAACAAAAATCCTGAATGTTCAGATTTAACAAACCATATTAAATTGGCCTTTGAGTTCTGAAATAGGAAATGTTTAGCAATGGACTGCTGCATCAAAGGATAGCATAAAGCATTTCTTAGGCTATGTCTATACTATGGACCTGATAGTGGTACGGCTGTACATTTGTCCAATGTATCTGCTCTTTGCTGGCAGGAGAGAGCTAAGGCAGAAATCAAACCACTTCAAACAAGTGGCGCTAGCCATGTTTGTTGGAGAGCCTCCCCTGTTGACATAGTGTTGTCCACATCAGCATTTTTGTTGGTGAAACATATCTGTCAGGAGAAAAACTTTTGCCAACAAAAAAGTGCTAGTGTTGACAAAGCCTTACATGGTGATCCTCACGAGGAGTATTTTCATGTTAGTAACCAAGTGATCTGGTTTGCATAAAAACAGGAATTTCCCCACTCTTCGCAATTTTGGCCATTATTCAAAAGAACCTATTCATAAACTGGGATTAATGTGGGTCAGGGCAGGCTTCATTCCCAATCTGACCTGCAATAGAATTCATCTTGGAAAGTGAGAGGACTAGTAAAACAGACATTCTCTCCTCCTCTCACATGGGACACCTCTGCAAACGACAACTTAGCTATGGCTTTCACAGCCCAGACATCTCTTGACGAGCATCTTCTGCCTCACTACAGAGTTTGGGGAAAAAGGGCTGGTGGCCTGTGATGGGGTGGACCAGGTCCAAAGGCCCCCTGCTGGAGGTTCTATGGTTCTTCCACATCCTATCCCAGGAAAAGATATAAAGAGCTCCTTTGGTTAGGCTAGAGTGACTACAGGGGTACCAGACAATCAGTGGCCAGGAAGGCCATATAAAAGTGCTGCTCTCATTTGCAGCAGTCATTTTCTTTTGGGAACTCAGAGTGTCCAGACTGGGTGACTGGTAGGACTGCAGACAGCTCTGTGTGAAGAGTTTATTGGAGACTAATGGACTATGTTGGGACTTTGAGGTTATGTCTAGACAGCAGGCTTCTTTCGGAAGAAGCTTTTCTGGACAAGATCTTCTGAAAAACTTCTTCCAAAAGAGTGTCTACACTGCAAAAGCGCATCAAAAAAGTGATCTGGACGCTATCTTGCATTTAAGTTATGATTATTATGGATGGAGTGGCCACCAGGGTACCTGAGTTTTTTTTCCTTTTTCCTCTTCTTTTGAAAGAACTCCCTCTTACCCGTCCACACAAGCCTTTTTCCTAAAGAGCTCTTTCACAAAAAGGCTTCTTCCTTGTAGAAAGAGGTTTATCAATTTCGGAAAAACCCCTCTGTTCTTTTGATTTTTTTGAAAGTATGCAATTGCAGTGTGGATGTAAGTGAAGATTTTTCAGAAAAACAACTGTTTTTCTGAAAAAACTCTGCAATGTAGGCAAACCCTGAGATAAAAGCCCTGATGTAAGGGTCAATATGCTGCCTCCAGAAGGGGAAGCCCTGGGGTCATTGCTCTTTTCCTGGTGGGGAACAGACTTGGAGGGACACCACAGGGAACACAAGAGGGGCCCCTGGTAGTTTGTGTACTTCACACACCCCTGTGGCTGGATGGAGGCTTTGAACTGAAAGGGTATGTCTGTGCAGCAACATTATTTTGAAATAAATAATGTTAGTTCAAAATAACTTAGTCTGTGTCTACACAGCAGTAAGTTTTTTCAAAATAATGTCAAAATACTGTCAAGCTGGAGGACTTCTCACTCCGACTCCTGTAACCCTCATCGTACGAGAAGTAAGGGAAATCAGAGGAAGAGGGCTCTGTCTTGAAATAAGTGCTGTGTAGACACCCCCCATTTTGAAATAAGCTATTTTGAAATGAGCTGCACAATTGATGTAGTTAAGCCCTGCTGTGTAGATGCACCCAAAGGCTATGTCTAGACTACACTGAAGTTTCGAAAGAGGATAGTAGTTGGGACATGGGTTTTTTGGCAACGCCCTCCCTTTTTGAAAAGCCACATAAACCTCATTTTTTGGGGAAGAGCAGCTTTTCAGAAAAGGGAGGGGAGTGCAGAAAAAACGCATCCTGACTACTTTCTGGAGCTTTCGAAAGTGAGATCAGAAGAAGATATACAAATTCCCACCGAATTTGCATATCCTCTTTTGAAACTTCAGTGTAGTCTAGATGAGCCCAAAGAGTGCAGACACATGCATTCCATCTGATGGGGTGCTTGCAGGAGCTGAGTGCTGCCTTGTTGTACAGCCTCTTCTCAAATCTACTCGCAAGCCTTACAGAAATGTTGAGCCATCTTTCCATCCTCTAGTCTTGTATTTTGGGGTTTGAAGGGACGCTGGTGGGATTTTTCTTCCTTCTAGCAAGAGTGAACTTTCTGCTGGGCCATAGTAGAGAAGGTGTGCCACCATGTTGCCCTCTCCATTAGATACTTCTCACTCCAGAGAGCAGCAAGCCTTATCCTTCAGCCAAGCTGTTTTTAAATGGTTCCTTTTGAAGACCCCAGTATCCTGCAAGACTCCAGAAACATTCCCACAAAGAATGCACACGTGATTGTACAACTGTTCAATACCACATTGTTACCCCAGCAGCCATCACTGAACCTAAATAGGATTGATTGTATCTACAGATCCTGTGTGTGAAAGCGGTCAGAGAGGAGGGTTGGCAAGCACAGCAAGCATTGGACACAGCCCCCTAGTTACATTTTAAGGGCATAATTTTTGTAAAGCAAATTTGCAGTTTCCTTTCAATTTATATATCCAAGTCCAACATGGGCTTTTAAATCCAGGGAACAGTGAAGGAGGTCTGTAAAATAGTAGAGGACAGGCCAGTGTGGGGAGTGGAGGAATTCAGAAGGAACCAAGATGTAGGAAACTCCATAATTTTAAATTAGCTTGGGATATGAATCCAGATTTCTGGGGTTAAACCAAAGCAGACTCCAAACTTTTTGATTATATCTAGAGGAATGTGGCAAGAACTCGCCACAGTCAATTAGAGGAGTTTGAATTTAATTGGGTTAGCATTTAAATGAACCCAATTAACAAATGGTCCACATTGAGACCATGTGAGAATGGAGCAAGGGTCACTTGTCTTTGTAGCAAGATCTGGAAATTCACTAAGACAACCCCTTACTACAATGTACATAGGGGAATTGCATGCAGATTAGGCTTTGTTGAATGCACTGGCTTTATTAGCCTAGATAGGTCCATTTTACATGACACTGTCAGAGTGAACAACCTTCTTCTGCCCTATTAAAAACAGGAGAGAAATTAATTGGTCAATGGTGGCACATAAAAAAATATTATGGCTGACTGCTCCATATTTATCTGATTTACCATCTATGAACTGTTCATGCTACTTTGCAAAAGAGAGACCTAATAAACATAAATGTCTAACATAGTATCAGGATATATTTAAGAATCTTTTATATACTTAGTTTCCATAGTCTGGAACATCCCAATTGCAAGAACAGAGAATTGGAACAGATTCCATTTTACTGATATTAGAATGTAATTTTTTCCTAATGAATGCATATGTTTTGGATGATAAATTGTCCATTAGACAAAGCTCAAGTGGGTTTTTATGCTATCTGTTTTGATTATGCTACTCTTAATGTTGCATCCACCATTTGAATTTTATCATTTTTCTGCCATCAGTGTGCACTACTGACAAAAAATGTTGTTAGTGAGCTTAGATTCGCTAGTATTGTAATTTATTTAATAAGACCTAATTGCTCACATCAGGATCTATTTTAGTTCTCTCCCTTGACCCTATTGAGAGTTAATCAGTTTCTTGGTGCTAATTAGATGTCAGCATTAGTAGCCTGCTAATACATAAGAGATAATGACACTATCACACGAGATGCAATGTCCAACACATGACCCTGTTTCCTTAAATTATGCACAAAGGATTCCGAGGGAAGACTGAATTCTTTATAGTTTTCCAGCTGTGGTACCTTGTTCTGTTGTACTCAGTGAAGGGTACAAGTTCAGGACAGAAGGCAGAGAATTAGACATGTGCTTCCTGCCACTGTGAGGATTTTTAATGGGAATTATAGCTCCTGTTCCCCTGTATCCCTTTAGGAATTGAGTATACAGTGTCCCCTGCACCTCAATATAAAAATGTAAAGAAAGCTCAGCTAAAATGCTTCAGTTTTAGAATACCAAAATACCAGTTGGAAATTAAACATACAGATCTTTATTTTATGTCCTGTCTTGTTGCTCCTGATCTGTATGTTCTGACATACTGGTAGGATCAGTAGATAGTATTTCAGGGAAGTGCTGCCACTGACTTTTTACAGATTCATCCTCTTCATAGTGTGCTAGATGGATCTAACACTCCAGAACCCTGCCTCCCAGCACAGAAAGGTTTCTATGGCCCAGGACAAGTAGAATTTCTATCTGGCACGAACGTGACAAGTTTCATGCCTAATGAGAGTAGGTCTAACATCAGACACAGTAGCACTGCAGTGGTGTGTGAGATGCTCTCCTGGCCAATATATCACATATTGAAGAGACCTCCAGAGCTTAAAACCCATGAGTTATATTGACAAAGAGGCAGCTAAGTGGGAAGCAAGAGTAGGGGAAAGAAGAGGTTCAGCAGAGCAACAGGTCAAAGTGGTGAACAATGGATGTAGCCACATTAATAAAGTTTCAGGGGAAGGGTTTGGGACTAAAGAGAGAGGCTAAATCTACACCACAAAGTTTTGCTGGTATAACTATGTTGGTCAGGGTTGTGAGGAAACTCTCCCCCCCATGCTCCCAACCATAGCCAACATATATATGGTGGACAACCGCCAGTGTAGACACAGCTATTCTGACAAGATTAGCTATGTCAAAAGAAGCAAAGTCACTGGGGGGTGATTTTACTACACCAAAAGAAAAACCCCTTGTTGGTATAAACTTCACCTGTACTTGGGGCCCAGACAGGTTAGCAGCAAAGCATTTGTAGCATAAATAAGGTCTTGTATGCTGTTGAGCATACAAGAGGCTGATCCTCAGTTTGAACATGTTATGTACTGGAGTTCTGAACAGAGTGCTATGGTGATTAATGGAGATTCTGCAGCAAAGTTGTTCCAAAGCATTGCCTTTGCCAGGAAAACAAGCAACTGTTTCATTTTCCAACCAGCCCAAAATGGGCGGTTTAACAACTTTCAGAGCTTTGCAAATGTAATGACTTGATTTTTATCTTCAGAAGGACTTGCAAAGGTTTATAAGACTACAGCAAGGCAATTCAAAAGTAGGCATTTGGGAATAGTGAGGCATTGAGAAGTAAATACAAATTTAAATTTACCAACCAAGCCAGAGGAAGTAAGAGTAACCCTTGTAGTAAGATGAATTACAGTTTGTTACTTTTTGCTGCAAAATAAAAAAGAAACCTTAGTTCAATTTTAGGAAAGAAATGGTCTCCTACCTAATTGCTATATCCTCACAACTACACACCTAACTGCTGCTGCTGAAAGGGCCAGGCCGGTTACTTTGCATTTTAAAATGCAATTTCTCAGAACATTTATAAGAAAACTATCTATAGATAGGAATTTACATAAATAAAGGGGGGGGGGTTTAAGCTAGCCAGTTTTTTAAAATACAAGCCTCCATTCCTACATGCCTGAAGTGGGAAGCAAGAATCATAGAGTCGGAAGAGACCTCACAAGGTCATCAAGTCCAGGCCCCTGCCCAAGGCAGGGCCAATCCCAACTAAATCAACCCAGCCAGGACTCTGTCAAGCCAACACTTAAAAACCCCTAGGGATGGAGATTCCACCACCTCTCTAGGTAACCCAAGGAAAACAAGCAACTGTTTCATTAAACCAGTCCAAAATGAGACATTTAATAACTAAAGATCATAGCCAATTACACACAATTATAAAAGAAAATGATACCTAAGCTGGGTTTAGAATAGAAAAAGTTTGTCAGTACAGTTATGATAACATAGGACCCAATGTATTGGCAAAGGCACTTTTGCTGGTGTAACTACATCTAGACTAGGGCTTTTGCTAATATAAAAATTCCAGTTAGGGATACAATTATGTTTATCTAGCCAAAAGCAACATCCTCCCATTGGATGGGGAACCCCAGAACCACACAGCATAGAAGCCCTGATGTTTCTAAACTTGAGGCAATTTGCCTGGTAGTTTTCTCCAAAGCTGAGTTCCAGTTAACTTGATCGGAATCAAATTGAAATTTGCCTCTTTGTCAATAAAGATGTTTTGTTAGAATTTTTCTGACCAGCTTTAGAAGCATCACTTCATTCACATCAAGGGTGGGGTGGGATAGGGTGAGGTGGAGGGACTGAACTCAAGATAAGTTCTAATTTGAGTGTTGGTACTCAGTTAGCAATGGAGACAAATCCTAGGTTCTAAGTCAGGCCAGAATGCTCAATATTATATGATGTCTAACAGCTATTCAAAAGTTAATGAATGCAAAATCAAGTCAAGGTTGGGGGCACTTTGGGCATATTGACCCTCCAGAGGTCCATCTTCTAGCATTCGATTTAGCAGGTCTAATGTAGATATGTAAATTGAATACTGAGGGCAGCCCCTGTCAGCATCCAGTACTCCTCATTCTGTGTGTGCTCCTTTCAGCCTCCCCGCAGTGTGGACACTGTTATGGCTTGGCTTAAAGTAAGCCGACTCCATCTAGTCATTTTGGATACTTGGATGGCATACCATAAGCCAACCTAATCCATGATGAACAATTGATTCTATAACTGAAATCTCTCTTTTCAGTAAAAGGAACACTCTTTTGAAGACTTGCAACAGTGGAGTGTTCTGTTGTCCTTCACAGCCATGAAAAATATCCTAGCCTTTGTCTGAATATTTATCCTGGCAGGAAGTTGAAAGGGACACACATTTTTGCATTTCCAGAGGCAAAACTTCAGAAAATCATTAATGAGGTCATGAACAGTTAGCACTTCTGAAATGCAGGTTACCCTTTGAATATAACTGTGGATCCAGGTTCCTAGTTCTCAGCAAACATTTCTGAAAACTTTTGTCTCATACTTCCAATTAATAGTTCTCAAAAGCATCCCATAAAGCCATTAACTTACTAAGGCTGCTAAAGAACATATAATGATTGTTCTGAAAGCATACTATACATGTTCACTTTGGAGTGAATATATCAGGCAAGGAACCATCAATAGGTAAATAATTACTATAGGATGTATTTTAGAGATAGCACAAGAGTACCACAGCAAATAAAAGAAGCAAGTGGTGGTCATGGGTGGAAGAATTGAATGACTTCTCCTGGCTCTTGCTGATGGTGAATTGCCAGTTTGTATCTGTTCCAGCTGCACCCATGCCTAATGAGCTGAATCTCTTATAAAAGTAGCTTAGAAGCCTAGCTTGAGGGGATAGGGGTGTTAAATGACATCGGCACACACTAGAGTTGCAATACTATGGGTTGATAGGAGATCCCTGTAACCAACAACATTGTACAATGAGGGGATACATCTCCATTTCTCACACAGTGTGTGGTTCTCCTCATCTGTTCTATATTTGGCATGGATGAGAGCAATGGATTAGGATTATGGCTTCTGTTTTAAAAACCTGCACAGATATATACACTATATAGCAACATTTATATACAACAGAGTGGGCAGGTGCTGCTTCTTATTAGAGAGAGTTGTGGCAGTGGTGAATCTTAAGGCTCAGATTATGCTCCGTTCTCATACAGGCTGAGAGAATACACATCACGACTGTTGTGTTCAGTCAAGAGTCTTGTCTCCACTAGTTTTTTCTAGGTATCTCCCATTATTGCACCACCACTGGTAAAGATGCACCCATAATTTGGTGGGAATTAAACCTAGCAATGCATTTCCTGATTTCAAGTGCAGTTATAATCTTCTACTATAAACCCGCACTACTTGAGTGCACTACCAAAATGCCCAAAATGCAGTATTATTGCTGAGTGCATCACTATGTTCAATTCCATCCTTAGCCCAGCCATAAATTATTCTCTCTAGATATCTATTCAGTTTAACTGAAAGAAAAAAAATCAAATCTAAAAAGGAGAAATGGCACCATGTACCTCACTTACTGAAAATGAAGGAGTAATACAAAAGACATCAGAGAGTCAACATACTAATTAACAAACTTGTATTTATTTACTAGTTGGGTAGTAACTTAATTGATACAATGCCTGGCCTTTTAGTCCTGTGTAGCCAGGAAAGTCATGACTATTAAGTGCTTCTGGTGTGTCCTGGAATTCATGTTCCTTTTCACTTTGTTGAATAGCCTCTCATCTTTAACTGACACGACACACCACTCATCACTAGCACTGTCAGAAGTTATAATAGTAACTGTAGAAGTGGATGCATCAGCTGGATGAAGAGTCTCCATTTTTTATTTTCAGCATTCAGACTCGCTCATCAGTTGGTAACAACTTTTCCAACTGCACCAAAACTCATTTTGAATAAATACTGGACTGAGAACATCTGAAATGATCGACAGATTATAAGCCATACTTTTCATTTCAGACACCAGTATGCAGGAGGAGGATTCCGTACTACTAATATGTCATTAAAAGTAGCTTCCAACTGAGAAGCTAGATTTGTTACATAAGTCTCTTCCTCTGGCTTCCTGTGATAACAGTGCCCTTTTACTAGCAGCGATACTTCAGAGGAGGAACTTTGGTTTGGTTCCTCCTTTCACTCTACTCACCCAACTGCTTCTTGAGGTCCAAGTCTAGAATCACCGTGCATATCAAACTTTATCTAGAATGGCACCAGCAAGGAGCAGGAGTTTGAATAGCAGGGCTCAACCTCATATTTGAGAAGTTTCCATGTGGCATCACTGAAAGCAGAATGGAAATCTGCTTTCCTGGTGTTGGTCTGAGTGCAAAGCCAAATGGCCCTGTTATAACTTGGAGCTGCCTCAGAACTGCAGAAGCTACACAAGGGGTGAAATTAGCCTCATGGGGAAATCCTCAATTGTCACTTTCGGGCATCTTTTCAATTGCTTTGCCTTGACAATAGAACCAGAACAGAAGCTGATAGGTCAACCTTTAAGATCTGAATAGGTCACTTCGTGTTGTGAAGCCTGACATTAGCATATACAATATTGTTTTCCAAACTGTTTTCAGTATTTTAAAGAAGGCTACTGAAGGGGATTATCTGGGTGACCATGACTTCAGACTCCAAACATCAACTGTCTCCAATTTGCAGTGCTGCTCCTTTTATACTAATCTGCAATACTCTGATTGGTTATCCCCTTGCAGTCTTCCCCGACTGGTCATGTCTCATTCAGCTTGTCGGACTTATCTACTCCTCTTTTCTTGGGATAGGTGTGGCAGAACTCTGAGGCTTCCAGCAGGAGGCGTCTAAGTCTAGTCCACCATGTCACACTCCCTTAAAGTATTATTTAGGCTTCTTAAACCAACTTCTGCTTCCATTGGTGGCCAGGGTTCCAATAGGGCTGGTGGAGCATGAGTGCCACTAGGATCAGACCCATTGAATCCAAGCTTAGAACAAAAGTTGTAAAAGAAAAATAAAGGATGAAAACTTTTAAACTTCTGCTGCTCCACTATTTACATCTGTGCTCTAATTTTAACTAATCAGATTGGAATTTTTTTTCTGGCTTTTCCTGAAACTTTGCTGCCTATCAAGAGTTAAAGTTACATATAGACGAACCTTGAAATCAATGCAATTTACCAGAATCATGTTATTACAGTACAGGGGTTTCCTTTTGATATGTAATCAGTTAGTTATTTCCTCAGTGGGCGCTGCCTAGTCTTGTTAGTAGTTGTTGACACTCATCCTAAATTTGTGCTATCATGATCCCTAGAACAGGTTGTGGTTGTTTCAGTGGCCAGAATATTTCAATTAAAAAAATACCCTAACCCATAGACACAGTCTAAAATGGGAAAGATCTGTTTAATAATCTGAAAGCTGGGGCCTTAGGGGTAAGAGATGTTGCTTAGTGACATTTGCTTTAGACATCAGGACCCAGCTACTCAGCTGCAGCCAAAAGGTGCTTAGCATAGCTAATAGTTGCCTTTGTGCTCTATCAATCCTGGTACTTGTCTGTACCTCAGCAGTTCTCCACAGATTACTCTGACTTTCTCTGCATGCTAATAGCCCTAAGGGGCTTATACAACAGCCAGTCATCCCCAGGGTGCAGGCATGCCATAGCAAAGCTTTCTTTCCTCCAAACAAGGCCTGTTTCAATCACGGCACTATTAGTAACACAATAAAGAGGGATTTTCTTTTAAAGTCTGAATTCTAAGTTGGCACTAAGAGAGGTATGGGGATTTCAAAGCTTCCTTATCTGCACCATGTCTGGTGTTCTTTTTCCCTCCACCTGTTTTAAAAGACACAACATATCATAGATAATTACATCTTATTTCTAGTGCAACTTTTTTCAACACAGGAGAATGAGGAAGTGGATGGGACATAGCACACTCCATAGCTTTTATACACTTCAAATGAATTTTTATGCTGTATCCAATGTATGGTATATAAACAACTGTCCTTCCTCTCCTGCAAATAAAACCTGAGCTGATCAACATCAATGCAATATTGACATCAATGGGGCTACTCAGATTTACAGCAGCTCAAGATTTACCATATTCATTCCAAGAATGAGTTAGGTGCTTCATAACACAGACTTTACAAAAGATAATTGTCTTGAGGAGTTCTACAACCTAGAACATTAGCATAGATAGTTGGGTTTGACAGGGCTAAATGACAAGATTTTGAGGTTTGCAGGCTTTTTTTAGTCATCCAAGAGAAAAGTGGTTTTTGTTGATATGATCAGATGGAGTGTCCTTAGTAGAACCACCAGGAGCCTCTGGTCCTCACCTAGTTTTTTTCCATTTAGGAGAATGTTCTGGCATTAGATTAGTACAGGCAAATTCATTGCAGGCTGTGGACTCTTGATAAATTGCCAGTGCGGCCCCCTGAGATATGTATTTAATCTTTCATCAGGTGTGGCTGATATTTCAGCTTCTCCCCACTTCATGTAGTCATTGGTAGCTTGCCACTCTTGGCTTCTGGTCAAAACCAAAACTCCTCCATTTCCAGGGTGAAGAAGCAAACTAATCAAACAACTCCCTTAACTCCTTTTACAACTCAGATTTTCCACTTGCTACCCAGATAATTAGTGTTGAGATATAGAGTAGCCTACCTAGTCTCTCTCTTTACCCCAGCAAAATGCAAAGAAGTCAATCATCCAAGGTCAATACTCCGTTCACAGGTAGGGCTGATTTCTAACCTGACTGACCAACTCCCCAGTCCTGCCCCCTGTTTTCTCAGTTTCCTTTCAACAGGAATCCCACTACAGAACCTACCCAGGCCCTGACACTATCTCGCAGAAGCCCTCCCACAAGCTCACTAACTATACCACTACATTGAGAAAGTGACTAAGCTTCTATTCCCACTTCCTCTGCCAGCAGGCTTTGGCATTACTCTGTGACCTTGAAGGAAGCTAGGGAGTCAAGTAGGGAGCTGAACCTCACTTAAAGGCCCTGCTCACCTTTTGTCAGGCCTTCAACATTGCAAAGAACATACACCACTTCCTTATATAAAGAATAGTATTAAAAGAGTTCAGAGAGCTGTAATTCTTAAGGAAACATAGGTCAGTATTCTGCAGATATAAAGAAGTGTATTGAAAAATCCATCCGTCGCGGCCGACAGATACCAAATACATATTACTGCCTCCCTAAGTACATACTACTGCCTCCCTAAATGTCATTTACCTAGAAAATATACCTCATATATTGAAAAGACTGTCATCCTCCTCAACATGGGTTGAAGCTGAAATGACAGGGCTAAAATCTGCCTTCCTGCACAGTTGCCAATGGAGTCAATGGGAGTAATAGCCTACATTTGCAAAAGTGGTTAGTAATTTTGAGTGCCTCAGTTATGGGGTGCCCAACTTGAGAGACCTTTAAAGGGGCCTGATTTTCAAACATTTCTCAGCACCCAGCCTCTATCAGATTCTTTTAAAAGTGTATCTGAGGAGATATCCCCAAATTTTCCTTATTTTCTGGTGCAGATTGGAGGGAAGAATTCGGACACAAATATTTATACAGGGTTTATGACAAACACAGCATGCTTGAGACACCAAATTACTGATGATTATGTGATCATGAGTGCCATATTTAGAGCCTATCAACTTTAAAGCCTTTAAAGTATAATCCAAATACTATTTTTCATAAGGGAAGTTATTATGGAGCAAGCTAATTCACAGCAGCATTTATACAAGATGAATCTAGTTGTAAATCTATTGCTGGTTGTTTGCCTTATGTTAGTATCTAGTGGTCCCATCTGAATTCAGGGCCCCATTGTGCTGTACAAATTGTACTAACAAAAATCCATGCTTCTAACTCCTTATCTTTTAAGTCCCTAAGCCTGAAATTGACTCAGTGCAAGAGACCCCTAAACTTACATGCTGTAAATTGCAGGATCAGTACCTACTTCGACAAGACAGAGTAACTGTTATTATTATAGTGAAGACTTGACAACAGCTGGGTTTTTTTTTTAGAAACAGTATATTCTCCTCAGATTTTTGGTGTGACTTTTATCCTGCCTGAATGCTTAGTTAGATCAAAAGGAATTGCTTAACAAAGCAGGCAAGAAAGGCAAAACAATGCCCTAGATAAGGAACACCTCCTCCAACCTAATTGTGAGGTTTATAGCTGTGAAGAGGGACTCCCTCAGTCCCAAGGCTGACAACAGAGCTGTTTGCCTAAGCTGAGAATCTGGAGATCATAAGACAATGGTCATAGCAGGCTGACACACAGATAGACAATGCCTAGGCGTCAGAGGTGTGCAACAAACAAGCTGTAACATGGTGGGCAGGGAGACTTGATGCCTTTTGATTCTAAGTCAGGCCTATCCTATAGGCTCAAGGGAAATGTCAGGCATGGATAAGAAAATATGGATATAGGTCTATTTTAAATCCACTTCTTTAAGCAATGCGTACCAACATGCACCCTTATCACAGCGCACTTTTACTATTCACACACACCTGTAGGAAACTTCTGATATTTACTAACCCTATTGGGTCTTCTAAATAACATGGTTATCAACCAAGAGACCCAGTCAGAGAGTGGCCACTTGAAAGGACATTTTGCCCAGGGATTGTGACAATTACTTTTTGCTAATAGCCATTTGGTCACACAGGTGTGGTGTTCGGGCCCACTAATCTATCTTCTCTGCCATCTCCCTCCTACAACCAATGACATTTTTGCATTCAACATTGCTGTAGAGTAAGGGTGGGTTGGTTGATAACAGACATCACTACTGACTAGGACTCTGCATAACATGGATACATGCCTCACTTTAGCTGTATATCATGCTGGGGTAAATGTTAAATTTAAATGGCTTAACTTAAAATATAGATGATAACAGATTGTGAATATGCACATAAGAATGGCCATAGTGGATCACAACAAAGTTCCCTCTAGGCCAACATCCTGTCTTGTGACAGTGGCCAATGCCAGGTGCCTGGGAGGGAATGAACAGAATAGGAAATCAAGTGATCCATCCTCTGTTGCCCATTAGCAGCTTCTGGCAAACAGAGGCTAGAGACACCATCCCTGCCCATCCTGGCTGATAGTTGTTGATGGACTGATGCCTGTGGTAATTGCATCTGGTGATATACTGAACAAAAAGAGCTCTCAGCCATGCTTGTAGCTGTTTTGATCACTTCCTACTGACACAACAGACATTCTAGGTATCAGAGTAACAATCCTAGAATCTTACTAAATAGATTAGCAGAATTTTTTAACTAAGCAACTCTGAGACGACATGAAAAACGATGTGGTTCAAAACAATTTTTAATAGAAATTAAAGAAAATTAGGGATGGTATACCATAGACAACCCTGAAATAAAAATGGAAAGCCAAACAAAAAGACCCATAAATAGCATCTATTTTCTGCAACAAAGAGCAGTATGGATCAGTCACGTACTCTAATTTTTTGCCAATACATCATTTACATTTCTAAATTCAAAGTCTAGGGTAAATATAGTTCAGATTTTTAAGGGTTTTCCTTATTTATTTGCCATTTATGTTTTGCCAGTCTTATAAATCTTTTAGGATAGATTAGCTTGCCTTCTGAAAAACATATTCAAAGCAAAAAAATCAAATTGGCAAAATTAGTCATTTTTAGTGAAACAGCATGCTAGGTCAAGAATCACTTGCTGAAGACACAGTAGCTGACAATGTTGGATTATAAATGGACTTTTTCTAAACCACTAATACCAGTGGTCTGATAATCCATCTCTTGGTAAGAAATATTATGGTCTATTAGCAGAATGAAGGATTAGGTGCACATTAATCAAACACAGAGGAGCATAAACATGCATAAAGCGTCCAGTAATATCCTGTTACCATATTTCAGAAGATGTACATAATCAATATTTCTAATGTAAGTAGTGGGTTTCATATCGTCGAGTTTCTCCTTTGCCCTTTGTAAAATAGGAAGAGCTTAAAAATAGCAACAGTAAGTCTGTGAAATATTTTAAAAGTATCATGGAATCATAGAATTGAGGCACTGAAGGGGACTTCTTGAGGTCATCCAGATCAGTCCCCTGCACTCATGACAGGACTAGAGGTATTATCTAGAGCTATTACAATTCTGTTTTCTCCACTGTTCAAATATTGCAATGCAAAAATGCATAATGAGATCTCTGACCAGCAGATGGAGAAAAACACATTTCAGGTTTGATGACATCAGCTTCATGTGTAAAAGGCACCTGCCTGACTGAACCCCTCACCTCAGTTCATTTCCTGTCTCAGGCAGGGAGAAGCTTCTGAAGGATTTTCTTTATTATGTACATTGAAAGGGTTAGCATTAGACAAAATCAGTCTGTTCAAGCCACTAGTTCTTTGTTTATGTTGTGCCTAGAAACAGAAGGAATAAACAGTCTTAGAATTGCATTCACAAACAGCTGTGCTCCAGCTGATGTTTGCATCAGGTAAATATGATTTTATCTGATAGCTGTTTATTCATTTCTACAAAGATCTCTTGGGAAAGCAGGAGAATTAGGCAATCCTGCAGCGACATTTACAAAATGGCTCTGCCATAGTTGTTCCCTAATTCTTGAAGGGATAGGGAAAGTTTAGCAATTATTTGCTAATGTAAATTAATGTAGTTTTGTTGGAATATGGCCTACAATACACACTATAATGACAAAACATTAATAATAAAAAAACACATTAAATTATTATATTTTTAAATAAGGGAGGCCAAAAGACAAGTTACATTTAGGAAGTCTGTGCAAAAATTCCCATTCTCAAAACCAAATAAACACAAGCCAATTCTAAAAATCAATAGAAAGATTCCCAGTATGGAAATGCACAGCTATTCAGTTGTTTACCATTTTGACATTATAGCAGTATACAGTGGAAAAGAGCTAGCTTTGACAGAAGTGAAAATGGTGTTCTAAAGCCTCAAGATATTTTGTGTACATGGTGCAGTATTCCCTGCATTAATTTTGTATTTTCCCCCAGGCTTACACTATGTGTACTTCAACACCTTTTATATGGTGACACTATAGCAGTAAGTGCACATGAGAGTTCAATTTGTGAAGTGTCAAAGGATATTTGTGTTGGGTTTATAATATATTTGGAAGTGTTGATATGATTTGACTTCACTCCAACTACCCCATGCAACTGTAGTAGGAGAGTAAGGATAATTCACCTAATATCTTTGAAATGAGTGTAGAATTCCTTTGGACAGTAGTGCTACATGTTTTTTAGCTCAGACAGTTTACTGATGAGCATTTTGAATAGAAATGTGATTCTACAAAAATAAAGAGAAAAATAGCTGACATTTCTACATTACAATAGGAGCAGTAAAAAGCCCTCTAAGTCTAGTACATATTACACAGAGGCGAGGAACATAACCCCTGCATGAAGGAGGAAATCTCTGGCAATTTGGACTTTCCAATATTCATGGATAAGGGCATGTGGCATAAGCCCCCCAACAATGTATCTAAAGGAATTTACAGGAGGCCAAAGCAAGCCACAGGGAAATCTTTTTCCTCCTGCTCCATCTCTGTTCTTCTCCTGAGAGAGCTTGGCCCCCCTCAGAAAGAAGTTCCCCTGGAGCTCAGCTAACAGATGCTGGTAGGGAACTCAGCAGAAAAAACAACAGTATTCTCTCTAACAGAAAGGTGACATTTTGCAGTATCTTTAGGTGACCGTGTTGTAGTAAGTAGCATGTATCACTGTGGGCCAGGAACTATATGTACTCTATAGTGAGGAGGGTTTCCACATCTCCTTCAGGAAGTGAAAATAGTAGAGGATGTTTAAGGCAAATCACTCAGGTTGTAACACCTCAGAGAGCCAACACCTCCTAGTGAAGTTCATATATTCTGGTTGAATCTGGATTCTTCAGAGACCAAAAAAGAACTTTTAGATAAACAGCCTAAGCTTAAATTAAATGAGGGCCTTTGATCTGGTTCCTGATCTAAAGACTGATATGAACTTGTAACCCTAGAGAATACCCATTTGTGCAGTTTGAAGAGCTGTCCGCCAGCAAATTCCTATATCGGAGTTTGAGGTTGACCCCTAGTAAGTTTTTTACCATGTACATAGATTCTTTTTTGGGTTTTATGAGTTCTCAGTAATGCTTTTTATCTAAACAATATACATGCTTGTGACTGCTAGCAATATATTATTCACAGCCCTCTGAGAGAAAGCAAAACACAGGCTCTTGTCTTTTAGGCAGACTAGCTTGCTGGGAATATCACAGTCTAGATCAGGGAGCCCGTGCAGCCTTAAAATCCCATTCAGAAGGGCGTGAGATGTTGGTCTCAACTCAGAAGAGATGACAGCTGGGAACCAGAACCTCAAAGCCCTGGTCTACACTAGGACTTTATTTTACAATAACCTTCCAAAGGTAGAATTTATAAGCGGAGAATCCACACTACCATGCCCATTATTTCAAAATAACGTGATACAGAATTTGAATTCTGTACTCCTGCTTTTCTTCAGGAGTAATGCTAATTCTAAAATAGTTATTTCAAAATAACAGTTGTATGGACACTATGGTGCTGCTATTTCAAAATAATCCTCCCCCCAGAGTAATTCAAACTAATTACTGCCCAAGACCTTTGATCTGGTTCCTAATCTAAAGACTGATATGAACTTGTAATCCTAGAGAAGACTCATTTGTGCAGTTCAAAGGGCTGGCCCCCAGCAAATTCCTATCGGAGTTTGGGGGTGACTCCTAATAAGTTTTTTACCATGTACATGTACATAGATTCTTTTTTGGGTTTTACGAGTTCTCAGTAATGCTTTTTATCTTAACAATACACATGCTTGTAAATCTGAGGTATTGCATCCACATTAATGAAGCCTGCCTTGGACTAATGTCAAGGCTTCCCCATAGTATGGACATGCTAGTTCAAATTTGTTAAATCAGGAATTATTAAATTGAATTTAGTAATTTTGAAATACTTTCCTAGTGTAGACATGGTCAAAGTGAGCACCCCTGAAGGACCAGACGGGGGAAATACAGGTTCAGATACTCTGAAAATGTTACATTATTTTTCTCCAGGAGTCTCTGCATAGCCAGGGATGTAGAGCAATGGATACTATTCTAGTGCCCCTTCTGCATTACCAGTTCCTATCCCTCTTCGGTGCAGAGCCTAACCCCATGAGGGAACAAATATACCATGGATCTAGCTGGCACCGTCACACAAATCCACCTCCTCAGTAGGAAGGAGATTCATTTTGTGGAGAGTTTCCTCTGGGGCTGGGTAGTGAGAAGATGGAAATTTGGGAATGTTCTGGTCTAGTAGCTGGCCATTTTCATAAAGAATTCTCACAGCACTATTTGATCATTAAAGAGAATGTGAAAAGGGGAATATAATTAGCATGGTCCATACTGGTAAAAACGTGCATGGGCCAGATCAGTAAATACGAGTCAGTGTGAAGTTCTCCTGGCTTTTCCTCAAAACAAAACCACCCAGTCAAACTTGTCATTCTTTAAGGCCAGAAGGGACTATCCTAATCATCCAGTTTGACCGCCTGCACATTGAAGCCATAAGACACCCCACACACACCCACACTCCTGCAGTAGACCCATAAGCTCAGGCTGAGTTAATTAAGTTTTCAAATCACGATTAAAAGACTTCAAGTTACAGAGAATTTACACAAATTTAAGCCTGCAAGTGACTTGTGCCCCAATCTACAGAAAAAAAGTATTTCTGGCAATGTGACTCAGGGGGAAATTGCTTCCTCACATCAGATATGGTGCTTAGTTGGGCCTTGAGCATTTTGGCAAGATTCAGCAGCCAGACACCTGGGAAAAAATTCTCTGCAGCCCTCTCCATCTATTGTCTAATCACCAGCCATATTTGCTACTGGCAGTCACAGGTCAGTTATATGCCACTGTAGGCAGTTTCATCATATCCTCACTTCCATAAACTTATCCAGTTCAGTCTTGATGTCAGTTAAGTGTTTTGCTGCTCTTGTGAGCATTTTAGAAAAGTTCATCTAATTTAAAGCCTGTGAAAATAGAAAGAATTATATTGTAAGAGAAAGATGAATTATACTGTAATAATTGAATAAGTTGAAGGAACACTGTCTCTGAACAGGAAAGAAGAAATTATGTTAATGCTGTTAATGTTGTTTGTAGATATGCAGATCAAAGTGCTAGCCAGGTATACCTGGGGTAACAGGAAAAGGATACATTAGGGCTGTGTCTAGACTGGCAAGTTTTTCTGCAAAATCAAATGATTTTGTGGAAAAACTTGCCAGCTGTCTACACTGGCCGTTTGAATTTCCACAAGAACACTGACAATCTCATGTAAGATCATCAGTGTTCTTGCGGAAATACTGTACTGCTCCCGTTCGGGCAAAAGTCCTCTTGCGCAAATCATTTGTGTAAGAGGGCCAGTGTAAACAGCACAGTACTGTTTTCTGCAAAAAAGCCCCAATTGCGAAAATGACGATCGGGGCTTTTTTGCGGAAAATCGCGTCTAGATTGGTTACGGACGCTTTTCTGCAAAAAGTGCTTGTGCGGAAAAGCATCCTGCCAATCTAGACGTGCTTTTCCGAAAATGCTTTTAACGGAAAACTTTTCTGTTAAAAGCATTTTCGGAAAATCATGCCAGTGTAGATGTAGCTAAGGTGTGAGGCAGAAAGCAATTGAGATAACCAGGAAGATATAGACAGGAGATTGCTGTGTGCTTGATGTGGTAATGAAGATACTTGACTAGCCTCATAGTAATCATGTGAAGTTTTGCCTCTCTCTTAATCTTGTTAACTTGGCTTTCTTTTGACTGTATAAATCAAGGAGTTTGAACCTTGTATGGTACACACATTTTCTGGGTTCATTTAGCAGAGCGGCTTTGCTAATAAACAGAGTGGTCTGACAAATCTGTGAGTCCTGTCTGACTTTGACAAGCCTAAACTTTTCAATGGCCAGTTTATATTTATTTGTTCTTGTGTCAACACTATTAACTTAAATAATTCCCCTCTCTCCCTGGTGTTTCTTTCTGATGACTTTAGAGCAATCATTTAGCCACTCAGATTTAGTTTGGTTAGGCTTCCTTTTCGCAAGGCAGATTTCAATTCCTTTGATCATCCTAGTAGCCCATCTCTATACCTCTTCCATTTTGAATTCATCTTACTTAAACATGGGAGACGAGAAGTGTATGCAATATCACAGGGAAAATGCCTTGTATACTTGCGCACTTACCTATCGCTACTGGAAATAACTACCCTAAAGCATCCTAAGTATGTATTAGCCTTTTTTCACAGCTGCAACACACAGGCAGCTCATACATGGTTGTACCTCCCTGGTCCAGCATTCCCTGAAAAAGGGAATTTGACAGTCCAGGGGATGTCAATGCTGGCCCTTCTGTTGCTGCCAGCTGCAGGGGTGCACTCCAGCAGTAAAAGAGGGGCCAGCATTGACCAAAGGGGGACTGGGAAGACTGCTCACGGGAAAAGGTAGGGTGGCTGCAGAGCCCCATCACCGGGGGCCAGGAGCGCAGCCCCATGAGATCACACCAAGCCCTGCATCCTCTGGACTGCATTCCTGGCTCCTGCTGCTAGGCTTCACGGCTCCCCCAAGCATCCCACATCCTTGCTCCTTCTTTACCTTCCCTGAGCTTGAGTGCCACAAACAAATTATCTGTGGTGTTCCGGAAGCTCTGGGAGGGCAGGGGAGGAGTTGCTGAGCACAGGGCCTGGCTTTCCCCATGAGTACTCCATCCCAGGACCACCCACAGGGATACTGGGTCATAGTTTTTGGTGGCTGACGGAAGTCCAGGCTATAGAGGTCCAAGCTATAGTAATCCTCTGATCAACCAATACACCTGGGTCTTCCTCTGCCACTTCCAACTGGTGAATCCCCTGTTCATAGCAAAATTTCTTCTTGTTAGGCCTTCAGTGCATGACCTTGCCCTTTGCACAAATAATTTCATCCCATTTATATAGTATTCCAGTTTTCAAGGTCATCTAGATGTTCCCATATGATATTCTGGTCTTCTTTCATGTTGTCAATACCCATTACAAAGATAGCTTCCCCAATTATCATCTCTAATATCATTAGCTCACAGACATTTACCTTCCCCTCTTCCCCCCCCCCATCCCCCTTCTGTTCTGAAATTTGATTTGTTCTTTTCATACATGTTCATTTTTTTTAATTGTATCCTTTGGTATATATGATTGTGACAATTTTCTTCCACTATTTGATCTGAGGAAGTGGGCCTGGCCCATGAAAGCTCATCACCTATTAAACCATCTTGTTAGTCTTTAAAGTGCTACACAGTCCTGTTTTTTGTTTCAGCTGCACCAGACTAACATGGCTACATTTCTACCACCCTTCCCAACTTTGTGTCATCGCTTGTTATTAGCACAGTCTGCTTTTTTGTTAATTTCACAGCTCTAGCATGTGGACCAAGCCTTAGTCCAGTGGTTCTCAAAGTGGGAGCTTCCATAGCAGGTCATCTTCACTGTCCCTTCCATTTCTTGGGTCCCTACCATGGCTGCTTCTGTTTTGTCTTCGCCTCCTGCCTAAATTCCACTCAAGGAAAGCTAAACACCGAAAACCCTAAACTAATGGCAAAACAAAAGCTGAACACTGCACCCTGTCCCCCAAGCTCCCTTTGCAAACTCCTTCTCAAACTCCCCTGCTTCTGTTTTGCTGACTTCTGTGCTGCTGACTGGCTGCTTCACCGCTTTTATGATACCCAAACAGGGAAGCCCCACTCCCTAATGCAGGCTCTACTGTGACCAAAGGCTCTGCTTCCCTTGCAGCATACTGCCCCTTACCAGCTTCTGCAGTCTGGGGAAAAAAACCCACGGAAAAAACCCCATTGCCCCTAGAGGCTTGCCTGCTCCTACTCAAACTCCCCTCTTTTCGCTGTGTTTGGTGGCTGCTGTGCCCCTGCTCCTGACTGTGAGTGACTCACCCACTAGTATTGATTTCGTAAGCTGCATTCACAGTAAGTAATAGTAAATGCTAAACTAAAAGAGGAAACATGAACATAATGTTTGGGGTTGAACTGAAGCTTCTCTTGTTTAGTCAGCAAGCTAGCTCCTTTTGCCCGATATGTTCAAGGATAAGCCCATCTGCTATTTCTTTCAGCGTAGTCACTTTCATGTAAGTGGATACTATCCTACTGCCTTCAAACTTTGTCACCAGTAGCTATAGCAGGGCAGCCATGTGTGTGCAAGAAAATGGCTACTCTGATGACCCGAAGTTTTGTGTCTACACGTTTATGTTTTAGAGGAAGTACACTTGAGAAAAACCACAACTGATATAAGACAATGGGACCAGTGCTGATATCCATTAACCCGCCTGGTCTCAGTGAAGTGACAGAGGATTTAAGCACAGGCAGAATTTAGCCCATTATTGATAAGTTATGAACGGATACAGCAATCAGGGAAAAGTGGAAGGGGAAAGAAACCTCCGGTAAAAGAACAAAGCACAAGGCTTACTTTGAAATGAGAAGTCTCCTACTTTGTGTCCAAGTGCTACCAGGAGGCTCCACCAGTTTGTTGCATGAACAAGAGAAATGTGATCAGGAGAATACGCACAGTACCCTCCTTTCATAGTGTGCCATAATTATAAAAAATCCATGTGTTCTGGCCTCTGAGGTTTAATTTTTAAAAGTGATATTGGTATTTTTAATAACACACCTATGCTCACCTCACTCTCTATAATACCCTGTTGGAAGCCTGACATGAGCATCTATTTACTTACAGATCTATGGAAAATTTCTTAGTGAGATTGAGGTATTCTGCACTCTTATTCTGCTTTCCCTACATGTGAGGGACTCCCCATGATCTCAGTGGCATTTCCTGAATGTGAAAAGAAAGCAGAATATTGAAGATGAATGTTACGTGGTGGCTTTGGGAAAAGAAAGTGACATTATTTTGCTTCACCAAGGGCCTCATCCTGCATGCCTTGCTCACCAAAAATTCTCAGAGGATTGCACCTTGTGTAGTCATTTACAGCAGTGCAAAATGAGTACAAAATGGCTGTGTATTGCTACCCCTGGTGTAAATGCAGGGAAAATTCTAATGTGGTAACTTTATATTCCCATTTTGCACGGGTATAAATGACTACATAAGGTGCAAGGCAATGGAGAACCAGGCCCTGCATGTTAACAAGATGATATATCAGTGGGGAAGGTGTTTCCCCATGAATAAGAGCTGGCATTCTTTGAACTATATATATATTGATTGAAACTCTTTCAGTATAATAATGGCTCTTGCCTGCTTTTTCACAAAATGAGGGCTATGTGGTTATTAGGCTCGAGTTTTAAAGAGCACCATCTCATTGTTGTGGGTCAGGTAGCCTGCTGAGATTGGGTATTGTTTTGGTCCTTGCGGGTGCACACAATTAATGGATGCTACACTTCTACTTTGGTTCCTCTCCACTATTCACATTAGCACTGAACACACTAATAATCAAGGGAATATAATCTCAGAATTCTCAGTTGCTAAGGAAACCAATTAATCAACATCAGAGCGTTCAGCATGTTCACATGAGCCTTCCAAGGCCTACAATTTTAGGTGGCCTGCTATTTCTTATCAGCATGGGAGAAGGGAGCTGAGGAACTGGCAGTGAATGAAGTGTCAGTTGTTAAAGCTGTAATCACAATTTTGAGAGAGGAAATCAACACCTACTGTACATGTCATATTCACCTATTATGCGAATGTTCTATCGTGCCAGCAACCATGGCTTTATGCCACCATTCAGTGTGGCAGCTTCATTTAGCTTAATTTATTGGAATGAAAATCCTCTTGTACAGTAGGTGTTGATTTCCTCTCCCAAAATTGTGATTACAGCCTTATCTATTGACACTTCATTCACTGCTTATCATATTGGCAGACACTGGGCTAGATCTTCCCTTGGTGTAAATCAGCATAGCTTCATTCAAGTCAATGGAGCCACGTGATTTACATAAGCTGTGGATCTAAGCCATTGTCTCTGCAAGTTTTAAAATCTTCCTGGAGTAAACTGCAGAGCAGCTGAATAGTACCAAAAATCATTAACCGATTCTATTACAAGCACAGTCTGCAACCCTCATGCTAGCACAATATAATGGTGGTGAGTTGGCTAAGTTTATAGAACACGTAAATGTTTTTTATACCATTCAGCAGGTCTAGTTCAATGTTTGCAAACTTCATAAGAAGCCTGGAAGAAGAGAATTCTATGCCATGATCCTGAAAGCAAACAAGCAAAGAGAAGTATAGTCTAATGCAGGAGTGAGCAATAATTTTCACAATGGGGGGGGGGGGGGGGGTCCACTTAATGAATTTTGGTAGGCAGTCACAGGCCAGGGTGGAGCTTGGGGCTAGCCTACCCCAGAGTTGCCTGGGGCCAGAGACTTTGAATTAAACACAGCAAAGGGCTGGCATTTCCCTACACCTCTCTATGGGGGTCTATACCCCCCCTGAATTTCCCCAACACCCCTCCCCCAGTTTTGTGAACTAGTTACATGCCAATTTAGTGATAGTTTGGAAAATTGAATTGAAATTGAAACATTAATACACACTTTAAAAGCATATACAGTGTATGATATGTATATCTGAAAAAGTATAATAGATTTGAAAAGTATGAAGATAGACTAGCTTCCTTATACAGCTCTTGTTTTTTATGACAATGTCAGTGCATCCATTTTGGTGATGTTGGCTATCCTAATAATTTCAAATTATGATTTGTAAGCAAAGTCAAAATGAGCTCTCCCTGACAGCTAGTAATGAGCTGAGGGCTAGGGGGCGGCGGAGGGGGGGGGGGGGGGTGGGGGGTGAGAAGGCTTCAAGACCAGACTGAATTTACATTCACACCTAATCTACCTTCAGGATTTCTACCAAGCATTTATAAACCTCAACTACCCACCTGGAGAAATAAAAAAGCAAATTGAAAGAGCCAGACGAATACCTAGAAACCATCTACTTCAAGACAGACCCAAGAAAACCAACAATAGAACACCACTTGTCATCACCTACAACCCCCAAATTAAACCTGTCCAACACATTATCAATAAACTACAGCCTATACTGGAACAGGATACCAAACTCCAAGAGGCTCTGGGAGTCAGACCCATAGTCTCCTATAGACAACCACCTAACCTCAAGATGATTATTACCAACGGCCACAGGACATACCACACTAATACCAACCCTGGTACCTTCCCTTGCAACAAACCCCATTGCCAGCTTTGTCCACATATTCACTCTGCTGATACCATTATTGGACCTAACCAAGTGAGTTATAAGGTCAAGAACACATATTCCTGCGCATCCAGAAATATAATTTACGCTATCATGTGCCGAAAGTGTCTGTCTGCTATGTACATTGGACAAACGTCTCAGACACTTCGCCAAAGGATCAATGCCCACAAAACAGATATTAGACAGGATCACAAAGAAAAAACAGTTTCTTGCCATTTCAACCAGAAAGGACATTGTCTCAAAGACTTAACTACCTGCATCCTGCTTCAAAGACCTTTTAAATCTGCACTTGAAAGGGAATCCTCTGAACTGTCATGCTATGTCTAGACTACATGCTTCTGTCATCAGAGGCATGTAGATTAGACACATAGGCAAAGGTAAATGAAGCCGCGATTTAAATGATCGCGGCTTCATTTACATGTACATGGCTGCCGCGCTGAGCGGACAAACAGCTCTCGTGGGATGAGATTTACCGGGGCTGCCGACAAAGGGCTTTGATGTCGGCAGGGGAGCGTCCAGACTAGCGCGCTGAGCGGCCAAACAGCTGATCAGCTGTTTGTCGGCTCAGCGCGGCAGCCATGTAAATGTAAATGAAGCCGCGATCATTTAAATCACGGCTTCATTTACCTTTGCCAAAACAACAAATCTACATGGCTCCGTCGACGGAGGCATGTAGTTTAGACGTACCCTCATTAATGTTAAAATTCGACACTTTACAAGTGGGTCTCAACAAACACTCTAGTTATCTTACCCATTACAAAGATATCTTCCCCAATTATCACCTCTAATATCATTAGCCCACAGACATTTACCTCCCCCCCCGCATCCTCCTTCTGTTCTGAAATTTGATGTGTCCTTTTCATATGTGTTCATTTTTTAAAATTGTATCCTTTGGTATATATGGTTGTGACTATTTCTTCCACTATTTGATCTGAGGAAGTGGGTCTGGTCCATGAAAGGTCATCATCTAATAAACCATCTTGTTAGTCTTTAAAGTGCTACATAGTCCTGTATTTTACTAATCTACCTAGGTATCCAGCAAACAGAGCTGTGTTGCCCAAGTGATAGATTTTGGCGGGGGTTGGGTTATAAATCACTTGAATGCCAGGGGTGAGGGAATGAAATGTTGTTGTTCTTATTGTATGAGTAAAGAGCAGTAGAACTGTACTTAACCTGTACTGATTGAGGGCATCAAGAGAGAGGGTGGGGACAGGTGTTTTGCTTGATGGTCTGTCTGAGTCACAAGTACTATTTGATCTGCCCCTCTCCACTACTTAAAGACAGAGCTGATTAGGCTTCATATATTGTCTTTTGTTTTGTTAAGTGACCACTACAGCTGAAATCACTGATAATCAGGTCTAAGTGCTTAGTCCTGCTGTTGGGATTGTGTTCCTGTGGTGTGGGTATAGTGTTTTTGTGTAAGAGACAGCTCAGACTGCACTAGCAGCAAGGTTCCCCCACTGAGAGCTCAGCTGAAATCACTGAGAGCTGGGTGGAACCTCAAGAGACCAACTCAAGAGGTCACAGTGGCAGGTGGCAGCAGAAGGTGACGACGCAGGGCCATTGGCAACAGAGCAATGGAGTGAACGGTGGCACAACGAACAACAGTGGCCAGAGCGAACAATGAGCAGCTAGAGGAACAAGCTAGGTGCTTTCTTGCCCCCCACCTGGGAGGTGTATTCACTTGAAAGCACCTCTGAACTCTGAGTCTCCACTGACCAAGGACAACACCGATGAGTGGGGTGAAGTGGAGGGAGAAATGAGGGGCACGTTAAATAAACATTTGTTTGTTGGACTATATTTTAGTGACTTTGCTCCAGACTGCTGGATTTGTGACTGGGAATGGAAACTTATATAAATGTGTTTCCTAGTAGGCCAAGATTTGTAAAATGCACTATTTTCCAAGGTTATCATCTCACATCGTTGCTATCTTGAGAGGTCATTATGGTGGGAAGTTTCTGTACTAAACATTTTTATTATTATAATTAATTTTTACATAAGAATGGTCAGACTGGGTCAGACCAGTGTTCCATATAGCCCGGTATCCTGTCTTCTGACAGTGGTCAAGGCCAGGTGCTTCAGAACAGAACATCCCCTGTTGCCCATTCCCAGCTTCTGGCAACAGGCTAGGGACACTGAGAGCATGATATTGCATCCGTCCCCATCCTGGCTAATAGCCACTGATGGACCTATTCTCCAGGAATTTATCTAGTTCTTTTTTTAATTCCATTATAGTTTTGGTCTTCACAGCATCCCCTGACAAAGAGTTTCACGGATTGACTTTATGTTGTGTAAAGAAGTACTTCCTTTTGTTTTTTTAAAACCTGATGCCTTTTAATTTCATTGGGTGACTGCTAGTTCTTGTGTTATGTGAAGGATTAAATAACATTTAATTAAAATTACTCCAGCCTTTATTACTGGCTTTGGAAAGTATCTATCAAGATGGTATGGATCTATGTAGTGAGGCTGGTGGATTACTTTTGCTACTATGTTCAGAGAAGACTATTGCTATTCTCTCTCATAAATCTACTGTTGAAACCACTCGGGTCATTAAATAATGCCATTCAGGCATCTGCTACAACAGTAGTAGATCTTTGTCCAGCAATAGAAGCTACATTTGGCTCAATCAGAGAGCTATCCATTGAAAAAGTACTGGAAGAAGCAAACATTTCAGACTAGAAGTTGACTAATGAAGGCATTTATATTGAATCCTTAAGTGAAGAGGACAAGAAGTGTTTGTTAAGACAACTGAAAAAGTACACAGACTTGATTCTTAAAAATCTACAACAGCGACTTCTAGATTCTATTCAACCGCTACATTGCTTTTACAGATGCCTGTCCTATAAAACACTGACAGTTGAGTTGAACGAGGATCTACCAGCAATGGGGCTTCCATGTGCAAGACAGAAAGAGAATTTGAACACAGAGTGGAATATCATACGACGAATGAATGAAGATTTGACTTCAGCTTATTTTTTGTCATCACGAGTGGCTCGACTGGATCTTTGTGCTACGTTTCCTGGGATGAAAGAATTAGGAATTCATCTCTTGCTACTCCCAGTCACAACAGCTACAGTTGAGCATTCTTTTTCATCATTGAATAGAATTTTGTGTCCTGAAAGAAGTCGCCTTCTGCCTGATCATGTGAATGAACTACTGAGCATATCAATTGAAGGAATGGAAGTACCAGACACACGAGAAGCCACCAAAGATGAATGCATTGTATTTGAGAAGTTCATTAACAGAGTTGAGGGTTGTGGATTATAACAAGAAACCAAGAAGGATGTAGACATAGTGCTTCATAGAAGGCTTGAGTAGCCAACTTTAATTTGTGTGATTTTAAAACATGAGTTAAATCTAATAAAATGGACATGAAACATTTTTCAATTTTTACTATGGTGCCATACAGCCCACCTTCACCCTTACGGTCTCACTCCTCATCAGCCCTGACACCCCCCGCTATAAATTCAAACACCCTCCCCTAATTTCAATTCCTGGGGAAACACTGCTCGCAGCTCCAGGCCCTGTTGCTACCAAGTTGCCTGGCAGTCACCCAAAGTTACTGTGGCTATTTAAAGGGCTCATGGCTACAGCCTCTGCCAGGGTTGTGTAATGACCAAGAGCAGTGAGCCATTTAAATAGGATCCTGCTGCCTGAGCAACTGCCTGGAAAATAGGTGGCACAGGCAGCAGGCTATAAATAGAAAGTGGGCTAGATCAAAGTCTGTGGGCTAGATCAAAGTGTTAGGTGGCCCAAATCCGGCCACCTAGCTACAGCTTGCCCAGCCCGGTCTAATGGCTGAAGCAAGAGACTGGTTATTGTAAAATCCTGAATTCTAATCTCAGCTCTCATACCCCCTTCCATTCCGGTTTTGGATAAGTCATACTGCCTCCCATCTGTAAAGTGAAGATACTACTACAGGTTGTACCTCCAAAAACTGGCACTCTTTGGTCAGGCTCCCGGACCAAGGAGCCTAAGGGCAAGAGGGCTAGCCAGCTGGTGCAGTGCGAGATTGTGGTTAGGGCAGCGTAGAGCCATGGCGGAGTCCCCTGCAGCATGGGTCAGCGCTGGGCTGGTGCCCCATGGCAGCCCCTGGGAGCTTGGGGCTGAGGTCAGAACCACACAGTAGTGTGGGACCAGAGTTCTACAGCAGCTTCTTGAAGCATGGGGCTGGAGCCAGAGCACTGTGGCAGGCCCCGGGAGTGTGGGGTTGAAGTTAAGCCTCATGGTGGCCCCTGGATGCAGGGGTCTGGAGCCCGACGGCAGGAGTCCGAGCCTCTGCTGCCCAGGGAGCCAGCAATAGCAGCCCAGCCAGGTAGGGGAGGGTGAGGCAAGGTACAGGCTAGGACAGCCTGCCAGCAACAGATGATGAGTTTGGGAGCCGGTGGCAGGAGACCTCCCCTGGTCTGGCAAATTCTCTTTTTTGGGACTAGTCAGGCCCTGATGATGCAGACCAAGGAGACCCAGCGTGTAATAGTACCATACTCTGCTGTTAGTGATAGAAATGTAGCCGTGTTAGTCTGGTGTAGCTGAAACAAAAAACAGGACTGTGTAGCACTTTAAAGACTAACAAGATGGTTTATTAGGCGATGAGCTTTCGTGAGCCAGACCCACTTCCTCAGATCAAATAGTGGAAGAAAATTGTCACAACCATATATACCAAAGGATACAATTTAAAAAAATGAACACATATGAAAAGGACAAATCACATTTCAGAACAGAAGGGGGATGTGAGGGGGGAAAGGAAATGTCTGTGAGCTAATGATATTAGAGGTGATAATTGGGGAAGCTATCTTGGTAATGGGTAAGATTTCTGCTGTTGTGAGAATTCAATCCATACACGTTTATAAAGTGCTTTGAATGTTGGACAAAACAGAAGTGATAAATATTGTTATAGATGACTCTGGTATCTGACGCTCTAAAGACAAATACGGACAAAGGCTTTCCAAATATGAGGGAAAATACAGGCTGATCCTGCAAACTTTGACTAACATGAAAAGTCATTTGCTTTCACAGGGTCTATACATTCACATAAGGGCTTGCAAAAAGAGGCCAAGTGTTTGGCAATTCTAATTAAAAATATCAGTGGCTAATTTGGAGGAAGTGTTTTGTGTGTGTGTTTTTGTGATCACGAGCACTGTTCAGATTTTGGAAGCTCCAGATGGCACTGATGAAACAATAGCTCCCTCCCTGACCTTAGGCATTTCCCTTCCAAAAGGAAGGGAGAATGCTTTTGTTGTGAAATGTCCAATCAGTTGTTGCTCTCTCTCTCTATTTTTCTCTCTTTCCCTCTCCCATCTAGATCAAATTGGGGCTTACTAAAAATACTGATGGAAATTAGTATTTTATTTTAGATAAAAGACTAAATATAAAAGTTAGTTTCACAACAATGGATTATTCTAAATAAAACAATGTCAGTGGATTGTAGGTTGTTTGGTTTGGGAGGGGTTTTATTGGGGGGGGGAGGGTAGGGGAATATTATCATTAGGTGAAGCTTGAGCTCTCTCTTCAGGCTTTCCTTATAGTAGCTGCCTAACGGGAGCCAGAATGTTATAAACAGAAAATCTATCCCGAAGGGTTCCTTGGCTGTGCTCTCTGACCATGATTTTCTCTGTCCAAGAGAAAGCTTGCCACTGTGATCTAAGTGGCATAAGAGAAAGCCCTGCCACTGAGAGACATTTTCATCTTATTATCGAAGTGCCTGGCTTTTTTATCTTTTCTCTGTTTGTGGTTAATAATGTAGTGACCAAATGGAGAGAGAAATAACAAGAAAAGAGAAATAAATCAGTGAATGCTGCCTGTCTTGCTTTGTAAAGCCTTCCAAAGTCACTAGGACAGGGTATGAAAATTACATTGCTGGTGCAGTAGTTGCAGTGTCCAGCTACATGCATGCCCCCACATGGAAAACATCAGTACAGCAGGTGGTTAGCACAAGCTCTTTCAAGGATTGTTCAGAAAAGCCAGTCTTCTTTCTCCCATTTTAAAAACAAACAGTGGCCCTAGAACTGGAGGTGTGAGGGGGGCGAGGGAACCCTCACACATTCCATCTACCAGAACTGGAGATGAGCCAATATTAAATAACTGGAGATAAGGCAATATACCAAAGCCAACTGCCTACTCCCCTGGGGTATGCTCAATAATGATTCTAGAGGTATACTGGAGGACGGGTTGCCAAGGATTGGAATCATTCTCTGGCAAATTTATCAAGAGCAACTATGTTGTCAGTTGACCGCACTCTACCTCCAGAAATGATATCAGTTTTGTTGTGATGTTTGTTTAAAATTCTAAATTCATCAGGCCAAGGACCTTGTTCTTCTTACTTATCTGTAAAGCACCAGGCACACATGTGCTGCTATATAGTAATAATAAAATAAACTGTTTAGCCTCAGAGGAAACCCTTCATAGTGGCACCCGCACATAGAGATTTGATAAAAAAAAGTGGATGCCACAAAGTAGCAGTGTGCAAAATGGATTCTCTCTCACTGATCTGTCAGATCTTCTAAAGCACACATCACCTTTAGGCACAGGCACATGCTTATTAATTCAGAGTGGAAACTATTTGAACAAGAAGCCCTATTCACTATCCAGCTCTTGACTTGGTCATTGTTGTTTTGTTTTTAATCAGATGTCCTGCATTGTACTTTGCAAGGACTTTGCTGTATTGAGAAAGCTGCATGGCAGGTAAAGGGAGGAAAAGAAAGGGTTTTTCTTCATGTACGAGAAGAATTTTAAAAGAATGGTTGCCTAGTCCGAGAGAGAATGTAAAAGAGGCGTGAAAGATTGAGAACGTGTAAGGAAGAGAGCCACAAGCAATGTGATCTGAGTAGGATATTCCAAATTCATGCACGTTAGTGACTAGCATCATAATGATCATTTTTCTAATAAACATGGGATTTTTCTATGGGAATAATGGGAATTTTTCTAATAAAGATAATTGTGTATTTTCTTGGTGTCTTATTATACTTAAATAATAAGAAATTTTGCACCTATAACCAGAAATAAAACTGACGTATATTTTCTTTTGTTCTTTTCAATTTGCCATTATTTATGAAACCCTCTAAATATTGTAAATACATTGTTTTTATTTCCCTTCTGAGTTTGTCTTTCTATTTGGCAAACATTGATTTTTCCCCCCATGTTTTTTCCAGTGAACCTTGAAATTAAAATGTCTTTTTTTGTTTAATTCCTTTTTTGCACTCTGGACTCATTGTCAGCACAGCAAGGGCAAGTTGTATTGTTAGCTGACTGCTGCTTCAAAGCCAAGAGGAAGTCATACCAAAATATTATTTTTCTGTAGGTCCTCCTCAAATAGCAATTATTGCTTTTACGCTCTCCCTCCAACAGTGAAGTTTTATTTTTAAAATGTTTAGAGTCCACAAAACAGTTCTTATATAATTATACCAATATTAAAATAGGTAGTAGTCGTTGTCTCTTTCATTGGAAAAATATCAATATAGAAATTAAGTATAGTGTAAACAAATTTTATTTGTAGTAGCAGCTAACTCTCACCATATTATTTTTTTTTAAAAAATCTATGCCTTTTATTATAATTAGGAAAGAAAATAGGGAAATATTGAATTTGATGTGGTGCGTTTCAGTTGCTACAGAATAATTATTCAGTGCATTATCCTGGGCTATGAGTATCTTATTATTAACTAGCTAGGAAAAGTAGAGGCACTGCTGGTTATGAATCCAAAGCTTAAATGATACTTCAGTTGTTGGCCACAGAAACACTGTTATTTTTGTGTCCTTAGTCAGCCTGATGTGATTGTCAGAAATTTAGGGAATTTTGCCATCTTCATAATAGTAGGCTAACCCGAAATCTTTCATAAATTAAAAGGGTTTGCTATAGCTTTGCAACCTAAGGTTATACATTATGCTAGGCAAGTATAACTAAACATTTTCAAAGGATAAAGAGCAAGTAGTAAGTGTTTAAAGCAGCAGGAGTCATGTTAAAAAAAAGTCTTTAAAATGGACTCTTCCAGGTTATAATAAACTATGAACAGAAAAAGGTTAATTGACAAAATAATACTCGCCTAATGACATCTCTGCAATAGCAGTCATGGTGGAATTCATAATGCAGGGGTCTTGATAGACTGATAATTATGTTTATTCAAAAAGGCTTCAGTTACTTTCTCAGGGTATGTCTACACTAGCTCGGTAGTTCGAGCTAGGTATGCAAATGAGGGCAACCGGAGTTGCAAATGAAGCCAGGGATTTAAATATCCCGGGCTTCATTTGCATCTTCCCGGGTATTGCCATTTTTAAATCCCCCTAAGTCCGAACTCCTCGTGGAACGAGGAGATCCTAATTCGAATTACCTAATCCATGCCGCGTGTAGCCACAGGCACAGAATTCGGACTAAGGGGGATTTAAAAATGGCAGCACCAGGGATGATGCAAATGAAGCCCAGGATATTTAAATCCCAGGCTTCATTTGCAACTCCGGTTACCCTCATTTGCCTACCTAGTTCGAACTACTGAGCTAGTGTAGACATACCCCCTGTCTGTTTAAACTATGATAGATTTGCAATTGGCTCCTGGTCAGATATAGGTAGTTGTAAGCATGCTCTTAGAATATCATATCACTTGGTACAATATGAAAAACAACTGTCTATACATGGGGTGTGGGTATTGAAGGCCAAGCACTGGCTAAGACTCCTCTGACCCTACCCACCCCCTGGCCTGAGGCCCTGTCCTACCCTTCTTTCCCCTCTACCCTTAAGACAGTGGGGGCACTCAACTCCTGCTGGCAGCCTGGAACTCAGGCCCCCGGCAATCAGAGCAGTCCAAGGAGACACTTGGGCCCAGCCAAGTGGGTGAGAAGTTGGTCAGTTGCTGGGGCAGCACTGAGGCCAGCCTAGTGTTTGTGGGGGGCTGATAGCCATGATATGAGGCTGGCCTAGAGTTTGTGGAGCACAGCCAGCACTGCTGGGGCAGGCAAGCTGGGGTTCCTCCAGACATGAGGAGGAGCCTCTGGGAACCTTCAGTTATGGGGCGGGGGGAGAGTATGGAGAGAACTTGGGCTCTGGAATCCTGAGAGTTGGGGCCTTGGATGGAGGGGCCAATCTGGAGGGCTAGCTTCCCTGAAAGGCAGTTTTCCCACAGCCCACGTGCCTGTATACAGAGCAGGGCAAATTTGTTATCATGGAAAGTCCATCACATGAAGTGACCCAAATCTGTGTCTTTATCAAAAGCAATTAAAATAATTAGGACCCCCTTTTACATTTTGCCTTGAATTTGCCTGGCTCAGGTTCACATTTCATTTTTGCTGAACTCAGGCCTACCAATATGAACTCCCTTCCCCCCCAAATTTGTACTATTTATTCACTGTGATGCCATGTTAAAGTAAGTCCCCTACTGCCAGGAATACTGGGAACATTTTAAAAATAAAAAACCTTCAGTCTGGTCTCTTCCATGTCTGTGATATCTTCAGTAGCAAACAATCATACGATTTGAGAGATCTCGCTTTTGAAAAATTTCCAGAGCTGATGTTATGCTTAATGAGAGCTGGTTAAAACAGCACTTCCTGAACAGGCTGACAAATGGAGTTGCTGATAGTCTCTCTTTCACAAAAGGGGTTTGCCAAGAGCCTGCTGAGTCAGCTAGTTTGGGGAATACAATGGAATCTCACCAATCTATGCTTTTTATAGATTACATTTAAAATCAGTAAAAAGGCACCTCCCCCACCACCCGTGTCTTAGCAGCAAAGATTTAATAACATAGGGCTGGATTAATAGCAATTCTTGTTTTTAAAAAACATGCTACAGTACAAACTAGTTGGTGATGGAGAGCTACTACATTTTTAAAAAAATTACTCCTGTCAAAATACGTGAATAAAGAACATTATTTCTGAGTGCCAAAAAGTGTGCTAGCCAATACGGCTCAAACTACTCGGTAATTTGATAAAATGTAGTAATTCTCAGAGGGTCCCCAGTCACAGGTGAAAATGAGTAAGGTTTGACTGTAATTTGGCTTTTGACAGCATAGCTGATACCTGGCCAAATGCGGGATGCACTGTGTGCATGTGTCTGTTCAGCATTGTATCTTACCAGCAATCTTGACTGTATTTCTTGGTGGGTTCTGCTCTTTGGGAAATGACCAGAGTATTGTCTGTTTTATTTCATACTTCTTTGGCTTTCCCCAGAGCAGAGAGGTCTAAATGTGTTGTGGTTCTGAATGAGAGCAGAGAGACATGTTCTTAGTTAAAATCAAGAGGAGCTTTGTCATTGGCTTTGATGGAAGCAAGAGGAGAGCATGATTGTGTTCTGCACTGCCAATAATAACTTGTGACTATGCTTTATGCATTGCTCCCTTTTTCTCAAAAATGCTAAACAGTTTTCCAAGACCCATAGGTGCAGGTCATGTGTCACTTGCAACCCTAGTAGTGGTGTTACAAACCTATTTATTACATGTCCTGGTTGTCAAAGGGGATTCCTTCCTTTTCCTACCATCTGCATGAATATGGAAGAGACCAGCAGCCAATGTACAAGTTACTGGTCAGGTACAGGAGCTTGTCAGCTCTTTGCAGAGCCCCATCCTTGGAGTTATTTTCAGAAATTGCCTAAGCGACTAGTCCAGTGTCCACTTTAAATGCACGGTTTTAGCCGCTCATCCTTGGTCTATTATGTGTACCACAGGCTTGTTCTTTTGATGTCCCTGCTCCCTCTGGGTATGTCTACACTACCCCCCTAGTTCGAACTAGGGGGGTAATGTATGCATACCGAACTTGCTAATGAAGCCCGGGATTTGAATTTCCCGGGCTTCATTAGCATAAAGCCGGCGCCGCCATTTTTACAAGCCGGCTAGTGCGAACCCCGTGCCGCGCGGCTACACGCGGCACGGACTAGATATTTCGGATTAGGCTTCCTAATCCGAACTATCTAGTCCGTGCCGCGTGTAGCCGCGCGGCACGGGGTTCGCACTAGCCGGCTTTTAAAAATGGCGGCGCCGGCTTTATGCTAATGAAGCCCGGGAAATTCAAATCCCAGGCTTCATTAGCAAGTTCGGTATGCATACAATACCCCCCTAGTTCAAACTAGGGGGGTAGTGTAGACATACCCTCTGTTAGTAGCACTCTCCCCAGCCTGCCCCAATAGTTCTCAACCTTCATGCAGAGTCACGGTGGTCATACTTTATAACATTTTCTACACTACACCTCTTTTCCAAGACATTTCTGCTAGGCATGGCTTGGGGTCTCGCTGATTCTCCTCTTCTTGTCTACTGCTAGAATAGAGGTGTTCATTCCCACACAAACCCATTTTGTGCTTGCCCCATAACCTGGCACTGGTCTTGTTGCTCCCTGCTTAGTATGGTAGCTCGTCTGTTAAATTTTGCCCTTTTGTGAGCAACAAAGGATCATCAAACATTCTTTTCAGGTTAGTGAAATCTAGCTGCATGGGGTAGCTCATATGGAATGTCATCCGATGTATCACCCATGCTACAGAACAGGAAGCTTACATGAAAATCTTCTCTTTCCACAACTGCACCAAAAGCCATCCATAATATTTCAGATGTCTGGATTCTCTTGACACAGTTGCCTGTGCTTCCAAAATTCAAACTTCTCTGTAATGTTATTCAATTGATAACCTCCATTTTGACAGCTCCTTCAGAATTACACTGCTTCTTCCCATCTAAGAGAGGTAGTGACAGTTCTTTTCCTGAGCTCTGTCACTTGTCTCTTTAAGGCTGAAGCACTTGCTTCTGCTTTTGCTTCTGTTCTTTGTTGCTATGAAGGCAGTTCCCCTCCCTTCCCCATGTTGCTATGCAGTGAGGCCTTAGCTGAAGCTGCACTGCTCCTCCTGCTTTTGCTTAGAGATAGCACACTAGATCCAAGTCCTCCCAAACTCTGGCGAGGTTTGGATCTGGCTCACTTCTATAAACAGGAGGTGAACCCACATGATTTTTGGAGAACCCCACACTATTAGAAAGGGATAAATGATTTGCAGAAGTTCCTTCGTGCTCTTGCAAGAGATTAGTGAGTCAAACTCATCTGTTTTTAGAAACATTTAGTTACTAAAAGACAAATTAGCAAATCATATGGTTTGTGGACATCTTAAATCTTATATATTTTCAGAATGTTTTTGGTAAATATAGTGAAAGAACCACTACGTAGTGGCTAAATATTTGGAGAGTGATGAAATGAAAGGTTAAGGAGAAAGGCTGCACAGCCTGACTGTTAATTTCCTTATAGGCTAGCAAACTGGTGTTGGATTTTTGGACCCAGCTCTGCATTGATCCCACATACTTCTCAACAATATAAAGGGGTTACTGCTGGTCTGGTGCAAGAGCAGCCCAAAACAAACATGAGCAGATGTAGCCTGTTCCTTTGGCAGGCTCTAGGATCAGGACAAGGATGGGAGGGAGCATGTTCAAAGTGCTTAAAGTTACAAGGATTCTTGGCTTCAGAGCATCACGCAGACAATTGTAGAGAGGAGGATGCAAGTTAGAGCAAGCCCTGGGGTTACTTTAAATTACATTACCATTACACTCACATAATGACATGGCTCCTAGTGTAAATCACATTTGCTCAACCTCTTCCTAAGATGCACCAAAATCAGCTTCTAAACTCTATACAGGTTGATCGTGATCAACTGGTCGATTGCGAGGACTTAACCAGTCAATCGCTAGGTGTCCGGCCCCCCCCTATTTTCCCCCACCCCCGAGAAGCCCCATTACCTACCTCCAGCGAAAATGGAGGTAGTGCCGACTTTCCATGGGTGGATGGAAGTCCTGCAGCTTAGCACCACTTCCGGTGATTCCGGAAGTGTGCTGGCTGCTCTGCCAGGTGCTCTGTGGGAGGGGGTGTCGGCCCAGGAGGAGGAGCACAGTGACTTCCCTGCACCGGTGCAGGAGGGGTAAGTCGGCCCTGGGGCAGGCGTGTGCAGGGTTTCCCTGCACTCTGTGTATGTGTGTGTGTGTGTGGGGGGAGGGGGGGTGTTTCGGCCCTGGGAAAGCCATGTACGGGGGATTTAGCCCTTGGGCAGGCATGTGCGGGGTAGCCAACTATACGTACAGTATGATGGGGGCTAATTTAGCTACGACAAATCAGGAAAGAGATCTTGGAGTTATCGTGGACAGTTCTTTGAGAACTTCCACACAGTGTGCAGCAGCGGTCAAAAAGGCAAATAGGATGCTAGGAATTATTAAGAAAGAGATAGAAAATAAGACCCAGAATATCTTACTGCCCCTGTATAAAACTATGGTACGCCTACATCTTGAATACTGTGTACAGATGTGGTTTCCTCACCTCAAAAAAGATATTTTGTCCTTGGAAAGGGTTCAGAAAAGGGCAACTAAAATGATTAAGGGGTTGGAACGGGTCCCATATGAGGAGAGGTTAAAGCGACTGGGACTTTTCAGTTTAGAAAAGAGGAGACTGAGGGGGGATATGATAGAGGTATATAAAATCATGAGTGGTGTGGAGAGGGCCGATAAAGAAAAGGTATTTATTAGTTCCCTAAATAGAAGAACTAGAGGACACCAAATGAAATTAATGGGTAGCAGGTTTAAAACTAATAAAAGAAAGTTCTTCTTCACACAGCGTGTAGTCAACCTGTGGAACTCCTTGCCAGAGGAGGCTGTGAAGGCTAGGACTATAATAGAGTTTAAAGAGAAGCTAGATAATTTCATGAAGGTTAGGTCCATAAAAGGCTATAAGCCAGGGGATAAAATGGTGTCCTTAGCCTCTGTTTGTCAGAGGCTGGAGAGGGATGGCAGGAGACAAATCGCTTGATCATTGTCTTCGGTCCACCCTCTCTGGGGCACCTGGTGCTGGCCACTCTTGGTAGACAGGATACTGGGCTAGATGGACCTTTGGTCTGACCCAGTACGGCCGTTCTTATGTTCTTATGTTCTATGTTCTAAGTTGGAAAGATTTTAAATATCTAAAATATAAAAATAATTCCATCAATGAAATGTTTTCACTTGCAATAATATTTCATATTAAATGTCTGTGTGAAATTATTGCCAAATCTGTAATTACTAACCTGATCATCATTAGTTAATATTGTATAGCACTATTTCCTCCAAATGTGGGTTGTGCCAAGTAGGTTATAGGAAGGAGATCATAGAAGGCAAATTTCCACATGGAAAGATGGCAGAGGGTGCAACTGTCCCCCTTGTCCCCCACAGGAGTGTGGGTTCACTGTCAAAAAATCAGAAAATGCTGCTCTACAGCACTGAAGGATTGCATGGCTCTGGAAACTGGTACAGGTTGGATCTCCCTGCTCCAGCACCCTGGGGATCTCACCTGGCCCTCTGCTTCCAGCTCCCTGATCCCTGGCTGTCCCCTGTCACTGGCCCCACTGCCCTGATGCCACACACCCACTGGCAACTTGCTGCCTGCAGCTAGGGTTGCCAGGTATCCAGTATTCACCCAGACAGTCAGGTATTTTCGGTTCCTTCCCAGTAAAAAATTTCAGAGAATATCAGACACCTAAAATGTCTGGTATTTTCTGAATTTTTCCCTGGCCAGGAGGCAAAAATGCCAGGCACCTGACAACCCTACAAACACTCAGCTCCTGGCCTCCCCCACCCCCACCCCCCTGGCTCCCAACACCCCCAGCCTCCTGACCCCAGACCCTAGGCTTACCTGGTTCCCCAAGGCTGCCGGCACAAAATGGCTACTGGCCAAAAGACCTAGAGGAAGCAATGCTTTCCCCTGGGTCTTAGTGCTCAACCTTTCCTATCCTTGCACTCACTTTTAAAGAGGACATGCTGTTTTAATACTGTTTTATTTTAATTTTGAGGAGGGCCTTAATATTGTAAGTCCTTAGAGTCCTTTTTTTTCTTTTGCTCAACAACTTTGGTCTCCCTCCCTTTTTTCAGCCCCTTCAATAGAATTTGTTCCTGTCTTTTTGGGGAGGGGGGGGGGTGAGGTGTTTGGTATTTTTGTTTCAACCATCTGGCTACCCTACCTGCAGCCCTCTGCTCTGCCGGCTCACAAGTCTTCCAACCACCAGACCTCCACCAGGAATCTTTTGTCCTGGAATATCCATGGTCCTGCTGGACCACAGATGTTACCAGACCAGGGAATCCTGGCTTAGAGTTTCAGCCATAGTGGAATACATAGCCTTTCACCATGGGGACCATGCAAATGCAGCACAGATTGGTAGTGAACATAAGTCATTACCATTTGATGGTGGCCAATGTGAATTCAATCTGCAATCTTAGTTCAGGTTCCAGGAGTAGTATGTCCAAAATCCATCCCACAAAGTACTCTTGTTAGCATTCTGATCAGAGGCAGAAAGGACTGAATGTGGCTAAAGTGAACAACTCACTCACATGTAGGCCATGTGACAGGGATTTTAGTGACATAGCTTCAGTACCATGGCTATGCCAGCATTCTCCCATAGTGTAGACATAGCCTATAGTGACAGAAGTAGTTTTTCCTTGGTGTGGGAATACCAGATCCATGAGTGACAGTAGCCAGGTCAACAAGGGCATTCTTCCATCTACTTCGATTGCATTTACACTGGTAGTTATGGTATAACTGTAGAGCTCAGGGGTGCGGATTTTTCAAACTCCTGAGAACTGTGCCTATGCTAAACTGAATTTTAAATGGAGACCAGGCCTTTGTGGTGGTCTCATGGGCATTGGTGGGGTATATATGGGAATCTGCACTACTGTCACTAGTTCTCTGTCTGTCTAGAGGCTTTTCGTTCCCAAGACACTGGTCTGCCACCTTTCTCCAGCAATAAATTAACACTTAAAAGAAGTAAAGTGCAGTATTCCTTAATAACTAGCATTGCTACCATGTCATTACATTCAATGATACCTAATTATGAATAGTAAATACTTTGGGGATTTAACATGTATTTTCTAAATAAGCAAGTTTGAAATTTATATTTCTGTAATTATTCATGACTAATTATTGTTATGCTCACCCAAAATAATTCACAGAACTATCCATGAAAAACAGCAACAGGAAAAAATTAGGTTGTACTGACCTCTGTTTTCCAGCTGTATAAACAAATGTAGTAAACCAGAAAAAGATGGTAGAACCCATATAAAAGAATACATTGTGTGAACAGAAAACATAGTCTCCAAAGCAGCTCAATTTGATTTTAACTGGTGAAGGTTCATTTCCCATCAAGATTAATAAAGAAATAGAATGTTGTAACTCAGAAAAATAGTCCAACGTTGGGTCACACTCCAAAATTCAACACATCCATTACTTTTTGGTAGAGATCACATACGTATTCACACCTGCCTGAAAATTACAAAGCACTAGAGTAAGGGAAGAAGGGACACGACAAGAATTATCCTCGCTAAAGTTTTATTTATGGCATCTTATATCTTTACTCCATAAAGCATTCAAATTATTTTCACTACCACTGTACACATGACCTCACAAGTGACAATTAGGAGAGGCCAAACAGAGGCTACGTCTAGAGTGCAAGCTTCTTTCGGAATATTGAAAGAGACTGTCCAGATGCCAAAAGTGCAATCAAAAAGCAAAGTGTTTTTTCGAAAGATAGCATCCACACTGATTGGATGCTATCTCACTTTTAAGGCCACCCGGAACCAGTTCAGGCAGAGCCTTAGGTCAGCAGTTACGTCTGCGTGCTGTTGCCTAAGGCTAGCTGAGACGCATGCTTAAAGGGACCCTCTGGACAGCCATTTCTCTGCTTCTGCTGCTTGCTTGCCTACCTCTCTGAGGGACAGCAAAACTTTTACAGTGTATGTGCTGGTTGCCCAGCTTTAGGACACCACAGCATATTCCTTGCCACGGGGCTGGAGCTGCCTCTGGGTATGCGATGGCCCCACATTGCCATGAAGCTGTAGCAGTTTGTGCAGGCTGCCCTCATGGTCCTGCAGGAGCTCGACACCAAGCTCATCATTGAGACCCTCTTCCTGTGTGCAGGAGCAAGGCCCTGGCAACTGCACCTCACAGTGGAGAGATGATTTTGGAGGCTGGACACCAGTTCTGACTGGTGGGACAGGCTGGTCATGGAGTGGTGAGATGACCAGCAGTGGCTCCAACATTTCTGAATGAGGAAGGCCACCTTCATGGAGCTCTGTGCCTGGCTCACCCCCGTCCTCCAACAACAGGACACCCAGATGCAATCCACGCCCCTCCCCCCGGAGAAGCGGGTCATCATTACCATCTGGAAGCTCACCACCCCAGACAGTTACCAGTCTGTGGGCAACCAGTTCAGCATAGGAAAGTCCACTGTAAGGGCCCTCCTCATGGGGGTAAAGCACTCTTGGGCTGCAGTCCCTGGAGGGGGGGGGTGGATCCTAGAAAGGGGGACCCAAGGGAAAGGGGGGTAGGAATGCAGAGGTTGGGCTAGGGGTGGGGAAGCCCCATCCCTGGGGGGTTGTGCTGTCCCACCCTCACATAGCCCTGCACGGAGAGGAAGGCTCAGAGGGGTTGTCTTCTGGGGTGTTTGAGGAGGTAGAAGGGGATGACTCAGGGACCTCCCAAGGGCTCAGGCACCCCCTCTGATTCTATGTTTTGTATGTTTCTTTGTCTCCTTCTGCAGGTGGTAAGGGCCATCAACTCTGTCCTGCTACGGAGAGTCATCCACCTGGGAAGCCTGGACTGCATCGTGGCTGGATTTGCAGCCCTGGGCTTCCCCAACTGCGGAGGGGCCATCGATGGAACCCACATCCCAATCAAGCCGCCCAATACATCAACCACGAGGGCTATTTCTCCATGGTGCTGAAGGCTCTGGTCAACTACCATGGACATTTCATAGACATTTTCATCAGATGGTTGGGCAGGACTCACAATGCCTCCCTTTTCAGGAATTCCAGCCTCTACAAGAATCTGGAGGCTGGCACGTTCTTCCTGTAGCGTGACTTTTGCATTGGGGATGTGCAGATGCCACTGTGCATCCTGGGAGACATGGCCTACCCCCTCATGCCCTGGTTCATGAAGCCATACACTGGCTACCTGGACCCCAGCAGGGACCAATTCAATGCCCACATAAGCCAGGCCTGAATACAGGTGGAATGCACCTTTAGGTGCCTCAAGGCACAGTTCAGGTGCCTCCTGACCCACCTTGATGTGGGGAAGCACAACATCCCCAAGGTGCTCTTGGCCTGTTGTGTTCTCCACAACATCGTGGAGAGGAAGGAGGAGGCCTTCCTACTGGGGTGGAGGGCCAAAGCTGGCTGGGAGGGAAGGGCTTTCAAGCAGCTGTGCATAGCAGCAATTCACCAGGCCTATCAGGTGGGGGTGTGCATCCAGGAGGCCTTGAGGGAGAGTTTCTCTCAAAGATCCCAGTAACTCTCCCAAAGGCCTCGCCACTAGGGGCCTGTGCCTTGCCTCCTATGCTTTTACCACCACAGCCCTTCCCTTCCCCCTTCCCTGTACAGTCAATAAAGACACAAGTTTTGTGTTGAAAACCAAGATCTTTGTATTTTTTTCACAATAAAAGTAACTGGGAAAGAGGGGGCTCAGAACCTGCACAGGGGCAGGAAGGAGGGGGGACTCAGGGCTGCAAGTGGTGCATGGTGTGGCTGGAAGTGCCATCTTGGGTCCGGGGACCTCAGCAACCTCAGGGTTAGGTGGGGCCTGGGACAACAGGAGGTGGTCAGGAGGGGGCTGAAGCGGGGTCAGGCATGACCGGGGGGCTGGGGACGGGGCATATGCATGGGGGGGGGCAGGAGTAGGGACAGGAGATGGGTGTGCCATCATTTTGCTGATGGTAGCACACATGTTTTTGCCTTGCTGCACAACTGAGCCCACTTTTGCTTCCGCCACTGGGCGTCATTTTGGAACTTCTGTGCCAGGGTTTGCTACATGTCTCAGAGGACAGCCAGATGCTCTCTCTGGATGTCCTCCTGGACCCTTCAGTGCTTCTTGCTCCCCTGAGGTCTGGCAGCTGCCTCAGCTGGCAGTGATTGCCTCTCAGAAATGGCTGGTCCAGCTGTGGAAAATGAAGAGGGAGAAGCGGCCATTCATCCATGCAGACACTGTTCTTGAGGCCATGCCCTCCTCTGTGAGCTGCGAGCAACAGTCCTCAGGCCAGAGGATGGTGAAGTCCTGGGAGCAAGGCCATGTGTGGCCTGCACAGTGGACCCTGAGTCACAGGGACCATGCTTCCCGCTCTTCCTCTCCCCTCCACCGTTCCATGGAGAAGCAGGCAATGGAAGTGTCTGGCCACACTGGGATCCTCTGGACGGGAGAGAGGCCTGGAGGAGCCTGGCCTTCTATGGGGCCCACATCTGCACCTTGCAGCACTGTCCCCAAGAGCAGGCGTGGCCTCGAATGTGCAGGCATGCCCTTGAGGCAGACTCCTCGGTCTGTGTGCGTGCGTGTTCCCTTGTCCCCAGTCTACTTCCAGTGGTGGCCAGTGGTGGGAGGGCCATCTTGGGGTCATACATGTGTGTGTGGCCTTCCCAGAGCCTATGAGCAGGAGCCCAGGGGTGCTCCAGGGCTGCCTCCTGAGGCAACATGGTGCAGACTAGCACTGCACATGCTTCCATGTGCACATAGTACAGCACAATGTCCAGGCCCAGCAAGCCAAGTGACAATCACAGCCCATCCCCTCTTTGCCCACCTCTCCCACCTTGTATATGTGAAAAATTGAGAGCACTCACCTGATGATCCCACCCCACCCTCAGAGGATGCCTGGGAGATATCCAGGTCCTGGGGTACCGGCTTCAGGGTGAGGGTCACCATGCTGGCTGTCTACTCCTCTCCCCCTAGATTAGTGTCATCCGCAAACTTGCTGAAGGTGCAATCCATCCCCTCATCCAGGTCATTAATAAAGATATTGAACAAAACCGGTCCTAGAACCAAACCTTGGGGCACTCCGCTAGAAACCAACTGCCATCCTGACATCGAGCCATTGATCACTACCTGCTGGGCCCGGCCTTCTATCCATCTTTTATCCATCTTACTGTCCATTTATCCAATCCACATTCCCTTAACTTGCTGGCAAGAATATTGTGGGAGACCGTATCAAAAGCCTTGCTAACGTCAAGGTATATCACATCCACTGACTTTCCCACATCCACAGAGCCAGTTACCTCATCATACAAGCTAATCGGATTGGTCAGGCATGATTTTCCCTTTGTGAATCCATGCTGACTATTCCTAATCACTTTCCTCTTTTCCAAGTGCCTCAAAATGGATTCCTTAAGGATCCCTTCCATGGTAAGACTGACCGGCCTATAGTTCCCTGGATCATCCTTCTTCCCTTTTTTAAAGATGGGCACTACATTTGCCTTTTTCCAATCATCCGGGATTTCTCCCGATCTCCACAACTTTTCAAAGATAACGGCCAAAGGCTCCTCAATTACATTTGCCATCTCCCTCAGTACCTTCGGATGCATTAAGTCCGGACCCATGGAATTGTGTAGGTTTAGCTTTTCTAAATAGTTCTTACCCTGTTCTTTACCCACCACAGGCTGTTCATCTTCATCCCATCTTGCGTCACTTAGCACATTAGTCCGGGAGCCCAGTTTGTCCGTGAATACAGAGGCAAAGAAAGCATTGAGTACTTCAGCTTTCCCCACGTCATCTGTGACTAGGTTACCTCCTTCATCCAGTAGGGGTCACACACCCTCTCTGATCACCTTCTTCTTATTAACATGCCTGTAGAAACCGCTCTTGTTATCCTTCACATCCTTAACCAGTCGCAATTCAATTTGTGCTTTCGCCTTCCTGATAACCCCCGACATTCTTGAGCTATACATTTAAACCCCTGCCTGGTCATTTGTCCAAGTTTCCACTTTTTGTAAGCTTCCTTTTTGTGCTTAAGATCACCAAGGATTTCCCCTATAAGCCAATCCGGTCTTCTACCATGATTCCCATGCTGGCCTCTTTCCCCTTCTAGAAGTTACATGCTGCCAGTTCTCTTCCTGGTCCTGTACTGCCCTCTCTGGCTCTTCTGCTTGCCGTGCTTGAAGGATTAAATGCTGCCTTCTATCGAGGAAGTCTTCATCCTCTCTGATCGAGCATAGGGTCGACACTTGGGCCTCCAGTCTTCTATTTTTTTCTTCCAAAATGGTGACCAGCTTGCACTTAGTGCAGATAAAATCCGTTCTTTCTTCCGGGAGGAAGACAAACATGGCACACTCTGTGCAGGTAACAACAGCAGATCTATCACCATCTATCGCTGCTGTCCTGGAGAAGGGATTTAAAAAGAAAGGCAAGAGAACCTCACGCCCTTACCTCTCCCCTTCAGAACTCCCTCCCTAAACTCCCTGTTAGCACTCACCTGTCCGCAAGCTCCTTGGTCGCTTGCCCACTGCCTTATAAAGGCCTGGAGTGCCTGAAAGTCCCTCCCCCTACCAAGGGTCAGCCAATCAGGAGAGCCTTCTAGAATTCAAACTTTAATTAGAAGCCAACAGTTTTCACCCGCTCATTTTTTGTTGAAAGAACGCAATAGCAGTATGAACACCAATATTGTTTTTCTGGAAAAACGGCCTTTTTCCAGGAAAACACTGCAGTGTAGACATACTTGGGCTCGTCTACATTGGCCCCTTTTCTGGAAGGGGCATGTTAATTTCACGAGTCATAATAGGGAAATCCGCGGGGGATTTAAATATCCCACGCGGCATTTAAATAAAAATGTCCGCCGCTTTTTTCCGGCTTTTAGACAAGCCGGAAAAGAGCGTCTACACTGGCCCCGATCCTCCGGAAAAAGCGCCCTTTTCCAGAGGATCTTATTCCTACTTCAAAGTAGGAATAAGATCCTCCGGAAAAGGGCGCTTTTTCCGGAGGATCGGGGCCAGTGTAGACGCTCTTTTACGGCTTTTCTAAAAACCGGAAAAAAGCGGCGGACATTTTTATTTAAATGCCACGGGGGATATTTAAATCCCCCGCGGATTTCCCTATTACGATCTCTGAAATTAACATGCCCCTTCCGGAAAAGGGGCCAGTGTAGACGTAGCCACTCAGTTAGAGCTTGTAAAATCTGGGTTAAAAGATCAAATTTGGTCAAACCCAAATTGTGTCACCGTGTGATGGTCTTCATGTCATGCCACAGAACTGTATTTCTTCCTCATGCCACAGAACTGAATTCTCTAAAAGCAACAGGGCCTGGTGTGGGTTGCTATGTTCATTTTGGCCAGCTTGAACTCACCATGTTAGGTCTAGCCTGACCTTTTGCCATCCTGTTCACTCAGTCCTAGTAAAACATCTCCAACCATGAGCAGCCCAATCTAAAGTTTATTTATACCATAGCAGACACTCTCATTATACTTTGGTATCTGGAGCTTAACACAAAGTCTCATCAATGATAAAATGCTTTCTCCTCCAAAATATCTTCCCCAGGCAGACACACACACAGAGCAGTTTTTAATATATGAAAAGCTGTCCTTTCAACTGGCTGAGGTTACTTTTTTTTTTTTTTTTTTTTTTTTTTGATTCACTAAAGAAACCAGCATATGATATCTGCCAGGAGAATGTAATCTCACCCTGGGAATCATTTGGAAAAAACTGATTTTTTGCAAAATGTTCAGGTTTTGAGCATGCAAACTGAGAATTAAGTAAAATGCAGGACAATGTAGCACTTTAAAGACTAACAAGGTGGTTTATTAGATGATGAGCTTTCGTGGGCCAGACCCACTTCCTCAGATCAACGAAAGCTCATCATCTAATAAACCACCTTGTTAGTCTTTAAAGTGCTACATTGTCCTGCATTTTGCTTCAGCTACCCCAGACTAACACGGCTACATCTCTACCACTGAGAATTAAGTAGAGTTATAGAAGCAGTTGTAGAAGTATCTTCCAGAGAAAAACAGTGGAAAAATTAAATTGTGGCAGGAGAGAAAGAAGGTGAGCAGAGGGCAAGCCAATGTTTTCCCAAAATTTTACTGTGGCCTTTCTCTCTACTGGATCCCTTTCCCAACCCAACCTGAAGAAAAGTTCCATAAATAGATCAGGGTGCTTTAAAATTTTTCATCTCCTTAATTTACTCTCTCAGATTTAGCCATTACTGGGATCTCAAGACTGGTTCACCAACTCCTCTTCCACTTAGAATACATTAAAAAAGCTCAGTATGAATGTGGCTGTTATGCAGTGACACCTACCCCCACTCTTGTGAAACAAAAAAATGTCCTGAGGCTGAGTAGCAAAAATTTAGCATTTATATGTTCAAACTAGTGCACAGCACATGACTCCCACTGATTTTCATAGATGTTTCCTGCAAAATCATAACCTGGTATATTTATTGGCAAATATTTTCCCTATGCTTGTTTCTTTGAACTTTAGTGCAAGCTTAGTGGGTGCATCCTGACATGTAATGAAGAGTAAATGTGGACAATGGTTAAAAACAATTGAAAAAGGGGCTCATGGTCATTATTTTCTGTAAGCTATTCACTTGAGCAGCCACCCAGAAAAGATTCAGGTGCTGCCCAGCAGAATTAGCAGAGCACCCACAGACCATGTGTTTCTACTGGTGATGCACATCTGCCACATGCATCAGTGCACATAAAATTTATTCCACGCTCGGATGAAAAACGTTAGAGGGAACATTGTTCATGATATCAGAAGAGGTTGTCCAGCTAAGCTTCTGATGTGTTCTGTCATCATACTGGTATTCTGTTGAACATCCAAAAGCTACGAAACAATGGACCAAACTCTGCCTTCAGGTACATCAATGAATTTACTACAGATTTACCCAAGTCAATAGTATTACTCTAGGTTTGCAGCTCTAGCGTACCTAAATGTAGAATTAGGCTCTAAATCTTCACAGCCTATGAAAAGGAAGCTAAGGTTTAAAGTTTGAATTAGTTTTAGCAACCAACTAGTTTCTATCCAATTCTTCTTGGAAATATGGTCTAGAATAGATTGTGGAAGCTGACATTTAAGCAGGCAATTAAAAGTGGGACATGAGGAAGCTCAAGCATAGGCAGAGTGAGCCCCAGAGTATTGTAACTAATGAGCAAAGTGATGATCAATCTGCCATTCAGACAACTGAAAACAGGGCATCTTCCTTTGCTCTGTATTTCACCGCAACCACTTCCTCTCTTTTCACACATTGTCTGCAAATAACTTCTGAATTAGAAATCATTTGGCTATCAAAAAGCCTGGTAATTTTGAAAGGCCAAGTATTTCTTATACAGACACTGGAAAATCATACAAACAAAAACCTAGAGATGACCCAGACAAGTACCTCAGAATCCGGAGATATTCCAAAGGGGTTTTGTATATTCAAGCACCATGTTCAATGCTCCATGGAGCAACATCATTCTGCAGTATTTCCTGGTGGATCATCATCGTGTTGGCGAACACTCTGACACAACCAGCTTTCAGACCCCACACTTGCAGAGTCAAAACACAACCATGGCCTGCATTATACATCCGATGCATGACTTGGGGATGGTGATAAGCCAGATATTTCAGCTCCGGCCCATCTCCACTAAGAAAAAAAAATCCTGTTCATGACTTTACATTCATAAATACTCTCAGAATGTCATGGGATTTTTCCCCACATCAATTCATTAGATCTGCTCCCATGAATTATTTATGTGCAGTGCTAAAAATGGTTCTGAAACATTACAAGAATTCAATATCAGTTTTCACAGTGGGATTTCATCATTTTAGCACTGGAGCATAATAGCCTAATGCAATACTAATACGATATGGTGCTAATAGGGTAGAATGAGAGTTGTCTCTAATATGCAAACATTTCCATGTTGCATTATTATTTCTTTTAAGTTAATATGATATGGTGATAATATGATGAAATGAATTAGCTTCATATCATTGTCTGCATGAATTGCGCATATTAAAAGAATATTTCCCCCCTCCCCTTGAATTCACTTGGAATGAGCTTGAAAATTTACCCTGTAGTTATGCTTATGTTAATGAGGCTGTTTAGTAGGAAACATTCCTGCTGTTGCTTAGCCAAGTGGAGAAAGAATAGATGCATGTCACTTGTTTTTGGAATTAGAATTCTCCTGGCCTGTTTTGAAAGCTTCCATCCTAAACATGTTTGCTTCAGTGTTTCACTCTAGCTCACAGCTTCACTGCACATTTATGCTATAGTCCACAATTAATATTTATCAGGGACCACCTGTATGTAACCACTAGTGCATTTCCACCCACTAGAGATAAGCCAAACACACACTTTCTCTTTTTCCCACTGCACTCCTCAGTGAGGACACTTTGGATTAGCCACCTAAATAAAAGCTGGGTAAGAAGGTAAAGGACACAGCAGGTTAATGCAGAGTGTGCACACTGAGGTTGTATGCTGAAGACATGGGTGCAGATTCTCATTTAGATCTGGCGATAGGTGAACCTTAGAAAGGGTCAGAGGCTCCTTTTACTTAAGAGATGCATCTAGAAGTGCAGAAACATCTCCAAACTTTAGCTGAAAATTATTACTCAAGAATGCTCCCTCCTTTCACACAAACCTCTACGATTCTCTTCATTTCAAATTAACCAACCTTTGGATTCAATCCGCATGGCACTTTGCAGGGACACCCAGAGTTAAGACTACCACCTGTTCTTAGCATGAGAATCTTATTTGCACCTGATAGGAGCTTGTACCCTAACTCTCCTAGCCACAGGCAGCGCAAGCACTCTCCTTTTAGCCCACATGGGTTTTGGTATCCCCCATGCAGGCTAGCAATAGCCAGTGCCAACTCCTAAGTTCTCTGAGCATTTCCCACCTCTCCATCGTGTCTAGCTCCCTTACCCACTGGAGACTTGTAGATGACTAGACCCACTGTTCCCAAGGTAACAGTACATCACAACTTCCTAGTTAAACTTAGAACAGTGCGCCACTTAACGTACAGCACCTAGATTTGTTTATAGAGAATATGTTTTTATTTAGGAGAGAACAGAAATTAATATGCTAGCAAGCAGAAACAGTGGAAACAATGTGTTTCATATAAAATGAAATATTAACACGTATTCTAGAGCCTAAACTTAGACTAGAAGGCCTCTTATTAGTTAACATTGTCCTGTTTAACCCAAAGCTGCCCTTAGAGCATTTTTCAACCAGGAAAGCTGAGATCCTACTTTCATGAGCCAAAGTCCAGTGGCAATCCATCTCCATCTGACGAAGCGTGCCAAGGCATCTTCAAAGCTACACTAGACTAGTCCTTTGCTCTTCACCTGTAAAAGAGAGCTGTTCTCTCTCCTTTCCCCATCTGTTTCCCATTCCTGTCAGTTTTTCTTCTGAAGTCCCCACAATGTCTTCATTAGCATTTGACTGAGTTCTGCTCTATATTATTCACCTATATTGGTATAACTACATCATTCAGGAGTATGAAAAATTCATACTCAAGTTATACAGACCTAACCTCATATGTAGACCATGCTAAGTTGGTGAGATTGCTGCTTCCACCAACATAGCTACTGTCTCTCAGGGCAGTGGATTAACTACACCAAGGGGAGAGCTCTCCTCACTGGCCAAAAAACTTTTCATTAATGCACTGCAGCTGCACTGGTGCATTAGTGCAGCTGGATTGATGCAGTGTTTTAAGTGTAGACTTTCTTTGCATATTCAAACCAACTTCTATTGTATGACATGCAATACACAATGATCAACCAGGGTGATAAGTATCTCCCATCACCTATCTGGTAGACTCCGATGTGAGGCATGCTGCCTCTGGGTGACCTGCCTTCGCAAAGTTCATAAAGTCCTGCACATCACAGGCTTTAAACAGAAACCTTACATGACACACTTTAGTGAACTAGAACATAAATACCGAACTGTTGCACAAGAAGTCCCTGGATAACAAGCCTTCATTCAGTTATTAAGCCATGACTATTCTTTCCTTCTCTCCTCCAACCCAATGCCATCACTGCCATCCTCTTTCGTTACTATTCATTATTTTATAGCACAGTGGAACGGGCATATTGCCTGAAGTCTGTCCTCTAGCTTCCATGCATAATATCTAACAGTCCTGAAGATTTACTATTTGCAGCCATGGGGCAAACATGCACTGGTCCTGAAGAGAAACCTTTTCCTCCTGACAGTAAGGAGCCCTGAGCTCACACCGACATACTCTGACTACTTAAGAGCACATTACAGAGTGCCCCCTCTATTCCACTGTGATAGCTGAGACACTTGATGATGTGTAGGAATCATCCCTGACTCCTACTGCTACTATGTAGCCCCTATAGGAATGTGAGATACACAGTTGGAACACTGGTGAAGCTACCTCCACGTGGCTTTTTTCTCTGGCAGACCTATTCTACTGATTCATACCTGTCTATCTGGAATGTCTTTACTCTGATTGTATTTGGTAATTTGCTTCAGGTGGAAGGTATCTCAGGAGCCTGTATGGCAGACTCCCATTACATACCCTGTGATATTGAAGACTGTGCCTATAAGGGCTGAGCTTTCCAGACACATTGCCTGAGTTGGTCACTACAGTGATCTAGATCAGTGGTTCCCAACCTTTTCACTAGTGTGGAACCCCAAACATTCCGCCAAACCATCCACGGACCCCCATCAAACCCAATTCTAGCTGCAATTCTAGTAGTCAGCAGAGTATTTTCTCACTTTTTGTTTACTTATGTCTGTTTGATTAGATGTTCCACTTGTGGATGCTTCACTCTGCTCATCAGCCTCCTTTCTCTTCAGTGAGCCTGATTTCAGCCTCAGATCCAAATTGAATGTATGGCTAACGTTTGTATGCTTCTAACCGTCACGATCATTTTGTCACACAAAGGCGCCACAACATAACTTTTTAGACAGCAATTAATAACATTATTGGAAGATATTTAATTAAAACATTATAACTGATAGTAACTTTGTAATTTATTTAAAATTTATTTTCTATGATTATTTTTATTTATCTTTTTTTTTTACGGACCCCCTGCAATACCCTCGTGGACCCCCAGGGGTCCACGGACCTCAGGTTGGGATCCACTGCTCTAGATGTTATGCAGAGCTAATTGAAACCAGATAAGCTACAGCAGAGTTCTTGCAAGTACTTTAAGCACCACTCAGCATCACACTCATGCACTGCTGTTTAGCTGAAAGGTTTTATATTTACCACTGAGGGTTTTCCAGGTTTTGTCTATGAAAAGGCTGAAACTAAGAACATTGAACCTGGGGGAAGCGAGTCCCTAAAGCTCCCCAGCCTAATTTTCTACCTTACATACCTAGATGACTGGTCTGAAACACCCGAGACCTGCAAAACTTATCATAAACTTCAGTAGTGATAAGTAGCGAGGTCTGTGGTCTGATGAAGTGAGCATAAACGTGTTGCAGGAAATCCTGGCACTGCGTCTCATTAACACTGGGGACCAGATTCACAAGGATGACTTAGGTTGGGCTTTGTATTGACAGACTTTTAGGTGCCCTCCAAGTGAAATTCAAAACTCCAAGTTAGTTGCCCAAGATCCTGTTTAATATTTAGGGAAAGTTAGGTGCCCGAAAAAGGAATTCACAGAAGTCAATACACTGTGGGGAGCTGCCTAACCCAGACAGAAGGAAATGCTAAGGAAGGAAATGCTAGCCTCTCAGCCCTGGTTTACACTGGGGAGTTTTTTTTAAATAACAAGCAGAGTGTACACACTACCAAGTCCATTATTTTGAAAGAATGGGCTGGTTATTTTGAAATAACTCCTGCTTTCCCCGAGGAATAATGCTTATTTTATGGTTACCATATCGAACTTTCAAAAAAGAGGACACGCCTGAGAGGAAGTATGTCTGTATCAGTATCTACCAACTCACGTTGTATTAATGTGTAATATATACTATTATATATTCATTATACATAACACATTAATACAACGTGAGTTGGTAGATACTGATGCAGATACATTCCTCTCAGGAGTGTCCTCTTTTCTGAAAGTTTAAATATGGTAACAGTTGCATGTTTCAAAATAGAAATAGCAGTAGTGTGGATGCTCCACTGCAGCTATTTTGAAATAACTACTCCCCAGGCCCTAGGGACTCCTGAGGCTCTAAGTCGAGGTAATGGACTTTAAGGGAGCCTGCCTCAGACTGATTTCAAGGCTTCCCTGTAGTGTGAACACACTATTTTGAAATAAGTAATTCCTAGTGTAGACAGGCCCTCCAAGAGTTAGGTGCCTAGCTCCAGGCCATAGGGCAGCACCTAGCTCCACTCTACTACTGTGCATTGTGTGGGGCCTCGTCAGGTAGACATGCTAGAAGGCTGCCTCTGAGCACATCTACAGGATTGGGCTCTGGAGGAGAGACGGATGGAAGTCCGTACCTTTTGAATCTGCTGGAGTTCAGGCCTGAGGCCGAGGTGCTCTGTGGGGTCAGCACTGAGGAAACTGGTTGCATGCTCATCAGCAAAAATTTTAGTATTTAGGGGACAGTAGCAGGGAAACTTAGGTACGTAGGGAATGAGGGCCCTTACCAGATTAGGCAGCTACTGAATGGGAGTTTTTGACCAGCAATATAGCCTAAATGTTGGGCATAGGTGCCTAAAAATGCACTCAGGTGTCGAAGTCCCACTCATGAATCAGGCCCTATTATATGGCATTAGTGTCAAAAGGAACCAAGCCCACTTCCTTTTCCTACTGTGGCCACTGACTTGCTATGCGGCCTTGAGTAAGTCACTTAGGGCCTGATCCTGCATCCAATGAAGCCAGTTGGAATTCTGCTATTGATTTGGTGGGAACCAGGTATGGCTCATTTTCCCTCCATGTTTTTGTTTCCCTAGCTGTAAAACGGGGAGAATAGCACTCGCCCCTACACACAAGAGTGTTGTGAGAATTCAGCTAGCTGAGAATTGTTACAGCCTTGTGAAGATGTGATATAATTACACTTATGGTTATTTCCAAAGCTGAGGGGAAGAAGGACTGAGTGTAAGACTGAACTAGATCTGCAGACCCTGCAACTACTGATAGTCTCCCAGGGTCACTGAGAGGCCATGTAGAGTCTGAGACAGGGAGCACTGTGGAGAGTAGGCATTGCAAGAAGTATTGTTTGTTTGAGGGACCCACAGCGTAATTGCCACCAGGCAGGTTTTGAACCTGGGACCTTAGTATAGGAGGCACTACAACTTAAGCTATGAAGTCAGCTGGCTCTCAGGTTAGGCTATAGAGCTCCCTTGTTTTTATCTCTCACTGTAAGAGGTCTAAGTGCCACTACATGGATTACAACAGCACCCTGTGGCCCTCTGATTGGCCAAGAACACTGTTTAACCATGGAGGTTAGTCCATGAAGGTGTCTGGACAACTGCATAGATCTGACTCCAGACATCACCTCATCTCCTGTGCTCTAGCATCTGACCCGAGCCTGACTCTCTGACCCCCACTCTCACTTATCTGAACCAAGCTCTAGTGATTCCTCTGAGTCCAGCTCAATAGATACTGTCCTGAGATATTCATCTTCCAGCAATTCCTCTGAGCCCAGCTGTGACCAGTAAACTAGACTCTGTACTCCCCAGTCCTTACACTGAGAATCAAGATACTCCCAGCCCATCTTCACACAGCTTTCAGCCTAATTAATTTAAGTTCATACCTATAGTGCCATCAATTCATATCAAATTATACAGTGAAACCTTAAGGTACTACAATGCTGAAAATTTTCCTGAATGCAATGAGAGTTTAATATGTCATAAATAAAGGATCTGCTATTGTGTGTGTGTGTGTGTGTTTTTAATGATCAGATTTCCAAAGCTATTGTACATAATTCCTTGTATAATCAGAGCTTAAACTTAGAAGAAATTCATATGAATGACATTTCCTCTCTATTTTGAATGAGGATTACTTTGTAAGAGGATACAGGACCTGCAAGTATTTCAATGGATCTGATATTTAAAGCATGTTTAATGGCATTTACATTTTAATCTTCTTATTGACTAAACTTAACAGAATGCTGCAAGTAATGCAACCATGATTAAAATTATTAGAAATTCTTCAATAGAAATACAATAAGCAAAGATTATTATTCAGTTGATTCTTGAACATTATGAAAATGAGGTTGATTATTAGGGCATCAGTAATCTAATATTGGAGAAAAGGGATCCTGGAAAATCATTTTCCAAATATTGTTAAAACTTTGTGCTTCATGTAAACGTATGACTTCACCAATGGACACTGGAGTGATCAGTTACAATGCAATGTCCCAGATGAACAAAAGTCTTTAACTCAGCTGATTAAAGAAACTCATTCCCACAGAGAGAAAGGTTCTTGTAGGTGTCACCTTGTGACTTCCAGCCTGAATGCAAAGTGAGACAATCAAGTTCTCTCAGGAGAGAATAACTCCTGCAGAAGACTTCCCAGACAGAAGACACTGTATGACAACGTTTCCTAAGCTTTGAAGTTTTAGGGCCTGTCATGAGGTAGTACACCCATCCCTCTCCCAAGGGGCGATGCTGAGTTCCTGGGCTACTTGGGACTACAACCAACCCCGCGTCTTCAGTTACACTACCCTAGTTATACACCAATGCCCCTCTCACCAGGGCCATGCAACCTAGTGGCCAGAGTCCCTAGGAAATGACCCTCTCATCAGCGCAGTGCAGTCTATCACTCAGTCTCTCTAGGGAATGCCTAGGGCAGTGTGGCCTAGTGGCCAGAGTCTCTAGGAAATGCCCCTCTCACCAGGGGTATGTCTACACTACAAAGTTAATTTGAACTAACAGATGTTAGTTCGAATTAACTTTGATAGGCGCTACATTAGCGCTCTGCTAGTTTGAGCTTAATTCGAACTAGGTAAACCTCATTTTACGAGGAGTAACGCCTAGTTCGAATTAGCTAGTTCGAATTAAGGGACCTCATCCACGACCTCCGCACTAGGCACAGGAAAGTGGCCATCTAGGGCAGGATAGCTGCCAGCCTGGCCACCTGGGAGCAGGTTTGCATGAAAATCAAGGTGGTCCACTGAGACCCCCGACCCTGAGCCCTGAGCTTAGAATGTCCGTACTGGGTCAGACCAAAGGTCCACCTAGCCCAGTAGCCTGTCTGCCGACAGTGGCCAACACTAGAGACCCTGAAGGGGATGGACCGAAACAATGACCAAGCCATTTGTCTCATGCCATCCATCTCCAGCCTTCCACAAACAGAGGCCAGGGACACCATTTCTACTCCCTGGCTAATAGCCTTTTATGGACCTAACCTCCATGAATTTATCTAACTTCTCTTTAAACTCTGTTCTAGTTCTAGCCTTCACAGCCTCCTGCAGCAAGGAGTTCCACTGGTTGACCATTTCCTTTGTGAAGAAGAACTTTCTGTTATTAGTTTGAAGCCTGCTACCCATTCATTTCATTTGGTGTCCTCTAGTCCTATTATGGGAACTAATGAAGAACTTTTCTTTATGCACCCTCTCCACACCACTCATGCTTTTATAGACCTCTATCCTATCCCCCCTCAGTCTCCTCTTTTCTAAGCTGAGAAGTCCCAGTCTCTTTAGCCTCTCTTCATATGGGACCTGTTCCAAACCCCTGATCAGTTTAGTTGCCCTCCCCTTTCCCACCCTCTCTCTTCCCCTCTCCCACCTCCTTTTCCCAGTTTCCCCAAGTTTTGTTCAATAAAGAGAGTTTCTATTTTTGAACACACATGTCCTTTATTTTGTACATCAGGAAAGGGGGCTAGGGCTAAGTGGAAGGAAGTGAGGGAGGAATGGGGTACGAGCCCCCGATGGGGAGGACTGGGGTGGCTCTGTGTGCTTCTCGGGGTGGAAGCTCTCCTGAAGCCCCTTGATTGACCCTCCCTCCGGATGGCAGCCTGCGGCAAGTGCAGCTGGGCTGATGGCAGAGTGCTGTGATGTGCCAAGTGTGGGCACTCAGGGCACTCCAAGCTAGGACTGCTTTGCAAGCGGGGAACCCCTGAGAACTGTCTTTCCAGGGTGGGGGTCGGGTCCCTTTAAGCACAGCCCTCGGCTAGCCTGACACAGCAGCTCCACACTCTGGTTGTGTCTAGACTACATGCCTCCGTCAACGGAGGCATGTAGATTAGCCAGATCGGCAGAGGGAAATGAAGCCGCAATTAAAATAATCGCGGCTTCATTTAAATTTAAATGGCTGCCCCGCTCTGCCGATCAGCTGTTTGTCGGCAGATTGGGGCAGTCTGGACGCGACGCGACGACAAAGAAGCCTTTCTTGATCGGCACAGGTAAACCTGGTTTCACGAGGCATACCTGTGCCGATCAAGAAAGGCTTCTTTGTCGGCGCATCCAGACTGCCCCGATCTGCCGACAAACAGCTGATCGGCAGAGCGGGGCAGCCATTTAAATTTAAATGAAGCCGCGATTATTTTAATCGCGGCTTCATTTCCCTCTGCCGATCTGGCTAATCTACATGCCTCCGTCGATGGAGGCATGTAGTCTAGACGTACCCTCTAAGTCCTAATCTGATGCCCTGCCGGCACTGCTTCCGGCCATCCTTAACCTCAGTTCAGGGTCCACTTAATGTGGACATGCTAGTTTGAATTAGCAAAACGCTAATTCGAACTAGTTTTTAAGTCTAGATGCGTTAGTTCGAATTAGCTTAGTTCGAATTAACCAATTCGAACTAAGTTAGTTCGAATTAGTGCTGTAGTGTAGATATACCCTAGGGTAGTGTGACCTGGTAGCTGGAATCAGTAATTAACACCCCGCTCACTGGGGCAATGCAACCTGGTAGCTGGAGTCAGTATACAGTAGGTGCAGGCCCCCCCGGTTAGGGAGGGAGAGGCAAAAGGGAGTAGGGGGACCCAGGCCCTCCCTACTCCAGCAAGCCCAAAACCCTAATAGCAGCGGCTTGGGCCACTGTTCGCTCAGTGGGGAATCGGGGTGGTGGGGGTTGGTACACCCTGTCACAGGGCCAAATTATCTTTTTAATTATATTTCTGTAATCCAGTTGATTTGGTACCTGTGTAAATGAGAGTGTATGCTTCATCCTGCTCTCATTGAAGTCAATGGCAAAATTACCATTGATTTGTAAAGGAAGAAGACTGAAGCTTTATTTCCTAAGTTTATATGAACTTCTCCTCTTCTTCATTCCTGAAACAGCCTGCAGACAGCTCCCTGTTTATTGTTCTTCTCACACACTGCTTAACCCCAGGAGCAAGGAGCTACTTCCTTAGAAGTGTAGGTATTAATTAGCACTGAACCTGTTTAACCCACATGCTCTTTCACACAGCTTCATAATGAATCCCAAACAGCCTCAAGTTGTAACTGTTATTATTTTCCTAGATTAGAGAAGATATTAGTTCTCTTGAAATTACAATCAACATTCTAGCAAATGCCTCTTTCCAAAGAAAAATCATATTCTGCAAATTATTGTTATGCCTGTAGAAGGGGTAGATGAGGCAGATGACAATGTCATTACTAGGTATCCTTTTACATACTTCTTCCTAAAATATATATATCATTCTTAACTAACCCCCCCTCCCCACCGCTCCAACTCTATGTATGTAAGGGTATGTCTACACTACAAAGTTAATTCGAACTAACAGCCGTTAGTTCGAATTAACTTTAATAGGGGCTACACATACAAACCGCTAGTTGGAATTTAAATAGAACTAGCAGAGCGCTTAATTCGAACTAGGTAAATCTAATTCTATGAGGAGTAATGCCTAGTTCGAATTAAGTAGTTCGAATTAAGGACTGTGTAGCCACTTAATTCAAACTAGTGGGAGGCTAGCCCTTCCCTGGTTGCCCTCGTGGCCACTCTGGGCCAAACCAGGGAAACTCTTCTGCTCCTCTCCCAGCTGCGGAGCCCTTAAAGGGGCACGGTCTGGCTACAGTGCTTGTGCCAGTTGCAAGCCTGCCAGCACCCAGCCAGCAGACCCTGCACCCGGCACGGCATGAGCCAGCCACCCGCTGCCACCCAGCCCTCCACCTCTTCCCAGGACCAGGCTGGTGGCTCCCAGGAGCCTGCCCAGGGCTGCAAGAGGTGGGCGTCCACCTGGTCTAGTGCGGAGATCGTGGACCTCTTCAAGGTTTGGGGGGAGGCCTCCAGTGTCCACGATCTCCGTACTAGGCACAGGAATGCGGCCGTCTAGGGCAGGATAGCTGCCAGCCTGGCCACCAAAGGCCACATACAAACCCAGGAGTAGGTTTGCATGAAAATCAAGTTGGTCCATTGAGACTCCTGACCCTGAGCCCTGAGCTTAGAAAATAAGAGCATAAGAATGGCCGTACTGGGTCAGACCAAAGGTCCATCTAGCCCAGTGGCCTGTCTGCCAACAGCAGCCAGCACCAGGTACCCTGGAGGGGATGGACCGAAGACAGTGACCAAGCCATTTGTCTCGTGCCATCCCTCTCCATCCTTCCACAAACCTTGGCCAGGGACACCACTTCTACCCCCTGGCTAATAGCACTCCATGGACCCAACCTCCATGACTTGATCTCACTTCCCTTTAAACTCTGTTCTAGTTGTAGCCTTCACAGCCTCCTGCAGCAAGGGGTTCCACAGGTTGACTCTTTGCTTTGTGAAGAACAACTTTCTGTTACTACTTTGAAGCCTGCTACCCATTCCTTTCCTTTGGTGTCCTCTAGTTCTCCTTTATGGGAACTAATGAAGAACTTTTCTGTATGCACCATCTCCACCCAACTCCTGCGTTTAGAGACCTCTATCCTGCCCCCCTCCGTTTCCTCTTTTCTAAGCTGAAAAGTCCCAGTCTCTTTAGCCTCTCTTCATATGGGACCTGTTCCAAACCGCTGATCATTTTACTTGCCCTCCTCTCTCCCACCCTCTCTCTTCCCCTCTCCCACCTCCTTTTCCCAGTCTCCCCCAGTTTTGTTCAATAAAGACAGATTCCATTTTGGAAGACACGTTATCTTTATTTTGTACATCAAGAAGAGGGGCCAGGGAAGGGTAAGTGGAAGGAGGTGAGGGAGGAATGGGGCACGAACCTCCGATGGGGAGGACTGGGCTGGCTCTGCGGGCTTCTGGGGGTGGAAGCTCTCCTGCAGCCCCCTAATTGCCCCCTCTCCCCAGATGGCAGCCTGCGGCAAGTGCAGCCGGGCTGATGGCCGAGTGCTGTGATGTGCCCAGTGTGGGCACTCAGGGCACTCCAAGCCAGGACTGCTTTGCAAGTGGGGCACCCCTGAGAACTGTCTGTACGGGGTGGGGGTTGGGACCCTTTAAGCACAGCCCTCGGCTAGCCTGAGACAGCATCTCCACGCTCTAAGACCTCCTCTGATGCCGTGCCGGCACTGCTTCCGGCCATCCTTAACCCCGCTTCAGGGTCCACTTAATGTTTACGTGCTAGTTCGAATTAGCAAAACGCTAATTCGAACTAGTTTTTAGTTCTAGATGCGTTAGTTCGAATTAGCTTAGTTCGAATTAGCGCTGTAGTGTAGACATACCCTAAAAGATACGAGTGGACTTTTATTTCTATGCTAATACATCTGATTCTGCAAAGTCTTCACCTGTGAGTAATCCTAGTTCACTTGAGTAATCTCTGTTGTCTTCAATGGCTCTGTTAATACAAATATTTCTTACTTACACAAGTAAACATGGCAAGATTGGACCATTCATTAGTAAACTATAGAAATCAAAGGTTCTTCGCTTTACCATTATTATTGCCCCATTACACGTGGAAAACAATCCCAACTATCAGGAATAATTATAAACAAAGCCCAGCTAATTATACAAAACTCTCTCAGATGCCCTAATTATGGTTCAGTTCAATACTAGTTGCGTGGTTTTTTGTTTTTGTTTTAGTTTTTTAATTGTGAATAGATTCAGTAGAAGCTTGTCTGGCAAACAAATAATGAGATCACTGTTCCAGAAGGAATCTGATTAATACAATTATTCACCAATCATTTATTTCCCCTGATTTATATAATCCTTGTCTCTGCTCTGGTACAGGAAGAGAAAAATGTGATTTGCATTGTGTACATTTGAAAAAAAGACAATGTCCTCCCCTCTACTGCAAAGATCCTACAATCAAAAGGCCTGATACAGCACAAGGAAGCAAAGGATCAAGGCCTTAGCCAGATAATTTGGATAACAGAGGAACAGTTCAGGCAGGAGAAGAGATTAATGCCCCAATAGTGCAATGTTCTCTGCACAGATAGACCCCCCCTGCACTCAGACAGCTCCTCATTGATTTCAATAGCGCTACTCACAACATCTACAGTTAAACATGCCTGTAAGTCTTTGAAGGTCAGTGTCTATCTCTAATGGGGAGAATGGTTCAGGTCTGAGTAGGAGAGGAGGGTATGGCCTTAATACTGCAACTCACTCCACCTATGCATGGAATCCAGTGTCTTCAGCAGGCACATAGTTTATAACTGACTGAAGATCATAGTTGCTAGAATCAACTTTAGAAACTCATCCAAAGGAATGGGTTTTTCAGAGGCATTTGGAGGAGGAAAAAATGAGTGTTCAATGCATGGGATGTGGGAGGCTCTTCCAAAGCCTGAGGGATAGCATGATAGAAGGTGTGAAGCCAAGAGTAGGAGGAGGACATTTATTTTAAATGCTTGTATTTCAGTCCCAATAAAGCTCTTCTAAGTTACCACTAGCTCACTGATGACTGATTGCATTTTTTAAGTAGGAAAGCAATTGCTAAATATTCATTTAAACCATACTATTCTTGCCTTATGTTTGAAGAGTAAATGTTTTTAATGGATTGACAAAAGAAATCAAGCATGTTTCTCTTCTTGTATGATCAATACCGTTAATACTCTTATCAATGATTGATACTCTACTCACAAATTAACTGCTTCTGAAGAGGCATAATTATGTGACACTGCTGAAAGGGAAACATTGGAAAAAGTGGAAAGTTTCTTTGCTATGAAGGTAGCTGGAGAACCACATTGTGTTATTTACTGCAATACATTAACTGTCATTAATTTTTTTATTTTTTCTTGCTTCTCAGGCAGCATAACTATGTAACTGCTAATCAGTCAAAGGTTCATACTATGTGGCCTTATAACAGGTCCCCTAGAGTTGGGACTTTTTCCAAGATGAAAAAGATTTGGGTAGGGCTAAGCAGACATAAGAGTCAGCCTATGTAGATATAACTTCTGGTACTGGTGCGTAATATATTGCAAAATATTTCTAATGCCCTCCTAATACTGTACTATTGCTGTGTCTTCACAGATACTATCGGATTAGTGTCATAATGAGAATGTATGTTTTATTTCTAATTAATATCCTGAGCTATTTTCATTTAGCTGCATTTCATTAGCTGATTTTTATATTGGATAATAATAATCTGCAAAGTCTTCTAAAATGCTTGTCATTTTCACATGTACCTCGTTTTCAAAATGAAGAGGACAGAGATCACAAATCCATGCCTCAGGGATCATCAAAGCTTTAGTACAACCCTCCAGCTGTATCCATCTATCTATCTAGTCTTCATATGTCTGCTTTGATATACTAGAAATCCATAGCGCTAGTCCCCTTCCCCCCCCTAAAAAAGCATTGGTATTAGATTTTAAAAATCTATTAATTCCTCTTAAATTGTCAGATAAACGGATCCTACCTAGGAGTCAGGGATTGGAGATTTGGAGTCCTATATACATGTCCAAGAAGTTCCATTCCTGGCAGTGCTACAGATGATGCGGGATGGCTCTTAGTTTGTTTCGACAGTGCCAGCCACAAAGCATCCCTGATTTATGAATGGGACCCATAGGAACTACAGTAATACAAATAATAAGTGAGACAAATTCTGCCCCCTTATATTGGATTCAGTGGGGTCGGACAGAAGGAGTTGCTGGCACTGTTTTCTGGTGTTTCACCAGGAAGTTCTAGCTGAGGGAGCTGGGGTTGGCAGGGACTTGTGAAGGAGGATGGATGGAGGCACAATGATCCTGAGGGCTCCAGAAAAGGATTTAATGAATCCCAGAGAGAAAATGAAAACTAATCACGACAATAAAGACAATTGTACTAAACAACAGGCTAATCATTTAAACCAATATTTGCAAGACAAAATAGATACTGACATCTGTTATTAGCAGAAGGAGACTGTATATCTCAGGCAACAGGCAAAAAGTACATGTCGCTTTTCCATCCGAGTCATTGGTTTACAATTGGCCCAGGTTAGTAATGCCCCAAAGTTATCATCATCTGAGCAATACTATTCAGTAATCGGTTGTGAAATTAGTTTGTGGTCTCTATCAGTCCTCTTGGTCATGTCCACATCATCACAATGGGCACCCCGCTGGCACACTTAGTAGACGCACTTGACTGCGGGTGGGTAATGTACTGTGTTCACCCCTGACGTTTAGCACTCCAAGACAGGCATGCTGCCAGACTCCTTTAGGGACATACGTACCAGTTCTTTGGAGAGAGAACTTTAATTTTCACAGCTGTCAAAGCCAGCTACAGGGTAGTTTTTGTATCATGCATTTCTGATCACTAGGCATTGGAAAGCGATACCACCAAAATATTATCCAATGGCAACAATTTTCAACTATCACCATCCTAATTCAAACAAAGGACAGAGAATTAACATCCACTTACCTATACTTTTTCTTTAATTTATTTCAGTTTAGGACAGACTTATTTAACATTCTCTGACCCTTAAAGAGCATTTTCTAAAACAGAACATTAGCTTGCATCCCCAAACAAATGCTGGCTTTCAGCAGCCTCTTGTGTATTCTAATATAATAGCAGGAAGAACAACCTGGAATTAGACTGATTCAATTTTCCAGCTCCAATCTGATCACAGCCCTCATTATCACCAATGTAAATAGCATGTTACATGAGCCACAGAATTTTATGACAGCATCCATTGTCTAGATGGGGCAGAATAATACAGTCCCAAGGCAGCTGGAAAGTAGAGACTTACAGCCAGAAATTCTAGCTGTTGTGTGGGTGGTAAGAAAGGAGCTGCCCTTTATAGAATTAAAACTTGAGGTTGAATCTACAATAGACTTTTCAGCCATAGCTAAGAGTAGATTTAAATTGTTGGTTGCCCCAACCTTTTTAGAGATTTACGCTGTTGAGTGGCTAAAGGAATGGAAGGTGAAGGGGTCATAGTGCCTTTGCCTGAAAGAAAAGAAAGGTGTCTGAGCTAGAGAAAACATACAGGAAAACTACAGAGGGTTTTTCTTTAAAATGTATAGTTTGCAATAGATGAATTTACTTCATCTAAATTATCCTTAATAAGAAACTAACATGTTAGGTTACAAGTATAACAAATTATCCATAAATTCAAGGGAGAGTAGAATTTCAGATGGATAGGGGATGTCTCTTTGCAACCCTATCCAACACTGGGGAGAGAGCCAAAGGATGGCTCTCTCTATATATTTCAGTCAATTTAATCAACCCTGATTACCTGATGGAATGCTCTGTAGCACTGCCATAGTCTTAGGGTTGCATGAAACTCTTCCAGGCATCTTCTGAGATGCTTCTGAAATTGATCAGAGCTGTGCTTGTTTCAGACAAAGGAGGGTTCCATCCTCACACTATTCATTATATGCACCATGATGTGGGGACATTAAGCAAATAGAATTGAATCATTGGGATCTGTCCTTAGTTCGCTAGCTCAGCAGCTAGAGAAAAGAAGGTGAAAGAAAAAATGCCAACTTGCCTATCAACTACAAGAAGGGGTAGGAAGCGAAGGGGCAGGAGGAAGAGAGAAAAAACGAGGCAATATTGGATGGATAGCACAAAATAATCATGATGTGGTGTTCAAATATTTGCAATGTTTACATCATGGTGTTACATCAGCATCTGACAAAGTCATACTGAGTATCACAAAGCAATGCCACAGCATCACTTCATGATTAATTCATGGCTCTCTGTGATTCCATTCATTGATGAAGTGTCTGTAGAGCTCTGTAAGGCTGATTGCCACTGTCCAAATCTTCACTCAGCAATGAGACAAAAATGAAAACTCCTGGAAATGTAGAAATATGGGCATATCATTTTAAAAGCGTATAGTGCCATACCTGCTATTTTGGGCTTTGAAAACAATGGAAATTCCTAAATGTTAGAAGAGGCTCTCTCATAGGCAATGTCTATACTACAGGCTTCTTGTGCAAGAAGACTTTTGTGGAAGAGATCTTCTGCAAAAACTTCTTGCACAAGAGACCATCCAGACTGCATGGACGCTCTCTCGAAAGGAAACTCTGATTGCTATTTTCAGAATGGCCAGCAGGGCACCTGGGTTTTTTTCAGTTGCCTCTTTTTGTGCAAAAAACCCCTGTTCCCCATCCACACACACCTTTTTGCACAAGAGCTCTTGAGCAAAAGGGAGTTATTCCTCATAGAAAGAGGAATAAGTACACTGGAAACCCCCCTCTGTTCTTTCATTTTACTTATGCAAAAATGTAGTTGAGGTGTATATGCTCTGCAAGTTTTTGTAAAACTAGCTGTTTTTGCATAAAAACTCTGTAGTGTAGACCTATCCATAGTATTTTCAGCATGGACAAAACCCAAGATATTTTGCAAACCCCACTCCACAACTTTATATCTAATCCATTTCCATGGGCTACGTCTACACTGGCATGATTTTCCAGAAATGCTTAAAACAGAACAGTTTTCCGTTATGAGTATTTCCGGAAAAAGCGCATCTACATTGGAAGGATGCTTTTCCGGAAAAGCACTTTTTCTGGAAAAGCGTCCGTGCCAATGTAGACGCGTTTTTCCGCAAAAAAGCCCCGATAGTCATTTTCGCGATTGGGGCTTTTTTGCGGAAAAGAAATCTGTGCTGTCTACACTGGCCCTTTTCCAGAACAGTTTTCCGGAAAAGGACTTTTGCCCGAAGAGGAGCAGCATAGATTTTCCGGAAAAGCACTGATGATTTTACAGTAGATAGTCAGTGCTTTTCCGGAAATTCAAGGGGCCAGTGTAGACAGCTGGCAAGTTATTCCATAAAAGCGGCTGACTTTCTGGAATAAGTGGCCAGCGTAGACACAGCCATGGTGTTTAACCACTTTTGGGATATCTAATATCCTACAAACCAAAAGGCTTGACTAATTTTTTGGATGCTCATCCTATTGGAACTGATGCCAAACCTCTGGAGATTTATCACTAACTAGAACTGGGTAAACTTAAATAATTGACTTTTTGGTTTCAGCTGTCAAAAAGGGGAATTAAAAACAATAATTTGGGGTTGAACAGAATATTTTGTTTGTCTTGTAACTAAATATTTTGTTTCAATTCCTGGTGTATTGTACGCTTTTGTTTTGATTTTTACTGTGAAATGCAACATTGTTTCAAAATGAAAATTTGACTTTTTGGAATTCTGCCTAATTTTTTCACCTGAAAACGATTTGCCAAAATTTAACCTAAATTCATGAACAGTGTCAGTCAATTTGAAACTGCATTTTTCAACCCAAAAAACTATTCACCAAAACATTTAATCTAGATCCACTTATTACTGTACTAAAGAAGTTCCTGGTCCCAAATAATAGGGTTGAAATAGATGGTCTTAGCGGTATCCTAATTCATTCAAATAGCCATGTAACTATATATGTATTACCAACAGCATGTTTTTTCTATATATTTCTCATCTGAATGCAACATCATTATTTTGCCCTAAGTATTTCCCTGTATGGAGCAGTTAGTCATTTCAATATAGCAGGTTACATTTTCTTGAATTCATAAACTATAAACTGTATTAAATAAACTGCAAACTGACTGATGATGAGTGCTACACTCATAGGCTAATTTCTCTTCTAAACTGTGGTATGAAATTCTAGCTAATGGGTTGATGACAAGACTAAACAGGGATAATAGCAGACTTAATAAAGAAAGACAAATGGGATTCATTAAAAACTGGCACTCAGCAGAGAATCTTTGGAGAGTTCTCACCTCAATCTACATGACCCCATCAAAATTAGAAGTCTTATGCTGTTTTCATCAGTGGATGTTGAGCCAGTGCAGTTGAAATCCACAGGTGAGATATTAAATACATTTGACTTTGGGCTGAAGATTCTCTGTTTCTAAGACATGTTCTCTTTTCCAAGCTATTCATAACGTTACAGACATATCCCGCGATAGTTATTATTTTTCCAATTTATGTTTTTTTGTATTTCAACCTCTTATGTGTAGCATAAGAAACAATTCTCAAATTAAAGGCGCGGGTTAATATCACTCAGTAAAGTCTTTGTACCTTATATGTGGAACGTGTAATGCACTACTGAGGCCCAAAGCTGGGGAAAAGAATGACTATGAGGGTGTGTCTAGACTACAGGGTTTTGTCGACAAAAGTGGACTTTTGTCGACAAAACTATACCTACACTACCGCTGAGTTCTGTCGACATAACGTTGAGAGAACTTAGCAGTTTTGTCGACGCTGGTAAACCTCATTTTACGAGGCATAATGCCTTCTGTCGACAGAGTTCTGTCGACAGTAGGTGTTATTGCATGTAAACTGTCCTTTGCGTCTACACTACCATGTCGACAAAGTAGTTTGCTTTGTCGACAGAACTGAATGTAGTCTAGACGCTCTTTGTCGATAGAAGCTTTGTCGACAGTATCTGTCGACAAAACTTCTGTCGACGGAAGCCTGTAGTCTAGATATACCCTGAGAGAGAGGCAAGAATTCTAACAGACTCCTAGGATTCTGTGGTTTGAACTAAAATCCAGCCAGCTTTTATATCTATAATACAACAAGTTAATAACATATATCAAACACCTTCAAAATTTGGATGTTAATCCATAGTTAGCGCTGAATTCTCTGCCCCCCCTTTAACAATAATGCAAGAAACTTAAAACAATGTATGTAGATAGATCTTTCCTCTAATTGCTTTCTATTTTCTTGTTAAAAGGTAAGATATTGCCAGTTTGATCAGGCATTTTCCTAGCCCTTGTAACAGAATAGATCTCAAAGCCGTAATATTTGATCTAGAGGTGAAATGCTAAAATCATTGGCTAACTGCTCCCCTACAACAGAGAAGCTCCTATGTTCTGGTGGGCCATACTCTTAGATTGCACTTTTGGTCTACGCACTGGGAAAATCAGTATACTGTTTCTGTTCTAATCTCTCTCTCCTTTTGTATTGGTCAGTTTCAGGATGCTGTTTCTAGACCTGATATCCATGACAGAAACCACTACCTTAATGGTTATTCTAAGGGCTAAATCTGGGACCTACCACTAACGCCCATCGGAATGACTACCATTGTTTTCAGTGGATTCCACATCAGGACCTAAAAACTATTAATTATCTTTTGGTAGCTTTCTCATATTGTAGGAACTCCTCATTCATCTGACACTGTAGCCTTTGTTCAGAAAAGAATTTCCCATCTTTTCATTTCTCCCCTAATAGGGAGCCTAACATTCGGAATGTATTTGCTCGCATCTGGTTAACTAACACTATGTCCTCCTGTAGCTTATGTACTGCCACCATTATAGCCAATCAGTGGGAAGTCGCATTGTTTTCTCATTATGTTTTTCAATCTTTGTTCTGAGGAGGACACATTTTGTTTTAAAATAATCAAATATGTTTCAGCTGGCTGCACCCTCTTCAGCATGTGTCTGTACATAGTGCCTAAATTTGCGAAAGCAGTTAGAGCATAATCTGATTCCTAATTAATGTCCTTTAATAATTCTGACCTTTAAAGCTTGTCTTCCAGCATTGCTATTATAGAGGCCTGCTGTGTGTTTGCTTCCATCCAATAGGGGTTCTCTCTCCAGGGACTCTTCTGCTATCACAGGACCATAAGCATTGTTCTTTGGTTTGGAAATAGTCCTGGCTGCATTTTAGAGTTGTTCTCAGGCATTTTTGGTAACTTGGTTTCAAATCTTGGCCATCATAGTTTGCTCTGGCAGGAAATACGGATGGTGATGAGCAGTTTGTTAATGGGAATGACCACAAAAGCTTTCAGAACGCTGCAAGGTTAGCCCCTGTGTATCCATTTGGCTCCTCTGCAAACCCCTTGCGTATAGTGTGAAGCCTTTTCCTTCAAAGGGTATGTCTACACTGCAGCTGGGAATCTGCCTCCCAGTATGGCTAGAGAGACTCAAACAAGCAGACTCTAGTGAATGCATGAGAAACAGCAGTGTGGATGTTGCACCTTGTAAGAGGTCAGGTGGACTTGAGAGCCCAAGCTGCAACAGCCAAACTGATGTTTTTAGTGTGCTAACTCAAGCCCTGCGTTCATGAATATTTACCGGAACTAGGAGGCTCCTGCTGCAGCACAGATGTACCCCAAGTCACTGGCTCACCACTGGCCCAGGTTTATAGTGAATGAGAGGAATTCCCATGGGAAAGATGCTGGGAAGTGTGTATAAAATGAGTTATTGATCTGTTCCATTTGGCAAAGTCCACACCAAACCCCCACCAACCATAGATGATCTCAATCAGTATCTTTGTTGATAGTTTCTGCGGAGAGGAATACGATCATAGATATGCAGGACTGAGAGGGATTTAGAGAGGTTATCTAGTCCAGTCTGCTGCATTCAAGGCAGGCCTACATAATAAGTAGACCATCCTTGACAGTTCAAACCTGTTCTTAAAAGCCTCCAGTGTGTGGAGTCCAAGGCTATGTCTATACTGCACTCTAAACTCAAAATAAGATATGCAAATTGCGCTATGCAAATTGCGTACTTATTTCAAGTTTATTTCAAAATAGGCTATTTCAAAATTTGGTATAGATAGCACCAAATTTTGAAATAAAGTGCTATTTTGAGTCATTCCTGAACTTTCATGGAATAAGGGATACCGGGATGCCGAAATAGCACATCTGTTATTTTGAAAAACATTGCAAAATAACGGGTATCCCGAAATAACACTGCAATGTAGACATACCCCAAAGGACCATCTCAGCCCTAAAGAGAATCTTTCCACATCAAGCTTGAAGCATTAAGATGCTGACCATACACAGTTGTTCCTCTTTTTAAGTCTTGGGTCACCAGAGCTGTTAAGTCATCACCTTTCACAAACACAACAAATGCAACAACACTTAGGTGAAGTTTGTCAGTTGTGCTTAAAACTTGAAGTTGGGTCCACTGAAACACCCACTATAAAAGCAAATATTCTGTATTTTTATCCTCCATCAGTCTTCAGGATGCCCAATAATATCCTTGACTGGATCAATATAGAAGCACTAACACAGAAAGTGTTATAAAGGAATAAAAATAGGCATGAAGGCTAACAATGCTCTGATCCTACACTGGAGAAAAGATAACATGTTCTCAAGCTAGTGTAACTCCCCAACACTTTAAGAACAGGAAATAGGATAGTAGTTGATCCTATTTTGTTCTTACTTGTAGAGCTCTGCAAATCCGTGGATATCCACTTTATATCTACAGCAGGTATCCACATTCGTGGATATGGATATCCACAGCTCATTTTTGCAGATATGGATGTGGATGCAGATACAAATTTTGCATACAGAACTCTGCAAATTTGCAGAAGTCTGCTTTATATCCACATCCAGCTTATTTTTGCAGATATGGATGTGCATACAGCTACAAATTTTGCATCCATGTAGGGGTCTACTTATATGGCCCTCATTACTGTAATATCTGAGCATGTTGAAATTATTAATGGATTTATCCTCACTTCTGTTTCACAGATGGGGAAACTAATGTGGAAAAAACCAGTTACTTACCAAGACTGCTAAGGGAATATAGGTCAGAAATAGGATTGGAATAAAGGAATCTCTAATTCTCAATCCTGGCTTTGTCCATACAGCTTCTCATGCTATCAAATTGCCCTACTTTGTGGCAGACACCACAAAGGGTATGTCTAGACTATATGGCTCCGTCGACGGAGCCATGTAGTCTAGACGTACCCAGAGAGTGCTCAGCAAAACAACTGACTACCACTGACGGCTTTATGGCTATCATATGCTTCTTCCCTGCAGGCTTCCTGTGGCAATCAGGCAGCATTGCACTTCACAGTCACAAACAAATTTGATGGAAATGTAGCCGTGTTAGTCTGGTGTAGCTGAAACAAAATACAGGACTATGTAGCACTTTAAAGACTAACAAGATGGTTTAGTAGATGATGAGCTTTCGTGGGCCAGACCCACTTCCTCAGATCAAATAGTGGAAGAAAATTGTCACAACCATATATACCAAAGGATACCATTAAAAAAAAATGAACACATATGAAAAGGACACATCAAATTTCAGAACAGAAGGAATATAATTCTGCTCATCCAGAAATATAATTTATGCTAGATGTGCCAAAAGTGTCCGTCTGCTATGTACATTGGACAAACATCTCAGACACTTCACCAAAGAATCAATGCCCACAAAACAGATATTAGACAGAATCACAAAGAAAATACAGTTTCTTGCCATTTCAACCAGAAAGGGCATTATCTCAATGAACTGATTACCTGCATCCTGCTTCGAAGACCTTTTAACACCAGACTTGAAAGAGAGTCCTCTGAACTGTCATTCATGCTTAAATTTGACACTTTACGCTTAGGTCTTAACAAGGATGCTAATTATCTTACCTATTACAAAGATAGCTTTCCCAATTATCACATCCAATATCATTAGCTCACAGACATTTACCTCCGCTCTTCATCCCCCTTCTGTTCTGAAATTTGATTTGTCCTTTTCATATGTGTTAAATTTTTTGTAATTGTATCCTTTGGTATATATAGTTGTGACAATTTTTTTCCACTATTTGATCTGAGGAAGTGGGTCTGGCCCATGAAAGCTCATCACCTAATAAACCATCTTGTTAGTCTTCAAAGTGCTACATAGCCCTGTTTTTTGGTTCAAACAAATTTGGGGTCCTCTCAAAAAAAGGAGACCTCTGGCTTCAGTTTTCTCACAGCCCAAGGGCTAGACTTGGAGGCTGCTAGGGGGACTGAAAATAACTCTTTGTCTTAAGGAAAAGAACAGCAACAAACCTTCAGCCCCAGTGATTAATTTGCATTGATGTATATTAATTCATGGGAAGTGACTGTCTAACAAGGCGTACTGCAGAAAGGGGGCTAGGGATCATAGCATATCAGAAGCTGAATATGAATCAACAGTGTGACAGTGTTGCAAAGAAAACAAACATCATTCTAGGACGCATTAACAGGAGTGTTGTGAGCAAGATGTGAGAAGTGATTCTTCCACTCTACTCTGCACTGAGTAGGCCTCAACTGGAGTATTGTGTCGAATTCTGGACACCACATTTCAGAAAAGATGTGGAGAAATTGGAGACGCTCCAGAGAAGAGCAACAAAAGTGATTAAAAGTCTAGGTAACATGACCTATGAGGGAAGACTAAAAGAACTGGGTTTATTTAGTTTGGAAAAGAGAAGACTGAGAAGGGCATAATAGCAATTTTCAAGTACCTGAAAGGGTGTTACAAGGAGAAGGGAGACAAATTTTTCTGCTTGACCTCTGAGGATAGAATAAGAAGCAATGGGCTTAATTTGCAGCAAGGGAGGTTTAGGTTGGACATTAGGAAAAAACTTCCAAAGTGTCAGGGTGGTTAAGCACTGGAAGAAATTGCCTGGGGAGGTTGTGGAATCTCCATCACTGGAAATATTTTAAGAGCAGGTTAGATAAACATCTATCAGGGATGATCTAGATGGTGCTTGATCCCTTCCAGTTCTAGAATTCCATGATTCTATGTTGTTAAGATGATGCAAACCAAGTTTTTATCCCTCTCTTTTCTATAACAATGAAAGCTGAGAATAACCTTTACCTTATGGTCCCTCCAAAAGTGGGCTGTAGGGGCTTGATAGGCTCAAAAATCCTGCTTTTATTAATATAAGTTTAGTGGTTTCCTGTTATGCACATTGATGAACAATATGGGCCCTCAATGATTTTGCTTGTCATGGCACCAAAGTTTCAGGTATCATCTGAGACATTGTATTAATAACTATCACAGTGCTACATCTGTACAATACAGTGACAAACAGAATAAAACCAGCTCTGAGTCCAGAAATCCATATTAACATAAAAACTGAAAGGAGTTATGGCTAAAAAGAGAAACATCCCAATACATGGCTTTTAGCCACTGGAAATGACAGAAAAGGTGTACAAGACAGACACTCTGTGTGCAGGTTTTACCAAAGCTGATGTAAGAATCAACATATTATAAAAGCTTAAAGACCAGATAATTATCTCACTTCACTCCCAAAGTGTCTCCATGTCTTCATCACTGACAGTGGGCCCAGAGATCTAAAAACAATGTGAGGGAGAGAATGAACACATTTGCATGCATAGCACATTGCTTGAACTAGCTTAAACAGTATATGATTTTCTTAAGAAGCAACACTTTACTAACTTCCTCTGTTAGAGATGCAAAACATCTGCACCAATTAAAGTCACTAAATGAAAAGCAGTAGCATGCACATAGGAAAAAAATCTAGTCAAACACAAATTGAGATAGGAAATGCCAGATTGAGAGAGACTCCCCTTGCATGATTCAAGACCATATACACATACACCGGGGCTTGCACAACAAGAAAAGCAAATGGTTGCTGTAATAGCTAACCATTGTGCATGTCTGGAGGTTTACTGGGCACACGAGTCAAGTTTAGCAACCATGAAAGAAGCCAAATCAGACAACAGAACAAAAAGTAAACCAAAAACCAAGCAAAACCAGGCCTATCACTGCAGATAAGATGGTAAAAAATATGTATTTCTGCCCTGAGATTAATGAATGTTTTATAACAGGTGCTGTTTGACAATGAAAAAAACATGTCATACAAAAGACTCATGGTATTGTTGCACGTTAGGCTAATTTCCTTCTAGTTTCCATGTAAACAATATAGTGTGGTGCCCTTGTGAGAGTGGGGAGGAGCAGAAACTATTATGAAGGGACATTGCACTGTACATTCATTGTGTGTGATGCTAATTAGTGGGGATTAACCTGTGTGTGCTCAGCACCAAAGACGTTCTTTTCCATGTATCAGACAAGGGAAGGGGTTTGCATCCCTGTGGTGTAAATCTGGGAGTCCATTCAAAGCCTCAGGCTGCATCATTATGTAATGCTATGAAATTTTGGAGACTGGAAGAGAAGTCTTGGATGTGTGGGCCTGTCCTGATTACTTGGTACCTGCTGCAGTTTCTCCAGCCTATTTTTGGAATGCAGCTGGGAACGTTCATAAGCAAAAACCAACCAACCAACCAACCAGCCAGCCAACCAACCAAACATGGACCATGATTGTTCTTTGCAGTAAAGGGAGAAACTCTTCCTTACTGCTCTAACAAGTACTGAAATAGAGCCACATCCAGCAATCACCAGCACATGTGAGCAGCCCATTGAGTTCAGTGGGACTATTCATGTGAGAAGCTACATGCAGAACTTGTTCAAATAAAGGCCCATAGTTTCTGGTTCTGTCCATGATGTTAGGTGTGTAGAATTCATTCAGAATAAAAGGCTACACTGCAGTGAAAAAAATCCAATCTGGGCATACGTCTTTTAGCTTCTCTGATCTGCCCTGATTCTCTGGCTTGGTAATCTAGTGCCTACACATTAGGGAATGACTGGGAATTTACTGGTGTTTTACCATGCCACTGGTTAGGGAAAGAAAGAATTTATTTTGAGAGTAAGGGAGCACAATACAGAATAACTGATATGATATTCTCAAAGCCTGAGGAGCTAATTTTTGTTTGTATCCATGTAATATTACGAAGCAACTGACCAAACACAATTTAACTTCCTCCATTATTGTATTGCACCTTTATAGGGCAAATGGGCATTCCCCTTTGCCCAAAATGTCTTATTGCAGATTTCATTGGATCAGATATTCCTCGATAGGTATTATTGCATCCTTCAAATAATGATGACTGGCATCAGGGACTCACATGTTTCTTCTTATGACTCAGTTCTAGTATTTTCTTAGTTTTTCCTGCCCTCAAATCTTTCACTCTCAAATCATGTACTGATTTAAACTGAGCCCACCTTAGGATGTCTTAAAGAGTTCAGGGAGGGTTATTTCGAAAGGAACAGGATCCTGCCTGTTAGGTGGGTTTGTTCAAGCTCTCACAGCTCAGCTTCTTATACTTGCAGAAGCATAGCACACACTGTGCAGCTCTAACACTGCTGACTGCTGCTGAAATTTGGCAGTGCCCCCAATATATAAAAGCTTTGATTACTGTCTCTGACAGCCACTGGGTGATTTCTTTTGGGGGTGGGGAGAGAGAAAGAGAAGATGTAAGCTGTCCTTTGACATTTTATGTATGAGCCCCACTGTGTTAACCTTTAGAGATAATTTTCTCTGCAGGTGTTGGATATTTCTAGCAAGCATTTTAACAGTGAAGTATCAGTTAGTGTTCCTAATAAAAGTAATTGGTTTCAAAAGTTGGGGTGAAGAGAGAACCCCAGGAAAACCAAGACAAATTCAAATCAGGATTTTAGATGCAAAATAAAGCACATTATTCTTGCAGCAATCCTATTATTGTGGAGGAATTTTCTAGCATATTTTAGAGTACTTCTGCCTGTCCTGATTTTATGTACTGCTAAGTATTCAAGATGCCCTTTTGGCAGCATTTGTAATAGTATTTTCCATTCAAAAACTATTTTCTAGGTTTGTAATTTAGCCACTTCCATACAGTCTATCAGACAGTACAAAGTAAATATTGTTTTTCAGGGCTTTATGTTTTAATTTATTTGGACTACCATTCATTTGATTCTTTCTGTAAATTATAGCTTGCAAAGAAATGATGAAATTGACCAATTTTCGTGCTTATTTTCTTTCCTTTTTAGAATTCTGCAATTTGAAATGGCCGCCTCAAGCCATTCCTGCATCCTGGGCAGCAGGTGCACGATGCATGTGCGACTCCATCCCTGGGCGCACACACAGTGCATGTGCGGCCCAGCCCCACGGCGCGCTGTACACCTTACAGCTGCAATCGGGTGCACGGTGCCTGATGGCAGCTCTAAGGGGCGCTGCGTACCCAGCTGCATGGCACCCCTTACAGCTGCCATCAGGTACCCCCCATAGGTTGGTGTCCCGGGCAGCTGCCCGACTAGTCGCCGCCCTTAATCCGGCCCTACTAGATAGGGCCCTAATAGAGCTATTACAGGATAAACTTACGTCCTGACATTCATAGGACTGTCCAGCTTTAAAATGAAAAACTCCCTTGTCCAGTTAGCAGGGCCAGTTTTATGCTAGGGCAGTCCTACAGTGTAGCATTCTTCCCTCTTACTACATAGGAGCTGAGTGAGGATCCCAGGAAGTAGGCTGCAGGCCTCTCAGATGGTCTGGCAACATGGAACTGGACTAGTCAGGGCAAGCTTTAAAAGACTGAGGATTTTCCATTATTTTGTCTCTTTTTGTATTCTACACAAGGGCATTTATTGTGTTTTCAAAGCGCCTGAAGACTTGATCTAGTTCCTTTTAAAATCAATGGGAGTTAATTGGTTTTAACAGGAGTTGCACTTGGTTCTAAATACAGATTTAAATAGAAGTGATACGTTAGGGGCACTTAGGCTATGTCTACACTACCAGGGTATTTCAAAATCAGTTATTTTGAAATAACTCCTGAAATAACTATTTCAAAATAAGCTTAATCCTCTTCACAAGCAGAAGTTATTTCAAAATGACAAGCCCATTATTTTGAAACTAGCCAATTTGCCTGTCATAAGATGGGATTTTCAGGTCTCTCCTCCATGTTGGTCTTCTCTCCTGAGCCTCTGGTCTCTCGCTTTCTCCTCCTACTGCCTCCCCTTCTCCCTCTCTCAGCTCTCCTCCACCTCCTGCCTCTCTCTCTGTCTCTCTCTTTCTCTTCTCCTCCCCCTCCTGCCTCTCACTCGGGCGACCGTAGAGCCCAAATGGCTGTTTGGGGTCCGTACTCCCTGTGCTGCATGGGGAGCCTGGAGCCCAAATGGTTGCTTGTGCCACTTGCTCCCCTGCAGCGGCCCGGCTGAGCGTCGCATAAGTCAGCCGAGCGCCATGGTGGGAGGCGAAGAGGGGCGGGGTGGTGATGTTCACAGCTAGGAGGCGGGGGCCTAGAGCTGCTGTCACGCCGCAAGTCACCGCCCCACCCCCCTTCGCCTCCCGCCATGGCGCTTGGCTGATTTCTGCGCCACTTAGCCAGGCCGCCTCAGGGGAGCAAGCAGCCATTTGGGCTCCCCCGCGGCGGTCCAGCTGAGCAGCGCAGAAGTCAGCTGAGTGCCATGGTGTGAGGCAAAGGGGGTGGGGCGGTGACGTACACGGCCAGGCCCCACCCCTGGCCGTGTACATCACCACCCCGCCCCCTTCCCCTCCTGCCGTGGAGCTTGGCTGACTTCTGCATCGCTCAGGTGGGCTGCCACAGGGGAGCAAGCGGCACAAGCGGTTATTTGGGCCCCGCACTCCTCATCCAGCATGGACTGCCCAGAGGGAACAGCCAGCGTTTCAGGCAACAGTGCTGCCCAGAGGGAACAGCCAGCATTTCAGCATTACAGAGTCACAGACGTTAGGCTACTATATATATGATAACAGGCTTGGTAGTGTGGACACACACCTTCATATTTCAAAATAACTCTCCAGTGTAGACATGCTCTTTGACAGCAATAATGTACGTAGCATGCCTAGTCTTAACTACACCTTTCTGATCTAGATACCTAACTTCTACAACCACCTTCTGGAGCAGGACAATGTACCAAATGAATGTGACCAGAAAGTCAGACAGACCACATTTTATGAAAGAATACAGCCAAAATGAACACTTACTTTGCCAAACACGCACACATACTCACATGTCCTTCAAAATGAGTTAAGTATACCTCAACACCACCGGCTGTCATGGAATAGGATTTTCCCCTAGAACGTACTCACTCTGCTTTGTTAAAGGGCCCTGGGAAAAAAATCACGATCCTTGGCCATGTGAATATTTACCAAGTAGTGAGTCATCAATAGTGATTTCCTAGGATAAATTTGTTTCGGTGATCATTATCTCATGCTCATTATTTTGTCAGAAAAAGCACCGACTACAGGACAAATGGGTAAATATTCTTCTGGCTATAAAACTGGATGCCAAGTTTTTATTTTATTTATTCAGTGTAGAGAACAAATTTTTAAAATGTTGGTATTTTTCCCTCTAGGAGGATTGGTAATATTTGTTATTCTATATACATTCTGGATATAACATGTAAAATATTTTCTTTAGTCTGACCAATATTTCTGTGTCCTATCTTTGTCCCCATACTAATTGACTGTTTGCTCCAAACCCTTTCTTTCCTTTCTCATAGCCTCTTCACCTCAGTCTCACTCCACAGATTCCCCTCACACGTTTTCTCTTCATATCTGCTTTGTCCTCCTCAACATTCACCATTTTGTCCTTTTGTTTAGTTTCCCCCTTCCTGTTTAACCCTCTTCCCAAAATTATAGAAGTAACATGTTTGCTCCCATCACATTGATTGCTCAGCTTCTATGGTTATGTCTAGACTGCTTTGCTTTTTTGGATTACCAGAAGTATTCCTCTGAGGAACGCATCCGCTTTTTCAAAAAATTTTTTCGAAAGAATGAACGTGCTCTATTGCCATCCTTGTAAACCTTGTTCTACGAGGAATAAGGGATGGCTCAAAAGAGCACTTTTTTCACAATTTGGCACCATGTAAAAGCGCCAAATTTCAAAAGAGCCTCTTTCTAAAGTAAATTGAAAAATGACATGCCAATTGTGTATCTTTTTCCAATTTAACAGTGCAGTCTAGATGTAGCCTATGGCATATCCCTTTCCCCTGCCATGTGTTTGTTTTATCTATTTAGAATGTATGCCCTTCAGGAAAGGGAGTGTCTCCTCGTCTATGTCTTACACAGTGCCCCACATAATGGGATTATGATCCTGGCTGGGCAAGGAACTACTGTAATATACATGATTAATATATTCCAGACATTTTAACAAGTCCTGCAGGTATATTTGTTTTCTGGCATCTTGGAAATCTGACAATCACTTTAAGAGTTTGGTGCTCCTGCAGTGCCACTGTACCATGTTTTATTTTGTTTTACAATGGATCCATTTCACACTCTGATGCAGCTGGCTGAACCTACTGTACTTCATTTTTCTTAATTAGTTTTTGCTCATTATTTCCTGAGCACCTCTGAAAGCCTGAGCGGTACAACATTACAGTATACAGCATGTCCTGACAATGGTGTTCCAGTGTTGTCAGCCTAAAAGCTGTATGCAGTACAAAGCCAACCAAATAGGGGAACTCCAAACTAATCAGCAAAGAAGGATGCCTAGCTTAGCTGCTGTTACTAAAAGAGCTGCTACTTCTGCTAACATGGCCCCTGAAGATGAAGTGATGCCCTGGACCCTTACAAACTGAAGAGACTTTTTATAATAAGGAAAGAGAAGTGCAGTCAAGGAGCTCACTAAGCCAGATGGTCACTGGCACAAGGGGGAGAAAAGACTAGCTATAACTCAGCCACTAGAGTTATGAGACAGAGGCCTCTTTCCTCAGTCCTTTTGAGGGCACCTGCTCCCTTTCTTTGCTCTGAGTGCACCTTTTTGGTTTGTCTCTCCCCCCAAACCTCCCTCCATTTTGAATATACCAGAGTATATTTTTGATAGGTGAGAATTGCCTGATAGTTATCTCTGACTCTGGGGCCTGCAGATGCTGATGGTTGCAATATATAATTCCCGAAACCCATGGAACTGTAGGAATTTATAGGAGCAGATTGAGGGGGCAGTTTTTCTGTAGGTTATTTATATTATTGTAAGCTTCTTAAGAGGAAAGCTTTAACAGACCGCAGATAACAAGAAAATAGGTTTTAAAACGTCTAGTAGCTCTTATTTTTGTAACTTGTTCTTGAACCAAAAATGGGAGCCTGGGGAAAGTCCCTGACAGGTACTTCTAGGAGGGTGAGAGGTCAGTGAATTACTCTCCAGTATCACATGAAACAGGGGAAAAGAGCTGGCAGAATGTCTTCAGTTTGTTTTGTCAAATACTGCAATAACAGACCGAAAAACCTAGGGGGAAAAACCAAGGAAATTTGGCAACAAGGAAACTGAACTGTATAAAGGTGCACAGAACATTGTAGCATTCTCTATATTTTAAAAATATATTGACATTTTCTATATATTTTATCTTACTGGGCACTTTAGAACATGCTGTACATAGGAAACTAATTACCATGAGCCTTATACTATTCTTCTGATCATTTTATGGCTGATAAAAGTTAAGGAATCCAGATACAGATTAGAACTTCCCAGACCATCAGCATTGCTAATAAGCCATCATGCAGAGGGAGACAGGTAAGGACATGGAAAAGAATGGACAGTCTTAAGTGCTGTCAAGTAACGGAAATATGACTAGAAAGAAGTCAAATCCCTGTGTAAAGTCTGTAAACCTCTCGCTATTGTAATGGAGGGGGAAGGCATCACAGAGAATTTTAACATGAGGATGTTGAAGAACAAAAGGTTCCTTTTAAAATGATACAACAAGTAAAGGAAATTAAATCTCCCTTTAAAGTGTCCAACTAAATCACATGTATAGTTTTATTGGCATGGAGGAGTCACACCGAGGTTATTGCTGGGGGGTGTGGAGACATGGTTAAACGCAATTAGGCCCAGCAACACTAAAACTGAATTGTGCATTAACCATCTTGGGGGCAATTGTGTCATTATTTGTTTCCCAGTACATTTGTAAACAGGTCTCAGGTGTGTGACTGGGAACATACCATGTAAAAGAAGTTACACTCAAACTAAAGCTCTCTGCTCTCATCAGGAGACTACTCAGCAGAGAGCCCAGGCCAACAGAAGAGTTCTCGCCAGTGAAGGTGCAAAAAACATCACCATAGGGTATGTTGTATGGAAAAGAGCAGGGGACAGCCTTATGATCTGGGGAGACTGGGGACAGAGAGAGGAAATCAAGCTGTGAGCTGAAAACCTCTTTTCATAGAAATGTAGGGATGGGAGGCACTTAGAGAGCTCATCAAGCCCAGCCCCTTGCATGTCTGACAAGTGATCGTCCAATCTGTTCTTAAAATCCTTCAGTGATGGCAATCCTACAATCTCCCTTGGAAACCTGTCCCAGAGCTAAACTATCTTCACATTAAAAAGTTTTCTCCCCCCGAATATCTACCATAAATCTCCCTCGGTGCAGTTTAAGCCCATTATGTCTTGTCCTATCTTCAGTGAAGATGGACAACAATTGATCACCATCTTCTTTATAACAGCCCTTAACATATCTTAAACCACCTTGAATCTTCTTTTGTCAAGACTCAATACTCCCAGTTTAGTTACATCTTTCCTCATAGGTCACATTTTCTAAACCCTCCATAATATTTGTTGTTCTTCTCCGTTTTCTCTCAGGTTTGACCACATCTTTCCTAAAGTGTGGATCCAGACTTAGACACAGTACTGCAGCTGAGGCCAAGTATTCATCATTGCCAAATAGAGTGGGACAGTTACTTCCCATGTCTTACATACAAAACTCCTGTTAATATACCCGAGAAGATTAGTCTTTTTTGCAATTGTATCATCATATTATTGATTTGTATTCAATCTGTGATCCCCTGTAAACCTTTGATCAGCAGTACTATTATCTAGCCAACTATTTAAATACTTTGTAGTTGGGCATTTATATTTCCTTCCTACACATAGTGCTTTGCACTTGTCTTTATTGAATTTAACCTTGTTGATTTCAGACCAATTCTCCAATATATCAAGGTAATTTTGAATGTTAATCTTGTCCTCCAAAGTGATCTCAATGTCTCCCAGATTGGTGTCTGTAAATTGTATAAGCATATTCTTCCCTCCATTATCCAAGTAATAAATGAAAATATTGAATAGTACCACACCCAGTACCAACCCTTTTTGGACCCCACTTGATAAGCTCCCTCCTCCCCAATTTGATAGCAAACCATTGGTAACTGCACTTTAAATACAACAAGCAATTTGGGGGCACCTTAAAGATGAACAGATGTGCAAGTACAGACTACCCCACTGAGACTTTTAATACAGCCTTTCAACAAGTTGCACATCCACCTTATAGCAAGGTAATCTTTACCACAGTCCCCTAATTTATCTACTGCCAATGGAGGAAGGGACCTGGGCAGCAAGGTACCCGAGATTCTAGTGCTATTACTGGATAAAGGGAGATTACGTGGAAAAACTCAGTGTTGCCTCCCCATTTCTGCTGGAGGGTGTGTTTTAAGCCAGCTGGTGAGTTGCCCTCCTGTCTGGTATGTCTCTATTGGGAGATCAGGCACAGGGTTCCTAGAGCGGGAAACAGGGGTCGTCTGGCCAGTGTGTTGCATGCACATGAAGTTCTCCTGCACAACACAGAGCTCAAATCAAGCAGCTGCTTCGTTCATGGTTAAACCTGATCATAAGAGAGAAAAGCCTTATCATTATTCAGACTGACACACAGCATTCTTGGAAATACAGCAACCAGAGTGAATAACTCCAGGCTTTTACATTACGCACTGTGAGGCTCTACATTTCCCACATGTCAGAAATTAGGTACAGTGCAGTGAGCTCAGTAACAACAATATAGTCTATTCAGCAGCATAGCACAGTCAATGCAGTGGAATCCATGTTATCACAGTAGCCTCACTCCCTTGGTTTGTGAGGTTAGATAATGAAAGCAAATTAATATTAGCTAGTCAAAGTCTTAGTTATACTTGTAGTGCAGAACGACAGGTATTACACAACTTTCAGTGTAGCCTGCTTGATCAAGGTGACAAGGGAGAGCTCTTGGTGCTGTAACACAAAGTGAGGAAAGATACATACTAAAGGGAAAGTCCTTCAGACCCTATATGAGGTGAAACAAAATACAGGACTATGTAGCACTTTAAAGACTAACAAGATGGTTTATTAGATGATGAGCTTTCGTGGGCCAGACCCACTTCCTCAGATCAAATAGTGGAAGAAAATAGTCACAACCATATATACCAAAGGATACAATTAAAAAAAGTGAACACATAGGAAAAGGACAAATCAAATTTCAGAACAGAAGGGGGATGCAGGAGGCGGGGAAAGGAAGGTAAATGCCTGTGAGTTAATGATATTAGAGGTGGGGAAGGGTAGATGTCTGTGAGTTAATGGTATTAGAGGTGATAATTGGGGAAGCTATCTTTGTAATGGGTAAGGTAGTTGGGGTCTTTGTTCAGCCCCCTGCGGAGAGTGTCGAATTTTAGCATGAATGCCAGTTCAGAGGATTCCCTTTCAAGTGCAGATTTGAAAGTCTTCTGAAGTAGGATGCATGTGATTAGGTCATTGAGACAATGTCCTTTCTGGTTGAAATGGCAAGAAACTGTTTTTTCTTTGTGATCCTGTCTAATATCTGTTTTGTGGGCATTGATCCTTTGGCGAAGTGTCTGAGATGTTTGTCCAATGTACATAGCAGACGGACACTTTCAGCACATGATAGCATAGATTATATTTCTGGATGCGCAGGAATATGTATTCTTGATCTTATAACTCAGTTGGTTAGGCCCAATAATGGTGTCAGCAGAGTGAATATGTGGACAAAGCTGGCAACGGGGTTTGTTGCAAGGGAAAGTACCAGGGTTGGTATTAGTGTGGTATGTCCTGTGGTTGTTGGTAAGAATCATCTTGAGGTTAGGTGGTTGTCTATAGGGGTGTGTCTAGACTACAGAGTTTTGTCGACAAAAGTGGACTTTTGTCGACAAAACTATACCTGCGTCCACACTACCGCTGAGTTCTGTCGACATAACAGAACTCAGCAGTTTTGTCGACGTATGTAAACCTCATTTTACGAGGAATAACACCTTCTGTCGACAGAGTTTCTGTCGACAGAAGGTGTTATTGAATGGAAACTGTCCTTTGCGTCCAGACTACCATGTCGACAAAAGCAGCTTGCTTTGTCGACAGAACTCAATGTAGTCTGGATGTGCTTTTTCGACAGAAGTTTTATCGACAGTATCTGTCGACAAAACTTCTGTCGACAGAAGCCTGTAGTCTAGACGTACTCTAGGAGACTATGGGTCTGTCTCCCAGAGCTTCTTGGAGCTTAGTGTCCTGTTCCAGTATAGGCTGTAATTTATTGATAACGTGTTGGACAGGTTTAAGTTGGGAGCTGTAGGTGATAAGTGGTGTTCTATTGTTGGTTTTCTTGGGTCCACCTCTAATATCATTAACTCACAGGCATTTACCTTTCTTTCCCCCTCCCCCCCGCATCCCCCTTCTGTTCTGAAATGTGATTTGTCCTTTTCATATGTGTTCACTTTTTTAAATTGTATCCTTTGGTATATATGGTTGTGACTATTTTCTTCCACTATTTGATCTGAGGAAGTGGGTCTGGCCCACGAAAGCTCATCATCTAATAAACCATCTTGTTAGTCTTTAAAGTGCTACATTGTCCTGCATTTTGCTTCAGCTACCCCAGACTAACATGGCTACCTTTCAATCACTATATCAGGTAGATGTAAAAGCCTTAAACTGTGATAAGAGGAGTCTCTTGTGGCCCATTGTATTAAGCTATAGAGGGGAAGAAAACCAAGAAACTAAGGGAAAACAGAACTGTTAACTAACCAGAAAGTAAGAGGCACACAAAACATGGATGATAGCCTGCAAAGAGCCAGGCAGAGCATCAGGTTGCATAAGGGGAGGCATGAAAAATTCAGTGAAAAGACAGAGCTTACGACATTCCCTTTCAGGTCCATTATATTGCCGCTTTGAGTGAGAGCATTGGAAGCTGAGCATTTAAAGTGTTAAGGCACCTTTTCTAGTACGCAGAAAATCCCCCAGGGAAAGGGAAAGACAAAGCCTATTTGATCCTGCCATGTTAGAGCCCAGAAAAATAGGCTTAGGTCACAGAAAGAGAATTTAAGGATGGGGTTGTAGTCCCAGCAGGATATCAGCTGCACATTGATTTAGCTGATAGGAAATGGCAGGGTGAAATGCAAGCAGCAGTGTGTTAGCAGTTCATACTACAAGTTTTGATCTCTATAGAAACAAGTAAGTAAACTTCAAAGAGTCATTGATCCTTGTCTTACTGTCATCCATTCACTTCACCTCCATATATCAGTCTGTTAGATTACTTGAAAAGAGGAGAGGGTCCCTTTTCTTCAGAGTGATTGCACAAAACTGGATCACTGTTTCTACTCAGGCAAGATGTGAATCTGATTACACCCTAGAAAGAATGTGGGTCTCAGGCTTTACTCGGGATCATTATTTAAATGATGGACTATTTGATTAGCCAATAGGCAAACATTTGGGTTGGTACCATTGACCTGACTTTTAGTTGAAATTTTGCCCCTGCATATAAATACACATGGTTTCCTGTTGATTTCAATGGTAGCCTCACATACCTATCTCCAAGTAGGCTCAGGTTTTTTCATTTTATACAGGCAACTAAACTTTCTTGCTCTCATTTAGTTTCTCCCAAGCATTAACATATACAAAGCAATGAAGATGTACATTAAAAGAAGAAACAAGCTAAGTTAGTCATGTTAGCCACAGGTTACAATGACTCACAAATTGAGCGTGAGCCGACAAGGTGATGTAATTGAAAATGCTAACTTCATTCTGTGATGTATTTACAAAAGTGTCATAATTGCACAGGGGAAGTAATTATACCACTCTACTTGGCATTGGTGAGGCCTCAGATTGTGTAGTATGCCCAATCCTGGGAGCCACACTTAAAAAAAGATGTGGATAAATTAGAGAGACTCCAGAGGAGAGCAACAAAAATGATAAAAGGTTTAGAAAACCTGACCAATGAGGAGAGATTACAAAAGCGGGGGAGGTTTAGTCTTAAGAAAAGATAACTGAGGGGGAGACCTGATAACAGTCTTCAGATATGTTAGGGGCTGTTATAAAGAGAACAGTGATCAATTGCCCTTTATTCCAGTGAAGGTAAGACAATAAGTAGTTAATCTGCAGTTGTGGAGATTTTGGTTAGATAAACTTTCAAATTATAAGGATAGTTAAGTACTGGAATATGTTGCCAAGGGAAGCTGTGGAATCCCCATCACTGGAGGTTTTTGAGAACAGGTTAGACAGACACCTGTCAGGGATGGCCTAGGTATACTTGGTCCTGCCACAATGTAGGTGCTGGAACTAGCTGATCTTTCAAGTTCCCTTCCAGCCCTACATTTCTATGTGATGGTTATATTATTCTGGATGGCTATGAGAGTGAAAACATTATACTGGTAGTGTAATGACTTAAGCACTATGAGTAATCATGCTTCGTCATGCTCTGTATAGAGGCTAAAACAGAAAATAGAAAGGGATCCCTCCCTTTTGAACAGAGGACAGCAAATAGGGCAAGAGAACACATGCTGCCTTTTAACAGTTTTTGTTGTGCTGGATTTTTGCAGATGGGCTTGTGGTACCTATTTATTAAAATAAAAGGAGTGGAAACAGAGAATATTATTTTTATATAACTGCATTATCACTGTTCTGGCCACAATATAGAGCTGAGGAGAGAAGTTGGAGTGACACTGACACTGAAATAAAATGAATTGAAATTGCTACTGACAATAAAATAGGAAGTAGTGACAGACAATAAAGCCTTGTCCCTGAAATTTTTATAGCCTCTCTTGTGCTGGAGGGAACAGTGATTTTAAGACAGTTATGGATCTTTAAAAAAACCCAATAATGCTGAAGTCAGCCATTGGTTGTACAGAAGGGTTATTATTATTTGGTTTTAACAGCACACAAAGCCTTTATGACTTGTAAGTGCATTGGTAAAGGAAAGCTATTGTCCTTGCTGCCCTGAAATTTTAGAATGGAATTGAGAGCCCACAGACAAGGGGGAAAGCTAATGTTAGTGCGACACCATGTAAAGATGCTGCAGCAAAAGGGGTGAAGCTTAATAGATACATTAATGGAGACAAAATCTGCGAGCTTCTGAAATTAGCCAAGAATTATGCACTTTGTCCTGAAATCTTATCTAACTGGATTAAATGTGTCCTTTTCCTTGCAAGTGACTAATGCACAGCAGTTATCAAGTCTAAAAAGCAAGCATAATAATAAAAAGACTGATTTTTACCTCCACACTACAGGCCTCAGCATAGTCACTTCTCACTCCCTTAAACCTCACTGCAGGCAGGGAACCTATGTCAATTGACTGATCAAGGCCTCTGTGAACTACACACTAAAATGCTTCTTTTTCTTATCTAGAGAACAAAATGGAAACTATGGTAACAGAGACAGATCTAGTAAAGTCCATCAAAGGACTGAGAAGATAACTCAGTCTCCATACCCATTCAGTCCTTGACCTCTCTGCGAAGACTGCCAACAAGGGGGACAGTTGTGGTGATGGTATTTATGAGCTAGACATAGGGAATTGGATGGAGGGTGCAAACTCATTTTACATAGCCATAGGCCACAAAACAATTGGTAGCAGCTTTCACCTGTGCTGCACTTGAACCTGTGCTCTGGATACATAAATCCCTCTATTTCTGTATGTATAACTCCCACTTAGGGAAGAAATAGATCACTCGATAGAATCACTCTTTTGGTTGGCAATTTTAGCTGAAACTCATGTGTCCTCTTTAATCTGTGTTTTAAATCTAAAACATGTCCTGGAGCTGTCTCACTGGAATACCTTATAGGTTCATGTAAAGTACATTTAAAATACACAGAGTATTTGTAGCAGGGAGTTAGCTGCTTTGAGAGATAAACATTTACAGTTTTGTGCTTCCCCTTTGGTTTGGAACCACAGGTAGAAACTCAGACTGTGTGTAAGAGACTTATCTCACGAGTGATTATATTTTCTTGAAGAAAATATGGAAATTTTATATTTTTTTAAAATAACGGCAATATACTCTGATATAGATTTAAAATGTAAAGCGTATTTTTGTAGACTGTGTCTTTTTTCCAGCACACTAGAATTCCTTTCACAGCAACAAGAATAATGCCTAAAATACACTGTGGATTTTAAATGATCAAATAAAGTAGAGTATATTTCACAATTATCTTTTCCATTCCTTACAGAAACCAAATGCTTTGCTTTGGGGAAGGAGCTTCAGGGTCAGAGGGAGAGAGAGAGAGAGACTTATTTCATTGTTTGAGCAAACAATGGCTTTTTTTTTTTTCAAAGGCCTGGATAAATTACATCCTTGGTTTAGAAAGAGATGGAGAGCATTGCAACATCAGAAATAACTGAATCGCCATTGCTATAGGGATTGTTATGTTAGCAGTTTTGTCTCTTCTCTTACAAGGTTCATTTTTTAACCTGTGCCCCAAACTTCACAACTGGACTGTCACTGCAATTGAAAAAACAGTTGAAATACAAACCCAGCACAAAACTTCAGTGTTTTGACGAGGAAGGTTAGAGCAGAGTAGAGCAATACCACAGAATACTACATGGTACGCATGTATACTTCTGCCCAGAATTTAGTTCTGAATTTACAGTGTACAACTTCGCCTGCTGTCCTAACCCAAATGGAACACATTTTTAGACAAGGATAAAGTAGGGCTTACTGATTTGTACAGGATTTAAATTCTGTCCCAGTGTACATTGTAAGCAACCAAATCAGTTAAGAATATAAGAATGGCCATACTGGGTCAGACAAAGGGTCTATACAGCCCACTCCCCTGTCTTCCGACAGTGGCCAATGCCAGATGCACAGAGGGTGTGATCAGAATAGGTAATCATCAAGTAATCCCTCCCCTATTACCCATCTCCAACTTCTGACAAACGAGGGTACGGACACCATTCCTACCCATTCTGGCTAATTAGTGCTGGTGGACCTATGCTGCATGAATTTATCTAGTTCTTTTTTGAACCCTATTAAAGTCCTGGTTTTCACAATATCCTCTGGCATCACAAAGGAGGTATATCAAAGCAAAATGTGACTCCAGACTCTGTATATGCATACATTTTTCAGTGACTTTTTTGAAAGATATGTAAAACAATGTGAGAGCTAGTCTTCTTATAATGTTTCAGTTCCTAGATGATGTGAATAGCATGAGAACACCAGACCTTTTTTTTAATATTGCCCTATAAATTAGTCTTGGACTCTCTAAGGGTATGTCTACACTACCCTCCTAATTCAAACTAGGAGGGTAATGTAGGCATACCGCACTTGCAAATGAAGCCCGGGATTTGAATTTCCTGGGCTTCATTTGCATAAGCCGGGCGCTGCCATTTTTAAATCCCGGCTAGTTCGAACCCCGTGCCGCGCGGCTACACGCAGCACGGGGTTCGAACTAGCCGGGATTTAAAAATGGCAGCGCCCGGCTTATGCAAATGAAGCCTGGGAAATTCAAATCCCGGGCTTCATTTGCAAGTGTGGTATGCCTACATTACCCTGCTAGTTCGAACTAGCGGGGTAGTGTAGACATACCCATAGACCTGTAAAAACAAAACAATTAAAATATCAAGGCCACGTTTTATTTCTGCAGAAGATCAACACTGCCACAATTGATCTTCCAGAATTTGATTTAGCGAGTCTAGTAAAGACCATAATAGAGGCTCAACTTAAATGCATATCCTAAATTAAAAAACACAGTAAGAGAACCAAAAAAGTGCCACCGTGGCTTAACAACCAAATACTAAAAGCAGTGAGACATAAAAAGGCATAGTTTAAAAAGGGGAAGTTAAATCCCAGTGAAGAAAATAAAAAGGAACAAACGCTTTCAAAAAGTGTAAAAATATAATAAAAAAAGCCAAAAAGGAGTTTGACGAACAGCTAGCCAAAAAATCAAAAAGTAATAGCAAAATTTTTTTAAGTACTTCTGAAGCAGGAAGTCTGCTAAACAACAGTGGGGCCCCGGATGATTGAGATGTCAAAGGAGCACTTAAGGAGATGATAAAGTCATTGCAGAGAAACTAAATGAATTTTTTGCTTCAGTCTTTACAGCTGAGGATGGCTTCAAATCTGAACCATTCTTTTTAGGTGACAAATCTGAGGAATTGTCCCAGATTGAGATAACATTAGGGGAGGTTTTGGAACAAATTGATACATTTAACAGGAACAAGTCACCTGACCAGATGGCATTCACCCAAGAGTTGTGAAAGAACTTGAATGGGAAATTACAGAACTATGAACTGTGGTTTGTAACCTATCCTTTAAATCAGCTTCTGTACCTAAAGACTGGAAGACGGCAAATATGACACCAATATTTAAAAAGATCTCTAGAGGCTATCCTGGCAATTATAGATTGGTAAATCTAACCTCAGTATCAGGCAAATTAGCTGAAACTACAGTAAAGAATAAAATTGCCAGACACACAGATGAACATAACTTGATGGGGAAAAGTCAAAATGGTTTCTATAAAGGGAAATCATGCCTTACTAATCTACTAGAGTTCTTTGAGAGGATTAACAAACATATGGACAAGGGGGACTCAGTAAATATATTGTACTTAGATTTCCAGAAAGCCTTTGACAAGGTCCTTCACCAAAGGCTCTTAAGCAAAGTAAGCAGTCATAGGATAAGAGGAAAAGTGCTTTCATGGATCAATAACTGGTTAAAAGACAGGAAACAAAGAGTAGAAATAAATGGTAAGTTTTCAGAATGAAGAGAAGAGACTAGTGGTGTTCCCAAAAGGTCCCCAATAGCAACCAATCCTATTCAACCTATTTGTAAATGATCTTGAGAAAGGGGTAAACAGTCAGGTGGCAAATTTGCAGATGATACTAAATTGCTCAAGATAGTTAAGACCAAAGCAGACTGTGACGAGCTTCAAAAAGATCTCACCAAACTAAGTGATTGGGCAACAATATGGGAAATGAAATTTAATGCTGATAAATGTAAAGTAATGCACATTGGAAAACATAATCCCAACTATAAATACAATACTCAAGAGAGATCTTGGCGTCATTGTGGATAGTTCTCTGAAAACATCCACTCAGTGTGCAGCGACAGTCAAAAAAGCAAATAGAATGTTAGGAGTCATTCGAAAAGGAATAGAGAATAAGACAGAAAATATCTTATTGCCTTTATATAAAACCATGTGTTAAGGCTGTTCCCCGCTCTGGCACGACGAATTCAGAAGTGCCTGAAAGAGCACTCCAAAACCTGATCTCTACAGGCTCTGGTATAAAAACTTCTCCCCCAAATGTTAATGCCTGGATTTTGGGAAATCTGCTACCACCATCAAGTGTTTTTGAATCCACAAACAGGGGTAGACATTTGAAACTAACCCCATATGTACCCTAAGCTCTTTTTCACCAAAAGAGCTTGAGAAAGAAAAGAGAAAAAAAAGCTGCAGTCTGTGGAAGTTGACCCCTGAGTCAGGCATGCAGGTACACACAGACAGACCTTCCTGGACACAAAAATCAACCAATACTGGTTAATTAAAAAAAAAGAAACAATCATTTATTATCAAAACAAAACTACAGTTGCAAGCGTAGTAAAGTGGCTAGATGGGAAGAGATACCAATTGATACAGATGCTCAGGGAAAGTCCCTGGGCTAAAAGCTTAGTTGCAAAAGAAAAAACCCTCACAATTAACAGCTCAGCCATTATTTCCAAATCTCCAAACAAGGAAAACAACAAATCCTGATGGACTATCTAAACTTTTCCCTACTTACACATTTTAAGAAGTCTGTTCTTGGAGAGAGAAGTGTCTTCCATCTCCCTCAGTCTTGGAAGAAACTGCTCTGCCTCTCAAACAAAGAATAGAGAGATAAACCCCTCTCTTCCAGTTTCAAATTCCTACTTGCATTGTTATTGGCTGACCACCCAATACCTAGATAAGTACAGGAGACATTAGTTAATCCCTTAATCACTGGGTGCTGGTCAGTGCTCCTGATAATGACACCATGGTATACCCACATGTTGAATACTGTGTACAGATGTGGTCGCCTCATCTCAGAAAAGATATATTGGCATTGGAAAAAGTTCATTGAAGATTCCCTGTTCTGTTCACTCTCTCTGGGCATCTGGCATTGGCCACTGTTGGCAGACAGGATACTGGGCTAGATGGACCTTTAGTCTGACACTCTATAGCTATTCTTATGTTCTTATGAGGGCACCCCCGTCAGTGTGAGGTATTCCTGCTCTTGCATGGAGTAAGGGAAGCCAATTGGAGTGTTTTCTTCTGTTATCCCCCTCCAGTGGGGAAGCCACCAAGCTTGGCTTAAGGTAAGCTGACGCAAGTTATGTATTCTATGTAGCTAGAGCTGAATACCTTAAGCCAAGGTCCCTGGTCTAGGGAAGATCTTTCCCAAGATATTCAGCTTTATGCAATTACCACTACTTTTAGAAACCATTGGAACCTGAAAGTGCAGTTCTAGTTGAATGTTCGAACTGAAGTTCTCAAAATGCCGCAGCAATTGTTCAGGCAAACTTTTTACATCTAGTCACAAGGTCTTTCAGTGTTGATTCAATTTTTAGTCACTCAGGTTTCTTTTTCCAGTACATCCCATATAGACTGTCTCCTGGCCATTTAGTAATAGGATTGACATTCACGCAGCTTTTTATTATCCCAACCTCTGGCAAAGCATTGTGAACCAGAGGTAATAGATTTGCTTTTACAAATGGACTGTGACTGTTTCTTAAATTTATTCAGGAAATACTTAAGTAATTAGGTTCTCCAGAGGTTGAAACAATAAAGCTGCGTGACACTGACAGATGTAATCTGATTGGCCTATTGCAAATCTTTACTCCTAAAGTAACAGACAAGTTATAGAAATAGCAAACTTCAACTTCTTTGGGGATTATTTTATCACAGCTGCAAGAATAACAAGGACAATAACCCATGTCACTATAATAAACAGGTACATTGTATTTCCATATTGCTGTGTTCATGTTTGCATACTTGACAATGTGGGGGCAGGGTGATTTTGGGGAAAACATATTGTAAATTAATCTGTATCCAATTATAGGGGAACAATAGATTTAAATAGCTGAGCCTTTTGAATGAAGTATAGCAACTTATGTAAAATTACTCCTTATTGGTGCCCATGAAAATACACTTATAATAAAACGCAGAAAAAAGATTGAAAGATGATCTTTTGTTTATTTTTCCACTTGAGCCTATAAAAGGCAAGATAATTCATAACATGTTTGCTGCTGGTCCATAACTTGAGGTTTTTATGCATAGTTTTAAAATCTATAAAGACCTAATATTGGGGGAAAAAAGCAAAACACAAATTGTGAAATTGTCCTACCTTGGCACAGGGAATATTCAGTTTCACAGCAGTAACAATAACAAGTTCAAGGCCTGGTATCTCTGTGTCCTGCCAAGACTCAAGATCAGAGCTGTACACCCACAGAAACAGAAACTTTTTCAATGGTACATTGGCTGGTCAAGTAGAGGACATTAGGCTAGGAATTAGAAGTCACAGAGTTTAAGACCAAAAGAGAATAAATGCATTTACAATTGTCAATTACTCAGATACTATGGCAACTGGGGCCAACAATATGTCAGATATTTCAGATCTTAATACTTCAGAATTATTCTGCATTGGAAAAAGCTACTTTGACAAATTTTATAGGTTTCTATTATGCATTAGTCTAAGTGAAAGGAGAAAAATCATAACAATTGTGAGAGCATTTTTCATATCTGAGAAAAATCAGGAATTGTTATACATGGGTATAATTGTTATTAATTCCCTAATCAAGCAATGTATCGCTTATAAAATTGATTATAGTATCTTTATTGCACAGTATTTTTTAGTAGCTTCAGGGAGTATCCAAGTTAGTCTGTGCAGGATAAACTTAAAAAAACAACAAATGGTCTGGTAGCACTTTATAGACTAACAAAACATGCAGATGGTATCAGGAGCTTTCGTGGTCACAGACCACTTCTTCAGATGACCGGAGTTATGAGTTTAGGATGTGCAGACCCAAAATAAATAGGGGAGAAGTTAGACTGGGGAAAGAAAAAGGAAGGGGGGAGGGAAGACAAGGAGCAGAGGGTATGAAAAAATATAAAGGGAAAAACAGGAAGGCAGAACTGGCAATCAGTAAGCACCTGAAGATTGGATAGTTAAAACAAAGCAGATAAGGATCAAAGGCAACAGTATGTGTGCATGTAGACTAATGTAAAATTCCTGTGAATTGTAGGATATTTACACTGTACATGTTTACAAATATGATTATAATGTAGGCTATACACCTTTTTTGGGCAGGAAGTGTCATATGAAGTATTTTTACCATGTCTAACTAATGGAACTTCAGTCTCTGACTGGAACCATTTGGTACTAATAAGAACATAAGAATGGCCATACTGGGTCAGACCAAAGGTCCATCTAGCCCAGTAGCCTGTCTGCCAACAGTGGCCAGCACTAGGTGCCCCAGAGGGGGTGGACCAAAGACAATGATCAAGTGATTTGTACCCTGCCATCCTTCTCCAGCCTCTGACAAACAGAGGCCAGGGACACCTTTTCTACCCCTTGGCTAATAGCCTTTTATGGACCTAACCTCCATGAATTTATCTAGATTCTCTTTAAACTCTGTTATAGTTCTAGCCTTCATAGCCTACTCTGGCAAGGAGTTCCACAGGATGACTATGCGCTGTGTGAAGAACTTCCTTTTATTAGTTTTAAACCTGCTACCCATTAATATAAAACAATTTAGCACAGCAGCTACATTACTGCATCTGTGCATCTATTTTGCTGATGTTTTTCGTGTGCATCTTTCAGATTTCATACTTTTTAAAGTCATACTGCAGTAAATTAATTATAATTGACATATACTTATATTAAATAATTGAATTATTTTCTCTTAGTAATATGGTGTGCATGGCTCAAAGCAAAGATTTGCCTAAAGTGGAGTAAATATTTAGAAGCATAATTGTTGTTAGTACTTATAATGCTAATAAGTATGTTTTATTTTTCTTCCTTGGTATGCAATTTTTATTTTGTATTTCCCTCTTCCTAAAGCATTTCAAAAGCTGCTGTAGTCTGTCCCATTTTCTCAAAAGAGATCTTTAGTCATAAAACTTGTCTCATAAGGTGAAGTTTAGATCCTGCTGATTTTCTGCTTCAATCTGCAAGAAATGAATCTAGAGACAAGGAGTGGAATTTAGAGCTGCTTTTTGGCAAAGACCAAAGGAGATCCTTAGAGACAGTTCAGCCAGTTTTAACAATATGAACATCAAGAAGGACTCTAAGCCATGTAGGTCAAGAAGTGGTGGGGGCAGGTGTGTGTGTGGCAGAGAAAAGATGCATCACAGCTGTGCCATTGCTCTGTTGTCCAGATCTAACCTTTGAAAGGCTCCATCTTTTCATCAAAAGCTATTCAAGAAAGCAACATAAAAAACAACTTTGAGTTGATGTTTTGAAAAATAAAGATTAAGATCAAAAGTGTAAAAAGACAATCTCCACCTAAAAGAATAGCCACAGATCTTCCACTGAGTACTGCTACCTCTGATAAGTCATTTAAAGTAGTTTGTGATATTTGATACTAGGCAAGTGAATGACACTTGCATACTTAAATTTCAGTTTTACCACCACTTCTGCCAGGCTTATTTTGTGCTTTTATTCAATGGCAGCTAAAAAAATTGACAAGCAGATATATGAGATTCAGGAAGCAAAAACCAAACTTCAACAAACCGCTCGCCCAATCTGTGAAAAAGATTATCTTTATAAAGAATCCTTCTGACAGAGGTTTTCAATGATTTTTGCTTTTGGCTTGCCACTTGATTGCTACCTTTACTTTCAGCTACACAGCATGGAGAAATCTTTATGGTGCACTGGTAGCATATGAGGGTAAAACAACTCCAGAGAATACCCCTTATATAGGGAGCCTCCCTGGTTATTGCACATCTGAAATAATGGCTCTACACTAGCGAGGCTCTGAATTTGAAGGGATGAGTGGTCAGAGCACAGCAGAGGTATAGAGGGGGTGTGGCTGAATTGCAGACCCTACAGCTATTCCCTACTTCTCAGGGCCCATAGGTGGCCATGGAATACAATGTTCAGTGCAGCGCCGTAGGGGGCTCTGAAATGGATGTTCTTTATCTTTCCCTACATTATACATTGATCAGGTCCCAGAATCCAGTTACATTATTCTGGATTTAGAGATGCATACTTCATGCAGACATGATTTAAATGATATTTTTGTATGTGAATTTTTAGCATGTTTTAAGGGCTTGCCATTCCAGTTATATTACTGTAGTGACTGTCACTGATTCCACCATGTAATAAATCCCATATTGATTGTGTCAGTTTCAAGGCATTGTAAGTTAGGTCAGTTGAATTCTTTGTTTTGGTTTACATTTCTTGTGTCTTAACTGCTGTATTCATGGGGGGATGAGGAGAAGGGGATATTAATGAAAAAATAATGCATAATAAGTATTTTACTGCCAGTGCAAACATTCCTAATATACAATGCAGTTCTTAATACACAAACTGCAAAGCTGCCCAGGCATCAGAGAAAAGGTCAGCTCTGTTAGTATCTAATCAGACAGTGGACAGATGAGAAGGAAGGAAGGAAATGGGAAAATAATGTGAAAGTGCTTTAACATTTAAAGTGACACAATGTTCAACTAACATTCACCAACATCATTTCTAATTACTGCAGTGATTAAGGAGTAAAGACTTTGGTCCCATGTGGATAGCAGTTCTGAAGAAAATACCGTGACATGTGTTACAGATTTTTTTTTTCCCCTGGCAAATTATTACAGAAATTCTTATCTCCATGGGTTTCCTAACAAACTCCTCTTTATAAAAACCATGCTTCATTTGTGAAGTGCCCAAGGAAGTGTAGCTCTCCTGCTTCTGAAGATTTACATCTTTATTGCCATTGCTTCAACTCACCCTAAAAAACTTTTTATGTCTAAAGAAACCAGAATAGAATGAATCACACATTTCCATGTTGTATGGGTTCCTATCACCCTATGTGAAGAACAAACAGAGGGAAAAGGAGGGTTAGATAAAAGCTGAAGACCTTAACTCAGCACGGAGCTGGCCTAACAGTAAGTGCAACTGTAATTAACGCAAGCTCAGTTTAAAATTGTAGTCCTAGGTGACACCCTGGTTGATCTCATTTAAAAATACATTTTTTCTCAAACGTACCACAGTTTAAGCATGAGGTCAAGATTTCTTTGGGGAAAAAAAGTTGAGACAGAAGACTAGTTGCTTTGACTTTAATTTACAATTATGTTTAAACTTCCTTTTGCAGTGGATCAAACTGAATGATCAATCCCTGCTGTATAAGCAAGTACATATTTCATATAGTTATACTGGTATGTATTGTATTTTATTCTCTCAATAGATGTCCCAACATGCTGGCCCTTGCCCCACCTTCTCCTCATAATAAGCTGTTACATCTTATCTCCTTCCATTGCTAGCACAGGAGAAGAGGCATGGTCAAAGGGGAATCCTGAACCTAGTACCTACTTCTTCATTCTGTATTGACCTTTCTCCATCAGAACCACACATACCCCCTCTTCCCATTGTGCTTGCACATTCTAAATATGTAATTGTGTATTACATAAAACAAGGTGCATCATCATCATCATCATCATCCCTGGGTCTTCTATAGCACTTTAAAACTATAGATCTCAAAGCACTTTACAAAAGAGGTATGCATGTGTAATTATCCTGATTATACAAACAGAGGCACCATGCACCATCTGTATCTCTCTCTCTCTCTCTCTCTCTCTCTCTCTCACACACACACACACACACTAATATTCCACAAGTAACTGTGGACAGACCCCAAGTAACTGTGAACTTATGTAGATTATACCAAGGAAAGGCAATTATAATCAGGCCCTTATCCTCAGGCATGGAGTTCAGAGGACCATGGGAAAAGAAGAAAGAAGGAGACAATTACCAATATCTCAGGGTACGTCTACACTACAGCGCTAATTCGAACTAAGCTAATTCGAACTAGCGCATCTAGAACTAAAAACTAGTTCGAATTAGCATTTTGCTAATTCGAACTAGTGCGTCCACACTGATTGGACGCAGGGGGGCATTTAAGGGCAGCTGAAACAGGTTCTGGCAGGGCATCAGGTCAGTAGTTGCTTTGTGTGGCTGCTATCTGAGGCTCGAGCTTAAAGGGACCCCCCCTGGACAGCCGGTTCTCAGCTTTTCCTGCTTGCTTGCCAACCTCTCCGAGGGACAGCAAAGCGTTGGTCTCTGTGCCCGTCTGTGTCGGTGCTTCCCTTTGGGGACGCCGCCGCAGGTGGCAACATGGAGCCACGGCTCGCCCTGCACCTTCTGGTGCACTTTCTGGACTTGCTGCTGCAAGCCTGCCACCAATGGCTCGAGGCTGCCTGGCACCTCCTGGTGCACGTCAGCCCCCTGCTTCTCCGCCTGGCCGCCCTGGGGGCCGTGGAGGAGCCGTGGCGGTGCCCCGGCACCGGCGTGCCCTGCCACGTCTGGCGTCTGGACACCAGCACCGACTGGTGGGACCGCATCGTCCTGGAGCGCTGGGAGGACCGACAGTGGACCCAGAACTTCAGGATGAGGAGGGACACCTTCCTGGAGCTCTGCGAGTGGCTCGCCCCTGCCCTGCGCAGAAGGGACACTCGCATGAGGCCCGCCATCCCCCTCCAGAAGCGGGTGGCCATCGCCCTATGGAAGCTTTCCATGCCGGACAGCTACCGATCCGTCGGGAACCAGTTCGGCGTGAGGAGATCCACCGTCGGAGCGGTGCTCATGCAGGTATGGCACTCGTCGGCCACTGGGCCGGGGGGCTGCGAGGAGGGGATGGGCTGCCCCAGGGACAAAGGGGGGGCGGGAGGAGGCGAAAGCGCCCCGCACCGGAGGGGTCGGTCTGTCCCGGCCGTACTACACGCCGCCAGGGGGGTTGCTACCGGGAGTGGGGTGTTGGGCACTGCCAGGGCACGAATGCTCCCAGCCACCCGGGCGCCCCACTGATTGGCGCTTTGCTGTCTCTCTCTCCGCAGGTGGTCAAGGCCATCAACTGGGTGCTGCTCCGCAGGGTGGTCCGCCTCGCCAACCCGGACGCCGTCATCCGGGGATTCGGCGCCCTCGGCGTCCCCAACTGCGGGGGGGCCATCGACGGGACGCACATCCCCATCCGTGCCCCGGAACACCAGGCGTCCCGGTACGTGAACCGCAAGGGGTACTTCTCCGTGATCCTGCAGGCCGTGTGTGACCACCGGGGATAGTTCACGGACATTAATGTGGGCTGGTCCGGCAAAGCACACGACGCCCGGGTGTACCGCAACTCCTCCGTGTGCCAGCGGCTGCAGGCCGGGACCTTCTTCCCCGACCGCCACGTCGGGGACGTGGACATGCCCGTATGCCTGGTGGGGGATGCCGCCTACCCACTGCAGCCGTGGCTGATGAAGCCCTACACGGGGCACCTCAATCCCTCCCGCCAGGCCTTCAATGCCAGGCTGACCAGGGCCCGCATCGTGGTGGAGGGGCCTTCGGGTGACTGAAAGCCTGCTTTCGATGCCTCCTCACCCATCTGGACCTGGCCGAGCACAACATCCCTCCCGTGGTGGCAGCATGTTGTGTGCTCCACAATTTGTGTGAGCAAAAGGGGGAGTCTTTCCTGCCAGCCTGGATGGCTGAGGCTGACCGCATGGCTGGACACTACGGTCAGCCCCGCACCGCTGCCATCCGGGAAGCCCAGCAGGGGGCCGTCCGGATCCGGGAAGCCCTGCGGGAGAGCTTCCTGGTGGAGGAGGAGGACTGACCTCTCCCTGCATGCCCCACTGGGGCCTTCTTCCACCCTACTCCCCTTCCCCTTTCCCCTCCCTACCTACTGTAAAATAAAGACACCTGTTTTTCAAACAAAAACGTCTGTTTATTTCACATAACTGTGGTGGGGGGAGGGAGGGAGTAGGGTGGGAGAGGGGAGGGGGAAACCTGGGACGAGGAAGCTGGAAGGGGAGGGAAGGGAGGAAGGGAAAGGAAAGCTCAGGGGTGGGAGGCCGGCTGCCTCTCCGTCTCGCCACACTGCGGGTCCGGGGTCATCGGTGGGAAATGGTTGTGGGGGGGGGCAGGAGGGACAGAGGGTGTGGGGGGGGGCAGGAGGGGGAGCAGGAAGGGGAGCAGGAAGGGGAAATGGGAAGCGGTTGAGCAGGCTCTGGAGGTGGCCTCGCAGGGCACGGCCCTGCTCCTCCAGGGCCTCCAGACTCCTCTGACGCAGTGGTCCTGGGTGCGGAGCTGGTGATCCATGAACCGGAGGTGCCGCCTTTGGTACTCCTCCTCATTCCTGGTTCTCCTGCTTGCCCGGGCACGGGCAGCTGCTGCAGGCGGGGTGGTGCGCCCTGCAGGCCCAGGTGCTGCAGCTGTGGTGCAACAAGACCAGCGGTCAATTACCCCAGGGGCCTAGGTGTGTGAAACCCAGCTCCCCTCTGCAAGGCCAGGGCCCCTGCAGGATCCCCAGCTGCTGCTCCTTGGTGGGCAAGGCCCAGGAGCACGGTCCCGGGGCTCCCTCTCGCCCCAGCCCCCCGTACACATAAGGGGAGCACGATGGTACTCACATGTGGACGCCTCCCCGGCCTCGGACGACACAGGCGAGTGGCTCTGTGGGGTGCCTCGGGGGTCCCGGGTCTCGGGCAGGCTGGTGGCAGGCTCCTGGCTCTCAAAGCCCTCCTCCTCCTCCTCCTCCTCCTCCTCCTCCATCTCCTGGAGCAGGCCCTTTGCCCCGGGGTCTATCACGTCCCGGGGGGCAGGGACGGCATGAGCCCCCAGGAGGCGGTCCAGGGTGTGGAAGCGGGGGCAGGCCTCCAGGTCGGCCCCTGGCTGGCAGGCCCGGGAGTAGGACTGCCGCAGATCTTTAATCTTGCAGCGCACCTGCTCCCGGCTGCGCTGGTGGCCCCTGGCGGCCAGGCTGGCAGCCATGCGGCTGTAGACGGCCGTGTTCCTGTGGCTAGGGCGGAGATCGTGAACATTGGAGGCTTCCCCCCAAACCTCGATGAGGTCCACGATCTCTGCACTTGACCAAGCGGGCGCCCGCCTTTTGCGCCCTCAGGCAGGCTCCTGGGAGCCGCCAGGCTGGCCCTGGGGAGCAGTGGAGGGTTGGGTGTCCTTGGGTGGCTGGCTCATGGTGTGGCAGGTGCAGGGTCTGCTGGCACGGGTGCTGGCAGCCTTGCACCTGGCACAAACTGTGTAGCCAGCCCGTGGCCCTTTAAGGGCTCCGGGGCCGGGAGGGGGGCAATAGAGTTTTCCTGGTGTTGGCCAGAGTGGCCACCAGGGAAACCTGGGAAGCATTAGCCTCCCACTAGTTCGAATTAAGGGTCTACACAGCCCTTAATTCGAACTAGCTAGTTCAAACTAGGCTTAATCCTCGTAAAATGAGGTTTACCTAGTTCGAACTAAGCGCTCCGTTAGTTCGAATTAAGTTCGAACTAACGGAGTGCTAGTGTAGCGCCTATCAAAGTTAGTTCGAACTAACGTCCGTTAGTTCGAACTAACTTTGTAGTGTAGACATACCCTCAGTGTTTATGTTATTTATTATGAATCTGATCATATCTATATAATAAAGAATTAGAGCTGAGTGAATAAAGCATTTTTCAGTTCTTTGGCATTTTCAAAAAAAATGGGTGAAAAAAATAATTCTGGGTTAAACCAAAAAATGAAAATTTTATCATTTTCCACAAATCCAAAGTAAAAAAATGTCAGACTGAACTGGATATTTCATTTAATGTGATATAAAAATGTTGATTTATTTTATAATACAGTTGAAGGAAACTTCACAAGAAAAAATAATTTCAAGCCCAAATCCCCACGAATGTTTTATGTTGAAAATGTCAAAATGAAATGTTTAGACTGTTTCAGAATTTTTGTTGTTTACATATTTTTGACAGGAACAACATGGTAAAATTGACACAAATTCAAAAAACACTTCAATGTTGTTGAATCAGCATTTTTCCTTGACAAACATTTTCTTGGAAAATGTCACTCAGCTAACTAAGGCTTCTCATCATTTCTGAATTAGTCCGAGTTTAGCTGGAAACTGAACACATACACTTAGAATGGGGGAGGGGAAGAACCTAAGGCCCAGGTACTGGATGCAGCTCCCGGCTTTTATGGATCTGGCCCCTGAGGCATGGGGCTCCCTCCAGCACTGTGGAATCTATGCTTGTGACAGGTGATGTTTTTTGTCGTGTTTTGTTTCTCACTTGTGTGCAGTCCCTGGCTGTTTTTTCGGTGGGTCAGTGGCCTCTGACCTAAAAAACATGCTCCTCAACCCCTCAACTTAGAATTTCAGATTTGCAAAATCTTTCTTCTTGATGGAATTGTTTTTTAGCACTAGGAAAGACATTCACTCTCAGTACTGAAAGAGATGTTTATCTTAGTTTTCTGAGCTCAGTTTATGTATTGTTCGTGATCAAGGGTAAATCCTAACGAAGTCATGAGAATCTTGGTTGATATCATTGATAACAATGTTTAGGGGAACTTAAAGGGAATGTGAAAAGTTTAAAATATGATTAGGAATGAACTAGTCAGTGAATTCAGTTGATTTGAAAGCTTATCTGTTAGTTAAGTACAATTTATTTTATCAGGAATACCTAAAATGTGAATGTTGTATGATTTTGCAAGTTCTTTCTATATTATTATGTTGTCTTTAATCATTACTCCTGTGAGCAATTTCATGCCTTCAAATTATGCTTGTGACTCACTAAAACCTTTTTGAGATTTAGCAATACACTGTTCTACATGAATCACGCTTTGTGAACCAGTATGTGGCTTAGAATCAAATGGATCACATCTTGTTTGCAAAGACTGAATTTCCACAAATATAGCTCATTCCTAGAACCACCAGTAGCTGCAGATTTAGAGGAAAACTCTGTTAGCTGACAAAGACAGTCAAAGTGTATATAATTTCAAAGAGATCAATTGTCCATGTCGCTTTTACTGTTCTCTTTGTCATTGCTGACTAATGTTTAGTTTTAAATATTTTATTGTGATTTCTTCTTTATCTCAAGCCACCACAAAGGAGTTGGAGAGGGCATAGTCAGGAAAAAGGAAGAAGATGAAAGATCGCCTTAGGAAGTCTATTGGGATTGTCAGGGCTGTTCCCCACTCTGGCACTCTGAGTGCCTCCATAGGATCTGCTTACAAAAGCTCCCCAGTCACAGATTTGCTGACACTGGGAGAAAGGCTGCCACCATCAAGAGTACAACTCCTTTTAAAACCCAGGAAGAATCACTTGAATTTCTTCCAGAGGAGTAGTCCAAGCTCTGGCACAGCTTAGGTATAGTCAATAGGGGTGGGGGGAGGGAAGCACATGGATTTCACATAGAGAAGTTTACCTAAACAAGAAAACAAAGAAAAATACCCTGATGGCAACTAAACATACATTTCTCTATCTACTCATGATCCGTACTGATACATTCTTCAAGGCCCAGTCCTTTCCCATGCCCAACTTTTCTTGTAGGCATGGTAATTCCATTTGATTACTTCATCTTGCTTCCTCCAGCTCCTAACTTAGAAAACTCACACAAAGAGAGCAGGCAGGCATATCACCTTAAATCAGATTTCAGGACTGTATCCCATTGGTTCTCCTGGCGTCCTGCCAACCCCCTTAGCTACCTGAGTTTAGCTCTTTAGTTACCGAGTGCTGACTAGCACACCTCTTATCCATCACAGGGATAAAACACCTGGATAGAAAGCAGCAGGAAAAGCAATATGAAAAGTCTCTAAGGCTGTGTGGGACTAAATCCAAGAGATTAACCAACATTACTTGCAAATATGATCACATTTGACATCATTATAATTCCAGGTACAGGAGCAACCTGAACCCATTGAACCTGAAAATGCAAATCAAGATCAGGTAGTGGGGTTTTACCCTTCCACAGCATCACCCAAGCTGCACACATCAGCTGAGAACCCTCAGAGCTCCGAGCAAGCACCATGATGTGTCAGAGTACTGAGAGATTTATTTTCTCTTATGTTGCCAACTCTGGCATGGTCTCCAGAGTTCCCAAACAGCTCCCCAGATCTTCTTTCTTGTGTTAGCAACTATATATATATATGGCAGGATGAAGGGCAGAGTGTGATCAGAGGTTACCAGAATTCTGGCTCTTGGCTAACAGCTAGTGAATACAACAGACTGAAATGGTCAGTATCTGAGTCAGAGTGTCATCTTCATAGGCTCCAAATCACTATTCTAGTTGCAATATTACTCTTAAGCCAAAATCTCTAGTCTACCTAGTATGGACTCACCCCAAACTCATGCAGTTATTGCATCATGCTAGAATGCCTCATAACTCACATTTAGAGAACCAAATAACTGCAATCACTAAAAGGGTTTCTTCTCCTCAACCTTCCTCTTTGCAAGACTATTCCATCCATTTCTTTAATCAAACAATAATTTGGCAACAGCAGTTGATTCATTTGGCACCTAATAGATGGACTGCAGCAACTCCCAGTAACTAGGATTAGACCAGAAATGTATGAAGGAACTAGAACTTTTACACTATTCTCATAAGTAGTATAGACAAGACAACATAGCACAGCAATGCTCTGCAGTCTGTGCTGGCTTCCTGCCACTAACAGATTCAATTTGAAGTTCTGGCTCTGATATTTAAAGCACTCCCAGGCCAATGGCCACTCTAATTTCAGTTGCCCTCCATGAGCATTATGCAAACTGTTTTGTATCAGAACACTGATACAGATGCAAGAGGTAGAACCTAAACAGCAGCAGATCAGAAATTCTGGGACACCATTACAAGGGAAAAAAGGATAATTACTTCCATGGCCATCTTCAGGCCATGCTGTAAAACTAAACTGGGAAGGATTATATTATTGGACAAACATCAATTTCACCATATCCACATAAACAAAAATATTTCCTTTCCATCTATTACAATCAAAATTGACAGGTAGACAAAGATAGAAAAATGTTCTTTGAGAATTTATTACAGCTTATTTTAAGGATATTTACTGGGTATATTTTGACATGTGATGCCAATTTATGTTTTAATAGTTATTAAGTTTTAACATTTTGAATTTCATCATCTATCGGCATTGCACAATTACTGTTTGAACCTCCCACTGTTGTCTGACCTGCCCAGAAATTCACCTATGAATACAGATAAAAATTAAAATGCTTTAAAATAAGCATTAATATTACCTGTTGAAATTATAAGAAATAAAAATCAAATTCTGCCAAGCCTATGTAAAATTCACCTGTTTGCTACTTCAGAAATGAAGAAAATTCTATGTAGCCATGAAAAATTTGCTCTAGATTAGCCCTTTTGCATGATGTAGAACTATCATCATGCTCCAACTGGGGTGGATGTGAAATTGAGTGGTTACTGCCCACACTTAGCCTACTTAATTTTTTAATTCATGTTTTTAAATTCATGTGTAGTACTTAGATATTAGGGACAAGAGCTTTACAAATGGTGATGATAGATAATTTTGGTTTAAACAATATCTTTTCACACTGGCAAATTGCATGTGTGTTAAAATTGTAAAAAATAAAAACATTCAGATTAGTGCTATATTACAACAGGTTAACCATCAACAACTTGGCTTTCTGTTAAATAACTCTGGTCTCTTTTTCATCAACTCTGTTAGCTGATAAAACTGCAAGATATTCACATTTTTTGAATTGGTCCAACTGCAAAAAACAATCACCTAGTTCTTTAATTATTATAAATTGCATCTTTATAAACACATAAGTAAATGCTCACCTTTTAAAAAGTGCAACATCTATGTATTACTTTGAAAAGGGCACCAAATGGCTCCTGCACTTAGGACAGAGTGGTAAAATTACTCTTGTTCCTTCAGTGCTTCACATTATGCTGTTGGCCTTTGCTATGATGTCAAGTGTTGGCCTTTGTGGTACTGCAATTCTTAAAAAAAAATAGATTTTTGCTTGCATAGAAAGAAATTTGCAAACTCAATATCTGCTAGTGGGCCATTTGTTACATATTCTGTTTTGAATTTAGTAATACATATTTCAATGTGGCATTGCTTCTTTGAAAGGTTAGAAACCTCTTAGTCCTGTGAGATTTGTGTCAGCATCTGATTTTTTGTACAAGGTAAGCTTTAAATATTAATATGGAGAAAGGTCATGCACTCTTTAACCTCCAAACTGGAGTTAGTAAATCATGTTTTGGCAGAAAAAAAAACCACAGGGCACATCACTATTTGGTTAGGGCAATATCTAAATTTAAATTAAACTAAAATGTTTGTGAGTGTTTATATAAAGTGTGAGGGCATATCTTTTAAAGTAATTAATAGTTAAATACCAAGCTGCTCTTGAAGCAGTGGTTGGAGAATATTTGTTAGGGATGTATTAATAATATTTCCCTACTTTACATAAATCTCTAAAATTAGAGGAAGCTATGTGATCAGTCTGTGGTTGGAGAAAAAATAAAAGAAATTTCAGACTCTTCAGCTGGTGTAAATTTTCTGTAACTCTGTTGGCTTTAGTAAGACTATGATAGCGTACATCTGTGGAGGCGCTAATCCAGGCTGAACTACTTCGCTACATCTACACTGCAGGTTTCTTGCGCAAGGACATCCATTCTTGCGCAAAAACTTGCAGAGTGTCTACACTGCACATGCGTTCTTGCGCAAGTAAATTTACAGTAAGCGTCAGAACAGAGAACTTCTTGTGCAAGAGTTATTCCATTCCCCATGACAAATAAGCCCTCTTGTGCAAGAGCTCTTGTGCAAGAAGGAAGTGCAGATGGGCAACAGGGGTTTCTTGCGCAAGAACCCCCTATGGCTAAAATGGCCATCAGAGCTTTCTTGCGCAAGAGAGCATCCACATTGCCATGGACTCTCTTGCGCAAAAGCACGTCTCTTGTGCAAAAGCACTTGGCAGTGTGGACACGCTCTTGTGCAAGAACTTTTATGCAAAACAGTTCTTGCGCAAAAAGCCTGCAGTATAGAAGTAGCCCTTATGTATAGCATAATCTTTAGAGTCATGACCTCTTTGTATATCATTGAGCCCATTGAGGCTAAGGTAAATATGTGCAGGACCTTGCTAAAAATCAGATGATGCACCTAAATAGCATCTCTATAAGCAAATAAATCATACATTAAAATCTCTTGTGACGTGACATATAAAACTAGATTAATTATTATGTATGATAGATACCTAAAGCAAAGCTCCAGTAACCAACCACATCTGTTCTGTTGCCTAGATGGCATCTGGCTCCAGCCCTAGAAACCCTGGCCTGTAAGCTCTTTTGATGATTAAGCAGCACATACACTCTACTAAGTACCATCACCAAGTGTATTTATTAGTATTTCTTACTTTATGTTCCAGGTACAACAAAATGTAGCAACAGACAGGATAGCCTTTCCTCCCTGCTTGTTGACTCAGCCCTTTTATCCTGCTTGCTTTCTTCTTTGAGCTGTTCAGCTGATGCTTTAATTACCTTCATTTGCTCATCAGACTCCTACAGGTGCAAGAAATCCCCAATAACCTGACAAATACAATCAGACTGCTTAAATTTCTCCTACTCTAACTAGGCAGTGCCCTGTGGGTTCTAAGTGACCAGGTGCTGGCACCAAAAGGGCCCCTATTTATAGCGGCTGATCGCACCCTCACACAACTGCCAAAGAGACTTCCATAGATGTAGAGGTGAGACTGAAGTTTTTGCTCACAAAAACAGTACATTGAATTCTAGTAAGAGGAAGCCTGGGGAGAGCTTGACCTATTGTAATAATGGGCTCTACAGGAGTACCCTAAGGCTATGTCTACACTCGCAGCTTCTTGCGTGAGTAATATGCAAATGAGGCTAAGCATGGAATATTGCTGAGCCTCATTTGCATACCTAATGAGCCACCTTTTTTTTCAGAAGAGGCTCTTGTGCAAGAAGGAGCATCTACACTGCCCCTTCTTGAGCAAGAAAAACCCTCTTGTGCAATGCTGTTACACCTATTACTTGACAGGAAGAACGGCATTGTGCAAGAAGGTTTTTCTTGCACAAGAAGGAGCAGTGTAGACGCTCCTTGCGCAAGAGCCTTTTCTGAAAAAATGGTGGCTCATTAGGTATGCAAATGAGGCTTGGCGATATTCCATGCGTAGCCTCATTTGCATATTACTCACACAAGAAGCCGCGAGTGTAGACATAGCCTAACTGTAAAATCAATGCTAAGAAATGAGAAGTTAAAAAAAATAATTTATGACAAATGTTGACAAGAAAAGATTCAAAGGTGGCATAGAAAGATTAAATTAGTCAAAACAAAAACGAACCACTGATACAATTTAAGGCCTGTGTTATGAGCATAGCTGGTAAACAAGGGAAGTGTGGGCTGGGAAATTGATAAACCAAAACTGATGTATTAGAAACGAGGACAGAACAGAATAATAAGGAGATGGACTATTCCTCCATTTACTCCCTTTCTGCAGTCCTTCAAAGAAAGGATGTGGGCGGGGAATTAAGAGAATGCATCAACTGATAACAGGCAGAAGTGAGCTTTCCCATTGTGGCTGCCACCCCACCAGCACTTGAGACCCCAGGATCCACTGTGACACCATGAGGACTGTGTCAGCCTGGTCCTGAGAGCCATATTAAGCAGATTGGGCCAGAGAGAGGGACATGGGTGACATTGCCACCTCCACTGGCTCTGGCTGAATTCTGACCACTTGGGATGTGAACCCTCATCCCTCAGAGTTGTCCTCTTCTTTCCCCACCTCATTTCTTCTCTTTCCTAGTTTTCACCTTGGCTACGTCTACACTGCAGGCTTCTTGCGCAGAAACTGTTTTGCACATGAGTTCTTGCACAAAAGTTCTTGTGCAAGAGCACATCCACACTGCCATGTGCTTTTGCACAAGAGCGTCCATGGCAGTGTGCATGCTCTCTTGTGCAAGAAAGCTCTGATGGCCATTTTCTTGCACAAGAAACCCCTGTTGCCCATCCCCACTGCCTTCTTGCGCAAGAGCTCTTGCAGTGTAGACGTAGCCCATCTGTCTAATAATAATCTGGCTTAGCTGCAAAACACTGCTGGAAGCTTGTGCCCAGAGATGCAACTGAAAGCAGTGCCCTAAGCCACCCAATGCTGTACCAGTTTGCCAGATCTCAGAGTGGCTGATAAAGCTAAGCGCTGTGCTCTTTTCTTTCCAGGAGTGAGGTTGCAAGTGATAATCAGCACCAAAGACAGAGGCTGCATTTTCTCCCTTGGCTATTCTTTTCTCTCCTTCATGGCTGTTTGCCTTCAGGGAAACAGGACCAGACTTGAACAACAACCTCTTCCAGTCCAAATTCCCTCCCCTGCTCCCCAAGAAAAACAATTATTGTCTGACAGATTAGAAACAAAGTGATATTTTCCCTTCTAAATACTCTACAGCTGAAGGGAAAAGGAACAAGGGACATTGTTTATATGAAAACCTTACTTAATACTTTACATTCAAATGCTTTATCTATTTTTTTGTATCTTAAATAACATATTTAAAAGATTAATCACAGTGTATTTGCCATGGTACTAAACAGGCTGAAACTCTGTATAACAAAGCCCAACCTTGTTTAAAATAGTTTAATGTTGGATGTAGAGGCGATAGAGAGTGGGGGGGGGGGGGGGCGAGGGAAGAGGAGAATTCTGCAGCTGACAGGTAGGGAACAATGGGAAGCACACTATCTGAGCTTCAACACAGCAAATGAATTTAGTAAATGGGTGCAGATGTATTCTGAATAGAAGGTAGATTGCTGTAGCTCTTATATGCTCTTACTCGAACCAGAGCCCCAAACTAGTGATTATATACACATGGAAGAGATTAATGCAAAGGACAATTTTAAATAGTCATAAAGCAGTCTCCTAAAGCTGCCATTCATTTACATTATGTCACAAAGTAGGTAGTGTAGCATATATGACTCAATCCAAAGACTTCCACTAACTTCAGAGGGATTTGGATCAGGCGCATACAACATTTTTGTGATGTGGACTCTCGCGTCCATTGGGAACTGAGCTAAGTCCTTCTAACTCATTTCCTTTAGCACTTTTCCCTTGCTGTAATCCCAAATCAAAAAGTGTTTTCAGAGCCTCATCCAAAGCCCAGTGAAGTCAATGTGAGTCTTTGGATCAGGTAATACACTTTGCACTATGCAAGACAGATTTAATCCCTCTTAAATATTCAGTGTGAAATGTAATCTCTCTTTACCTAAATTGTAGCAAGGCTGGAATGTATGCTCCAGTTCTGCAAAATGATTAAAACATTTTGTAGGCAGGGAAATCTTAATTCCATAATCAGTTTAAGTTATTATGTGTTGGGGTTTTCAAAGCACAACAAGATTATAACATACATCGGTGCTAAAGACTTATGGCTTCCTAGAACATATAGATTATTTGAATTAGCTATGACTTTACTCTTTAAATGTCAGAACTTGCTATTGATACCTTTCTGTACCTCCATTCACAGGTGGAATTTCCAGCATGATCCAATAGTTGTTTTAGAAGAGTATTTCTAATACTAAGTAATCTGAGCATGGTAAAATCTTCAGTAACTTTGTAATATTTAAAAATATAGAGGACTCCCTAGTCCAGCGCTGCCCATCAGAAACAAGGTTTTTAAAACAAAAATAAAATTCAATGAGGGTATAATCAGAAACTAACAAGCCAATTGCCTAGCTGCAACAACAGAAGGAAAGAAATAAGAGTCCATCATCTAAGGAAATGAGAGAAGCATAATGAGAATAGGAGAAGGAAGACACTGAATAGAAACAAACTAGAATTAACCCAGTTTCACACAGGGACTTAGGGGATGTTTATACTGCAGTTAGACAGCTCTACCTAGCCCAGGCCAGCTAAGTTGGTCTTATAGAACTCGGGCTGCAGGGCTGCTTTTTGCCTGCAGTGTAGACTTTCCAGCTCAGGATGCAGCCCAAACTCTGAGAACTTCCCACCTCAGAGGGTCCTAGAGACCAGCTCCGGATTTCTACATTACAGTTGAACAGCCTCTTATCCTGAGCCCCACATGTCAGAGTCAGCAGTGTAGATGTACCCATAGACTGGAGTGAAAGGGACAATAAAAGTTTAAACAAAGTGCCTGGTCACATCCCTACATGAAAGAAAGAGGGAATCTGGCTCATAAACTCCAGTGATGGGAGTAGCTCATGGTCAAACATGCAGGGTGCTGTATTTCCACAGTAGCTTTGCCCCCCGGCTCCTCTGATGCCAGCTGCCTCCAGAACCCAAAAAGAGGAGGCTTCTGGATAAAGTTTCTGTACTCTGTGTTTGTATTAACTTTACATGGGCTTTTGCACTTGGTACTGAAGGAGGGTTGTGCTAAAGAAGTAGTTGAGAGGCCCCTTTCCTTGCAAGCTGTAAAGGGGAGACACATGAATGTGTTATATTGCCTGGTTGCTTAGGAAAGATACGCAGACACGCGGTGCGTCATTTGTATTTGAACCAAGTTATCCACTTCAGAATGACTAGAAATCCTAGAACTCTGGGGCAGGGATCATTTCTTCTTGTCTGTCTGTAAAGCAGTGACTCTCTGTAAAACTGTCTGTCTGTAAAGCACATTATCTTTGCTCCATAAAAATATTAGTAAAAGAAATAGCTAAGGCTAAATAAATATTTTTAAAAATTAAATGCAGAAGCTGCAGCTATACATTTTTACATTAAATTAATTTAAAATCTTCTCTGAATACCTGTAGTGGGCATGAATTGTAATTTAGAGCTATCAAGCAGGCTGTAAAGAATTGGATCACAAATATTTTATGAGCCCAAAACTTGTTTCTTAGCAAAAGCACACACTTTCTCTGATGGTAGATTTTGCATGTGCATGTGTTGAGAAATGTATATTTCAACAGGTAATATTTAAGTGTAACTGAAAGAGGGTTTGTTCAAGGAGTACAATAGTTTGTTTGAAGATTTGAAAAGCTGTAGTACAAAAGGAGACTGTCTGATTGTATAACCTGCATTCTTACTACCGTGGGCATGTTTACTACTACAACCCATCAGAAAGAGCAGCAGCTATTGGCTGGAGTAAAATCTGACAAACCCTCATTTTTCAAGGTGGAACAGCAGCATAGTGTTGAGATGTCAATTTTAGCCAAATCAAGCCCTCTGAGGCTGGTGAATAATTCATCTGAAAAATCCCTTTCTCAAGAGTGGAAAGGGTGTCAGTGGCACAAGGAGTGACCACTTCTAAGGAAATCCTTCGGAGAGCTGTTCAAATGCCACGCTGTCTTTAAATAGTACAAAATGGAATCTTAGATGTCAGAGAGAGTGAGGTAAAGTACAGAAACGTGTACAGTCAGCTTGGGGTTGGAATAGACTGTAAAGACCCTTAGGATCAGAAGACTATTTCATTAAAAGGCTTGTGGTTTCTAAATGGCAGAGTCAATGAAATACCCTATAATTAGCATTATTTTAAATATCCCTCTGAAATGCACTCTAAATTACTTTGGCCTCAGAAGTACTATAAGTGAAAACAAGTATAATGTGCAATGCAAAAGTGGATATCTAACTTGCTACATGGTAACTGAGTTATTCAGAAAGTTCTCTACAACCTTCTATGGACTGTAAGAAAAAAGAAAGAAAGAAAGAAAAAAGAGTGGAATATGGGAGAGCTGTCCAAAGTTTTAGTCACTGTTTACCTCACTTAATAAATTCTTATCTTGGCCTCAGCAAAAGTCAATATCTTCTCATTATTGTATGTCGGTGCCTTCTGCACCTATTTGCCCAGACTCACAATGTGATGAGTCACTAGTTTCCATTGGGAACTGCACCTGAATTATAAATGTCTGAATTAAGTTTTCAGTCATATCTCAAAGGCACAAGCCATAACTCGAGCTGCAAAATGTTAACTTGGGCTTTGTCTACACTGGCAATTGAGTGACAAAGCTTTTGTCATTCACAAGTTCTTTTAAAAAAAAGAACCCTGAACAACAAAAGCTTTGCTGCCACAGGAAGTGTTAGTGTACATGGCACTTTGTTAGCAGGAGTGCTCTCCTGCCGATGACACAAACACCACTCATAGGGAACAGCAGCTTTTTATCTGCAGTGCTGACAAAAAGCATTTACACTGCCAGACTTGTAGTGACACTGCCATGTCACCACAGCCATGTCTCTAAAAGCTGTGTGGTGTAGACAAAGTGGTTGCTAATTGTGGTGAACCAACAAGCTCATGTGCTTGTAGAGTAAGGGGAACAGGGATTAAGTAACAACATAGACATTTGAAATCCTCCTTTAAATATATCTGAGTAGCAGAGAGCTAGGACCCAAACAGTACTACAGAACATAACTGAGACGATCGGTGTGTGTGCAGAGGAGGAGAAAGGTGGTGACTAGTCTGCAGGAGGATTGTTAGTGAGTTTCTTTCTCCCTGCATTTTACTCTTGAGTGATAGCCATAGCCTACATGTACGGGAGTATGGAATCAAATATGCACATGCCTATAAGGCACTACTGAATGTGTGCCCAATAAACAAGGTACATGGCAGGTCACATGCTAGCTGCTTTCTTAAAAGAGAGGCAAGGCTGCAGTCACAGAGAAATTTCAGAACACTGGTCTCATGATTGTGGATTACTGTTTATAGTCCCAGAGCTGTGCACTATGCTTTAGAAAAAAAATTAAAACACTGCCTTCTCCATGAGGCTTATAGAACAGCTTAAATCAGTTTTCACTGGTGATCTTCTAATTCTTCTCTCCAACTTAAATGCAAAATTTGCACATAATACAAAACTACTCAATCCAAAGCAGACTGAAGAGCTATGAAAAGGGCAGCAAAATGGCAGCTGAAATTCAATGTTGATAAATGCAAAGTAATGCACATTAGAAACATAATCCCAACTATGCATATAAGATGACGGAGTCTAAATTAACTGTTCCTACTTAAGAGAGATCTTAGAGTGAATAGTTCTCTGAAAATACCCTCTCCATGCATAGCAGCAGTCAAAAAAGCAAACAGAATATTAGGAATCATTAAGAAATGGATAGAGAATAAAGGAAAATGACATAGAAATAGCCATGCTGGGTCAGACCAAAGGTGGATCTAGCCCAATATCCTGTCTGCTGACAGTGGCCATGGCCAAGTGCCATAGAGGGAATGAACAGAACAGGTAACAATCAATTGATCCATCCCCTATTGCCCATTTCCAGCTTCTGGAAAAAAAGAGGTTAGGGACCCCATCCTTGCCCATACTAGCTAATAGTCATTGCTGGACCCAGCCCCCGTGAATTTTTCTACTTCTTTTTTCAACCCTGATATTAGTTTTAGCTTTTACAACATCGTTTGGCAAAGAGTTCCATGGGTTGACTGTGCATTGTGTGAAGAAATTCTTCTTTTTGTTTGTTTTAAACTTGCTACCTATTAATTTCATTTAGGGTATGTCTACACGGCAGAGTTATCCCAAAATAACTTACTGCACATCTACACAGCACACTTGTTATTTCAAATTTATTTTGGGCTTCTTACTCCAACTTCTGTAAACCTCATTGTATGAGGAGTAAAGCAGGTTGAAGGAAGAGTGCTCTATTTTGAAACAAATGCTGTGTCGACATGCCCAAATTCAAAATAAGGTATTTTGACGTAAGCTGCGCAATTAGGATAGTTCAAGTTGTGTAATTTATTTCGAGTTTAGCCCTGCTGTGTAGACGTACCACGAGAGTATGTCTACACAGCAATGTTATTTTGGAATAATGGCTGTTATTCCAGAATAACTATGCAAGCATCTATGCAGCAATAGAATTATAGAACACTAGAACTGGGACCTCGAGAGTTCATCGAGTCCAGTCCCAAGCCCTCACAGCAGGACCCAGTACCATCTAGGCAATCCGTGATAGATGTCTATCGAACCTGTTCTTAAATATCTCCAGAGATGGAGATTCCACAACCTCCCTAGGCAACTTATTCCAGCGTTTAACCACCCTGACAGGCAGGAAGTGTTTCCTAATGTCCACCCTAAACCTCCCTTGCTGCAGTTTAAGCCCATTGCTTCTTGTCCTATGCTCAGAGGCCAAGGAGAACAGTTTTTCTCCCTTCTCCTTACAGCACCCTTTTAGATACTTGAAGACCGTTATGTCTCTTCTCAGTCTTCTTTTCTAAACTAAACAAGCCCAGTTCTTTCAGTCTTCCCTCATAGCTCCTGTTCTCTAGACCTTTAATCATTTTTGTTGCTCTTCTCTGGACCTTCTCCAATTTCTCTACATCTTTATTGAAATGTGGTTCCCAGAACTGGACACAATACTCCAACTGAGACTTAATCAGCACAGAGTAGAGTGGAAGAATAACCTCTCGTGTCTTGCTCACAGCACTCCTGTTAATGCGTCCCAGAATAACGTTTGCTTTTTTTGCAACAGCGTCACTCTATTGACTCATATTTATCTCAATAGTGTTATTTCAAAATCATTTTGAAATAATGAGCGGCTTATTCTGAAATCTGTAAACCTCATTCTGTGAGAAATGACGTGTCTTCTGAAATAGTTATTTCGAAATAGAGGCTGTGTAGACAAGGCAGCTGTAGTTATTTTGGAATAAGGGACCTCCAGCCCTTCCCAAAGTTACCTGCTGGCTGTTCTGTCCACACTCAGCCAAACTCTATATTCCCCCCTTCTCCTAGAGCCCTTAAAATTGCAGCCTCTGCAAAAAGGCCTGTGGCTAGAAGGAAGCCCTGACAGCCCTGAGCCACCCTGCAACTTCCACTGCCTCGCTTTATTAAAAAAATGAGAAACTCTGTTACTCCCAATCAGCCCTCCGCTGCTCCCAGGGAGCAGTCAGACAGTCTGGTACAGAGATCCTGCACCTTACTGAGGTTTGGGGTGACAAGACCAACCTCCAGGATCTCCACACCAAACACAGGAAGCCTGGCCAACAAGGGTCACATCTGCACACAGGAGCACGTGAAGATGAAGGCGAAAGAGCTCCACCAGGCATATGCCAGGGTCAGGGAGGGCAACTCCTGCTCCGGGGCAGAACCCTATACCTGCCCTTATTTCAAAGACCTGGACCCCATCTTGGAGGGCGGGACAGTCCCTCCACCCTCTGGTTGTGGACTCTGGGCTCAAGATGCCCATTGTCATCCTCCCAGGGGAGAGAAATGAGGTGGAGGAGGAGGAGTTGTAGGAGGCCAGCTCCAGCACCCTTCTGACCTGAAGCCAGTACCCCTCCCTGTGGATGTTTCCCAGGCATCATCCGAGGCTGGGGAAGGAATGCTCATGTGAATGCCATCATTTTCCCTTCATACAGGGGGGTGGAAGTGGTTGGCGGTGAGGGGTAGCTGATAGCTCCACCCCGGCAGCTCCTCGCTTGGCCATTATGGCCTGTGCATGTGGGACCATATGTCGCTCCTGGCCACACAGCCCCTAGTGGGGAGGCCCAGGGGAGAGTGTCACTGGGCCCCTGGGGAAAAACTCTCCTTCAGGGCCTCCTGGATATGCACGGCCCCCTGATGAGCCTGCTGAATGGCAGCTGTGTGCGGCTGTTCAAAGGCCCTGCTGATGCAGTCAGCATCCACTCCTCACCAGCCCCTTTTGCTCACAAAGATTGTGGAGCACACAACACACGGCCACCACATGAGGGATATTGCACTCCCCAAGGTCCAGCCGCGTGAGGAGGCATCTGAAATGCTCCTTCAAACAGCCGAAGGTGCCCTCCACAGCCATGCAAGCCCTGCTGAGCCTGGCATTGTAGTGTTTCCAAGAGGGGTTGAGGTGGCCAAGGTATGGCTTCATGATCCAAGGCAAGAGAAGATAGGCTGTATCTCCCACCATGCAGATGGGCATGTCCACGTCCCCGAACCTGATGGTGCAGTTAGGGAAAAAAGTTCTGGTGTGCAGCTTCTGGAACATGCTAGAGTTTCTAAAGACAGGTGCGTTGTGCACCTTCCCCGACCATCCGACAGTAAACTGGCCCCAGTGGTCCGTGATGGCCTGCAGGACCAGTTGATGAAGAAAGATGTTCTGTGGTCAGGGGTGCCATCAATAGCTCCCATCCCCGCAGTTGGGGAAGCTCATGGCAGCAAACCTGGTGATGATGGTGTCCACATCACTGAGGTGGATGACTCTGCACAGAATGATGGTGTTGATGGCCCTCGCCACCTGTAGAAGGAGACAAACAAATAGAGATTCACTGGGGTGCCAAGACCCATGGGAGTTCCACCAGCCCACCCCTCTGTCCCCCTACCCCACACACACTAGGAGCAACCCCCTCCTCCACTCACCCTAACCCCCAGCAGGTTTTTGTGAGGTGGGACTGAAAAAACCTCCTGGGGAGGGGGCTTACCCTATCACTCTCATCTCCTTTTTTCCTAGGGAACCCCATTTCAGCAGTCCACACCCCCTCCCTTGGAACAGTAGTGTGAGAATACCATATTGTCCTGACAATCGATCTCCCCATGCCAAAGTGATTCCCGCCAGATTGATAGCTGTCCAGCATGGTGAGCTTCCAGAGGGCAATGGTGACACACTTCTGGCAGGGGATGGAGGGTCTCACATGAGTGTCCCATAGCCTGAGGGCAGGGGCGAGCCACTCACAGAGCTCCAGAAACATGTCCTTCCTCATCCTGAAATTCTGGAGCCACTACTGGTTTTCCCACAGCTCCATGATGATCCGGTCCCACCAGTCTGCACTGGAGTCCAGATGCCAGAGGCGGCGGGACATGATGTACAGGGGAGGGCGGGCAGGATCCAGCTGCATGAGCCATGCCCACAGAGATCCAGGGAGGTTCTCCCAGAGAAGCTGGGAGTTGGGTTTCTGTAGGGCCTGGGAGGCAACCTGCAGAAACTGCTGCATGAGTTGCAGCACAAGCTGCAATAGCAGAAGACTGCCCAGAGGCAGCTCCGGCTCCACGTCTGACAAGCTGAGATGTCTGCAAGGCAACCACAGCAGCCAGAAGAAAGGGCTTTGCTGTCCCTCAAGGAGGTAGGCAAAGACAAAAAGCCTGAGACCTTGATGTGTGGAGGGGTCCACAGATAGCCTCAAGAGCCTCAGATAGCCTCAAGCAGCAGCTACACAAAGTAACTGCCGACCTGATGCCCTGCCCTCTCTGGTCATGAATTTATAGATCTCAATCATATCCCTCCTTTGTTGTGACTTTTCCAAGCTGTAAAGTCACAGTCTTATTAACTTATCCTCATATGGTAGCTATTCCATAACCTTAATCATTTCTGTTGCTCTTTTCTGAACTTTTACCAGTTCCAATGCATCTTTTTTGAGATGGGGCAATGCCATCTGCACACAGTATTCAAGATGTGGGTGAAAATACCATCTTGCCTCTGTATAAATCCATGGTATGCCCACAGCTTGAATACCGTGTGCGGTATTGTTTTTAGATGGAACATTCAACTCATTTTTAACAGCTCAGAAGAGCCATTGTATATTATCTGCAAATACTTTACTTAAATACTACATCCCAGTCAATGAAGTATGGCTCACTCAACAGGAGAGAAAGCATCAGGATGATTTCAAAGACAAGCACGTTGTCGGAGGTAGCATTTTGTTGTTTACTTCAAAAGTTAATTTTACAGATCACTCATTGAGAATACATTTGGACATGGAAATCATCCCAGGCAATGAAGTCATTTAGGCAGTTCATAAAACTAACTGCAGCTGGTTTTCTGTAACAATCACATGTGAGTTAGACATAGGATCTAAGAATTATAACAATGGTTTTTAACAGTCAGTCAATACCCATAAGTTTGCTCCTATTGAAATCGATAGGAATTTATTATTGACTTAATAGGAGCAGGATCAGACACATAAAGATGATATCAGCCCTAACATTACCTTCATGCTATCCAATAAGACATACTGCAACAAATGTAGTTAGTTAAATGTTATTTAATAGTATTGAATAGCAAAGGAGAAAGCTGGAAAATATCTTTACAGAAGACCAGGGCCGACTTATCCATTAGGCACAGTAGGCACAGTGCCTAGGATCCATGACACTTTTAGGGGCCCATGAAAATGTTTTAATTTCTTTTAAAATCAGAAGAAAAAAATGAACTTTTAGGGTTGAAGAAAATGTTTTAATTTTTTTCTCACATCAGAAAAAAATGAAACTTTATGGCCCATGAATATCTATTACATTTTGCCTAAAACAGAAAAAAATAAAATGTTGACGTATTTAAAGTTATTTAAAAAATAATTTTTAAAAATTTTTTTTATGGAGGAAGGGGCCCATGAAGGGAAAAGTGCCTAGGGCCCATGAAAGTCATAATGCGGCCCTGCAGAAGACACATATGAAGCTTCAGTAGATTGCAGATTAAGTGGCTATTTTGTGAGCCTGGAAGATTTTGAACACCAAAAGTCATTAGATTATTTAAAACTGACCTAAGAATTAGAAAGGAAAATATGACAAAGTGAGCAGCAGCATAGCTACGTACTGTGGTTTCTGAAAATTCACCATGTTTCCAAAATGGCGTGCACTTCAACAAAGCAATTTCAGAGTATTCTGCCTCTGAATATTTAAGCAGCTTTTGAGAGGCTCCTAGAGCAGCTGACAAGGACAGAACAGGTTAGAAAAATGCAGGAATATAGCTGTCTGTATTTGGATTCTTACTTCATTCAGTGTCAGACATTCCTGGTCAAACCAGGATGTATAATCATTTGTTGTAAAATATACCCTGCTTGTCTTTCCACTTAATGTACAAGTGATGCATTATTTGAATCAATAAGGAAGCTCTTTTGGGTATCACGCAGGCATGAGTGGTGCTGATGTTTCTCAGGAGCGTAAAGTGAATTATTTCCTTTACTGTCAATCAGTCCTATACCAAACCTCAACAACAAATACATATATTACCAGAATTGCTCATTAAACCCTGCTTGGTAATTTAGGGCCTCCATGGAGTGCTGGGCAATTTTCTTAGGATGAATAGTTAATTTTCCAAAAAAATTTAGGAGGCACAAAAACTCTTTGCAAATTCAGGTCCATACCTCACCAGAAGAATGAAGAAGGAAACTGCAAATTAGTTTGATGTAGGACTGTGGTTGGTGTCATTCTTACTTGAGAAGCATAACGGAGGGGGGGGGGGAGAACAAGACAAGACACAGGATGAGGTCAAAGATGTAGGCAAAGAAAGACTGTGCAGAGCCTTAAATAAGACTACAGACAGTTTCAATGTGATATATACTAAACAAGGGAGAGCATCAGGACTTGACCCAAAGCCCACTGAAGTCAAAGAGGGTCTTTCCTCTGAATGCACTGGGTTTTGGATCAGGCTTTCAGATGCAGTTGACATAGTTAGAATGATGGATAAGGAAGATGGTTTTGGTGAGAGTATTTTGGATAGTCCACAGGGGATTGATAAAGGGATCAGGGAGAATGGAGGCAAGGAATTTGCAGTTAAAAATTCAAATGGTTAAGTTGGAGCATGGTGGCTAGTAGCAATGACATGAGTAGATGCCAATACAACTCACTAGCCCAAAAAACTAAAAGAACTGAAACAAAAAAGCTTTTTTACAATAAGAGCAGTCCTGTGGTACCTTAGGGTATGTCTACACAGCAAAGTTATTTTGAAATAGCCATTATTTTGAAATAACTTTCCTAGCATCTACACAGCCAAATCACAATTTTGAAATTAAATCAAAATATTTTAAAATTTAAAAATAATTTAAAAATATTTGATTTTGAATTTGGTAAACCTCATTCCATGAGGAATAATGCCAAATTCAAAATAACTAAATTGAAATAAGCATTGTGTAGATGCTTATTTCGAAATAGGGGGCTTCCAGCCCTTCCCAGGGTGCCCTGGTGGCCACTCTGGGCACAACAAGGAAAACTCTTCTGCTCCCCCCGCAGCCCCGGAGCCCCGGAGCCCTTAAAGAGGTAGATTCTGGCTACAGTGCCTGTGCCAGCTGCAAGTCTGCCAGCACAGAGCCAGCAGTCCGTGCACCTGGCCCAGCATGAGCCAGCAACCCAGTAGCACCACGCCCTCCACTGCTCCCCAGGAGCAGGCTGGCAGCTCCCAGGAGCCAGCCAGGGGCCACAAAGGGCCAGACAGGCACCTTCCTGGTCTAGTGCGGAGATTGTGGACCTCAGTGAGGTTTGGGGGGAGGCATCTAAAACGGGCCTTCAACTGGCTTAACGCCCCCTCCACCCCAATCCGGGCCCTGCTGAGCTTGGCATTAAATGCCTGTCGGGAGGGGTTGAGGTGTCCCATGTAGGGCTTCATGAGCCAGGGTTGTAGGGGATAGGCCGCATCCCCCACTAGGCACATCAACGTCCCCAACCCTGATGTGGTGGTCGGGGAAGAAAGTCCCGGCTTGAAGCCTCTGGCACATGGAGGAGTTGTGGTACACCTGCACATCTTGTGCTTTGCTGGACCTGCCCACGTTAATGTCCACGAACTGGCCCCGGTGGTCAGATACAGCCTGCAGGATGACTGAGAAGTATCCCTTCCGGTTGATGTAGAGGGAGGCCTGGTGGTCTGGGACACAAATGGGAATGTGCGTCCTGTCGATAGCCCCCCCGCAGTTGAGGAAGCCAGGGCACCAAACCCCTCGATTACTGCGTCCAAATCGGTGAAGTGGATGACTCTGCGGAGCAGCACTCTGTTGATGGCCTTGACCACCTGCAGAGGAACACACAAAAACACCGAGAGTCACTGGGGTGCCAGGGTGGCTGAGAGTGTTCCTTCCCTGCCACTGCCCCACGCCCCCACTCCCAGGAGCAACGCCCCCCCCCCGGCAATCCTGGGGTGTGGCTGGGACAGACCAAACCTTCCCAGGGAAAGGACTTTCACCACCTCCCCCTCTTTCCCCTAGGGCAGCCCATCTTGTCCTCACACCCCTCTTCTCCCTGGGCACAGTGGCCAGAGATTGCCATACCAGCATGAGCACTGCTCTGATAGTGGATCACCCCACGCCGAACTGGTTCGCCATGGATTGGTAGCTATTAGGCATGGAGAGCTTCCAGAGGGCGATGGCCACACGCTTGTGGAGGGAAATGGCGGGCCTCATGTGCGTGTCCCGTCACAGCAGAGCAGGGGCGAGCCACTCACAGAGCTCAAGGAAGGTGTCCTCCTTCATCCTGAAGTTCTGGGTCCATTGTTGCTCTCCGCAGAGCTCCAGGACGGTGTGGTCCAACCAGTCACTGCTGGTGTCCAGACGCCAGATGCGGTGGGGCATGCTGGCATCTGGGCACTGCTACTGCTCCTCCCCGGCCCCCAAGGGGGTCGGGAAGATGGCCTGGGGGTCAGGCTGCAGCAGATGCTGCCAGGCAATCTCTAGAAATTGCAGCCAGGCTTGCAGCTACACGTCCAAAATGAGCACCAGAGTGCCCAGGGGTAGCTCTGGCTCCATGGTGCCGAGTGCTGTGATGTCCCGAGTCAGGGCAACCAAAGCAGACAGAGAGTAAAATGCTTTGCTGTCCCTCAGCGAGGTAGGAAAGCAAGCAGGGAAAGCTGAGAACCTGCTGTCTAGGGGGGTCCCTTTAAGCACAAGCCTCAAATAGCCTCAGGTAGCAGCCACACAAAGCAACTACTGACCTGATGCCCTGCTGGAACCAATTTCAGCTGCCCTTAAATGCGATTCAGCATCCCATCAGTGTGGATGTGCTATTTTGAAATAATAAAACACTATTTCAAAATGCATTTTGTGTGTAGACATGTTATTTCGAATTAACTATTTGGAAATAAGCTATTTCGAAAAAATGCAGTAGTGTAGACATACCCTTAGAGACTAACAAAATATATCTCTGAGACTTTGAAACAAAGAAATAGATATTTATGTTGGGAAATGGATCACACAGTGTTTTCTTCAATAATGAAGCATAGGAGGCTCACTGGAAAGTCAGTTAATGAAGTATCATATGTTAGGTATTGTTCATGCTCTATTATAATTTTGAGTTTTATGTTCCTAAAAACAATGTTGACATTCTTTTAATTTTTAAATGTTTTTCGGGGTGTTAAATTTCAAATTTCTTCTTCAGTTTTTAAAATAGTATTCCATGAATGATATTTCAGCTACTAGACTAAATTCGAATGCATTTACTGTAATGTGAGCAGGCAGAGTTTAAATTTAATGGATCATCTAAAATAGGGATATACAGCTAAATGAAAGCACAGAAATGAAAATACAGCATGAAGAAGAAAATATGTTTAGAATGGAAGTATACTAAACCTGGCTTAAGGAAGAACTGCATATATATATATGCTTTACTTGCTTTGTGCAGAAACAAAGATAGATATAGAGCGAAAGTAGTTTAAAGACGTTTAACAAAACAAATTCAGTTTTGAATTACATGAGCAAACAGTATCTTAAAAATATGCTTCTTTCTTCTGTCTTTTAAAACTCAGGCTATGTCTAGACTGCAGCTTCTTTCGGAAGAAGCTTTTCTGGAAGAAATCCTCCGGAAAAGCTTATTTAGAAAGAGCGTCTACACAGCAAAAGCACAATGAAAATGCAAATTGCTTTTTTGAAAGATAGCAACCACACTGATTGGACGCTATCTCACATTTAAGGCCACCCGGAACCAGTTCAGGCAGGGCATTAGATCAGCAGTTGCTTCCGGGTGCTGTTGCCTAAGGCTATCTGAGACTCATGGTTAAAGGGACCCTCCTGGACAGCAGTTTCTCTGCTTCTGCTGCATGCTTGCTTACCTCTCCGAAGGACAGCAAAACTTTATCAGTGTGAGTTCTGGTTGCCCTGCTTCCGGACAGTACAGCACACTCCTTGGCACTACAGCTGCCTCTGGGCGTACAATGACCCCACACTGCCATGCTGCAGCTTCTGCAGTACTTTGTGTAGACTGTTTTCATGGTCCTGCATGAGCTCAAGTCTGAGCTCATCAGCAAGACCCTCTGCCTGGATGTGGGAGCAAGATCCTTGCAACTGCATCCCTTAGTAGAGAAACGCTTTTGGAGGCTGGACACCAGTTCCAACTGGTGGGACTGGCTGGTCATGGAGCAGTGGGGTGACCAGCAGTGGCTCCCACAAACTTCTGCCTGTGGAAGGCCACCTTCATGATTCTGTGTGCCTGGCTCCCTGCTGCCCTCCAACGATGGGACATTCAGATGTGACCCGCCATCCCTGTGGAAAAGCAGGTCACTATCACCAACTGGAAGCTCACCACCCCAGACAGCTACCAGTCTGTGGGCAACCAGTTCGGCGTAGGAAAGTCCATGGTCAGGGCCCTCCTCATGGAGGTAAGGCACTCTCAGGCTGCAATCCCTAGGGCAGGAGGGGGTGGGGATCCTAGAAAAGGGAATCCTAGGGAAAAGTAGGCAGGTGTAAGAGGGTTGGGCTGGGGGTGGGGAGGAAGCTCTGTCCCAAATAGAAAGCAGCTCTTGGGGTTTTTGAGGGGAGGAGGGAGTGGGGGCAGGCACCTCCCAAGGGCTCAGTCACCCCTTCTGATTCTGTTTTGTTTGTTTCTTTGTCTCCTTCTGCAGGTGGTAAGGGCCATCAACTCTGTCCTGCTGCGGAGAGTCATCTGCCTGGGAGACCTGGAAATTGATCGGCACCAGATTTGCTGCTCTGGGCTTCCCAAACTTCAGGGGGTGCCGTTGATGGAATTCACATTCCAATCAGCGCACCACATCATCGAGACTCCCAATACATAAATCACAAGGGCTATTTCTCAATGGTGCTGCAGGCCCTGGTTGATCACCATGGACAGTTCATGCACATTTTCATCGGGTGGTCGGGCAGGGCACACAACACCCGCATTTTCTGAAACTCCAGACTCTGAGGGTATGTCTACACTACCACCCTAGTTCGAACTAGGGTGGTACTGTAGGCAACCGGAGTTGCAAATGAAGCCCGGGATTTGAATTTCCCGGCTTCATTTGCATAAAGCCGGGTGCCGCCATTTTTAAATGTCCGCTAGTACGGACTCCGTGCCGCGCGGCTACACGCGGCATGGACTAGGTAGTTCGGACTAGGCTTTCTAGTCCGAACTACCGTTACTCCTCCATTACTCATACCGTTACTACGAGGAGTAACGGTAGTTCGGACTAGGAAGCCTAGTCCGAACTACCTAGTCCGTGCCGTGTGTAGCCGCGCAGCACGGAATCCGCACTAGTGGACATTTAAAAATGGCGGCGCCCGGCTTTATGCAAATGAAGCCCGGGAAATTCAAATCTCGGGCTTCATTTGCAACTCCGGTTGCCTACATTACCACCCTAGTTCAAACTAGGGTGGTAGTGTAGACATACCCTGAGTGATGATCACACCCCATCCCCTCTGCACCCACCTCCCCGCCATGTGTGTGTGACAAACTGAGAGCACTCACCTGATGATCCCGCCCCGCCATCAGAGGTTGCTTAGGAGAGCTCCAGAGCCTGGGGTACTGGTTCCAGGGCGAGGGTCACTGTGCTTGCCATCTCCTCTTCCTCCTCCTGCAGCTCGTCCTCCTCTCCCTCCTCCTTCTACTCACCAGGGAGCCTTGGCCAGGTGACGACGGGAGTCTCTAGGCCCAAGTCCACCATCATGAGTGGGGAAGGGGCTGCACCACCCCCCCAGGATTTGGTGGGGCTCCTGGTAGTAGGGGCAGTAGTGGGGTCCTCCCCCGGAGCGAGAGCTACACTCCCTGGCCCTGGCATAGCCCTGGTGGAGCTCCTTGATTTTGCTCCATACCTGTTCTAAGGTCTGGGAGGGAGGGGGTTGCCCCTCGCAGCCAGAGCCTTGGCCATCCAGCCATATATGTCTACGTTCTGCCTCTTGGAGCAGAGATCCTGCAGGGTCTCCTCCTCACCCCACAGCTCCAAGAGGGACAGGATCTCCGCTCTGGATGGTGAGGGCACATGGCATCTGCTGCCCCTGGCTGGATCCTGGGAGCCCTGCTGGTGGTCCCTGTGAGGGCCAGGGAGGAGTCGGGGGGCTTGTGGCTGGTTCATGTTTCAAGAGGCTTGTGACAGTCAGAGCCATGTAGTCAGGTGCAGCTCTCTGGGCCAGCTTCCGTCACAAGGCTTATCCCAGGTGCCTGCAGCTTTAAGAGCTGGCAGGAGACAGGAACTATAGAGTCCTCATTAGTTTGGATGGACCAGGGCCACCTGTGTTATTTCCTGGAGGCCTCTTAGCCCGAAAAAACTCCCTCTTCCACATCCACACGTGCCTTTTTTCTGAAAAAGTTTTTTCAGAAAAAGGCTTCTTCCTCGCAGAAAGAGGTTTACCACCATCAGAAAAACCCCTCTGTTCTTTTGACTTTTTGTTTAAAGAACATGATAGCAGCGTGGACGCAAAAATTGTTTTTCCAGAAAAACAGCTGTTTTTCAGGGAAAACGCTGCAGTGTAGACATACTCTCAGAGAGCTTTCTCTCTCCATTCACAAATTCCTTCTTTCACTCTTTGTAGGTAAAAATGACTACTATACAGAGATGATATATGTCAAATTCAATCTGATAAAAATCTTTTATTGAGGAATTATACAACAATGTATATAAATGGTTACAATTAGATAGCTGATATGAGCTTTAATTCTGCAACATAACTGGTACAACTATTTTTTTTTATAAAAAGCTAGATATTCTATATTTGTTGGCTAAATAACAAACAATACACTTATTGTGTATATATAAATATAAAGTCTTAAAATCACTCCACACCTATTATCTCCACCAAAAGAAAAATGTTTATAATAATACATATATTGACTTCTGCTTTTTGGTCAATTACAAGATTTACTGCCCCACTCTTCAGTCAATTTTAACCTCTTTAGGTCAACAGATCTCAATATCGATCTCAACAGAAGTCAATACCTGCTTATTACTTACCTCCACATTTAGATGCCTACCACAAATTCTTTGGGGCATTCCCTTGAAAAGCAAAAATGTATATTTTCTATTTAGTTTCTATTAAAAAATACACTCGCTTTTCTTTCATATATGTAGCATAACAGCCAGGAAATTAGATAGATTTTCAAGAAAAAATGCTAGCAAAATCTAATTTGCCTAGTTAGGAATGAGATCTGCTTAGCTTTTCATCATAATTTCCTCAAGAATTCTCAGGCTTACATTCCTATACCTTCCTTCCTCCCCCCCCCCCCCCCCCCGCATCCCCCTCCTGTTCTGCAATGTGATTTGTCCTTTTCATATTTGTTCATTTTTTTTAATTGTATCCTTTGGTATATATGGTTGTGACTACTTTCTTCCACTATTTGATCTGAGGAAGTGGGTCTGGCCCACGAAAGCTCATCATCTAATAAACCATCTTGTTAGTCTTTAAAGTGCTACATTGTCCTGCATTTTGCATTCCTATACCTGTCATTCTGTGTTTCATCCCTACATAAAATGTAATATAGAAATGTGATGTTTTGACTATGTTAAAATGTATTTCACAAGCCAAATACACAGGGAAGCATTGAAACTTAACTTAATTTACACGTTTAAGACCCATCACAATGGTATGAATAGAGACATCACCTGGCTAACACACTACCTTTCACATCCTAATGACTTAACCAACCAAACAATGGGTATTTAAGAACAATTTGCACCTTCAGCTTCATGTAACATGAACACTCTAATTCACTACTATTTTTTCCCTTCCTTCTCCTATCCTGCATCCCTTATTTATTTTGGAACTGGACTTTTAATAGTCTATTCATCTGAAGAAGTAGGTTGTGCTCACAAAAGCTCATGACACTAGCTACATCAGTGGCACCCGCTGCGCCATTTCTGTGCGTCTGCCGAGTGATCGGGCAGGCCCTGCCCCTGGGCGCATGGCGCATGGGTGGTGCCGGCCCCTGGGCGCGCAGCTTATGGGCAGCCCCATCCCCGGGTGCACAGTGCAAGGGCTGTGCCAACCCTGGGCACGTAGTGAATGGTCTGTGCCGGCCCTGGGCTTGTGGTGTATGGGCATCCCTACCCCTGAGCACATGGCACAGGAGCAGTGCTGGCCCCAGGTGCACGGTGCATGGGCGCTGCCGGCTCCTGGTCGCGTGCCATAGGAGTGGTGACGGCCCCAGGCATGCAGTGCGTGGGCTATTCTGGCCCTGGGCGCGTGGTGTATGGGCAGCCCCGCCCCTGGGCGTGTGGCACAAGAGCGGCGCCAGCCCCGCGAGTGCAGCGCATGGGTGGCTCCGGCACCGGGCACGCAGCATATGGGTGGCCCCACCCCCAGGCAAGTGCACGGCCCCACCCCCAGGTGCCCAGCTTGTGAGTGGCCCCACCTCTGGATGCCCAGCAGCCCCAAAAGGTTGGAGACCACTGATCTACATATTTTGTTAGCCTTTAAGGTGCTGCTAGTCCATTCGTTGTTTTCTAAGTTTTTAAAATGTGAAGGTAATTAACTATTACATTTTTAAAAAGTTACATGTAAGTAATGTATAACAAGTCTACAAAAATTGTTAATTCAATATTGACTATAATAATTGCATTCTCATTGTAATTTATATAATATATCACAGACTTAGAAAGCAACTCCCTTGATTTTCATTGTTGCATCTACATATATAAATGAATCAGTTGTATACTAGACCATATAAGGTCTAATTTCAGACATTTTGCACATAGTCTAAAATTTCAAACAGATTTGCTGTAATAGATCCCCAGATCTCAACTTTGGATACGTGAACTGACATCTAAGCACATAAAATAAAAGTTTATTGTATGACCTAAAGGCTGATTTCAACCTTTCCTTTCTAAATATGGGGTTGGACACTGGAATGTGTTCAAAATGTTGCTTCATTGAAAAACAGGATTTTGATTTCACACTAAGTTTTCAGAATTGGGCACCTCATATATAGGTGTATAACATCACTTGAACAGAATGAAGTAAAGCATGGAACTTTGACCTTAGGCTATTAATTTTGTCATCTTAGTCTATAATATTATTGTTCATTTCAGAACACAGAATCATTATGTCACAATCTTTGTACTTCTTAAAGATTGCAAAAGAAAATCAGGAAAATATTTATTAAAACTTACAGTTCAATATGTTGCCACAAATTTAGGTAACAGCTTAGAAACCACTGAAATCTAGTGAGTAAATTGTATGGTTTTAAAAGGTATCCAAATGAAAGCAGCAGTAAATGACAGAGAGAAATGGAAAAGACTGCTTTCTGCCCTATGCATCAATATTGGTGCAAGAAGGGTCTTTAAAAAACAAACAGAAGAATCATGCAGTTATGAAATAACTACATCTTCTTGAAGTCACTTCAGTCCATCAGTAGGAAAATGTCTGAATAGATTTCTCTAGAGCACGTTTATCTGATCACCTGAAACTGCTGCTTTAAACACTTATTTTAAAAAATTATTTATTTTTGTTAAAAATTATCTATGAAAGAAAATTAAATTGTCTAGGAGCAAACCAGAAGTAAACTGAGATTTAAATTATAAAATACCCATTTATTCAGAGCTCTGGCAGAAAATCCATTGTTAACTTTATATTTTAAGCCTAGCAACTCACATGACACTATTTAAGGGTTCAATAGTATCTAATATTCATATTAGATTGTGCCGTATTATCTGCAATATCTGAGATAAAGATAAATCTAAGTCCTCGTCTAAACTTACATTTTATGTATTTGTCATTGGATCCAGACATTTGAAAATTATTTCAAAATAGGAATTTAGATGTCATTTCCATTCAGAAGGTCTGATTCCTGACTTCTTACATCAGTTTTACATTTACACAATATAAAAGTGGTCTAAGGAAATAGACATTTATGCCTCAAGTTTCCTAAGTCATGTATTTGATTAATAAGGTGAGCTGATGTGGAATTAAATAGTTTTTCAGCCTGAACAGAATCAATACTATTTATAGGATGTGATAAAATGTCTTGCTTTTTATAAACAGAGAAAACAATATTGACAAAATATGTAAGGCATTGGTGAGCTCAGGTACATAGTACTGCCATCATGTAAGAGTTCCAGGTTTGGGCACAACAATAAAACTGCAATTCACTTAAATCAGCCAAGTGCAAGGTTAAGGTGACTACTTTGTGGTTTTCTTGGTCCACCAGGAAAGGTACCTCTATAGCAGGACACTGGCAATTCGTTTAGCTTTTCAGCCCTCCTCATGATTAAGGCATAGAAACACCTGAATTACAGACTTGAAGAGTGTGAAGGCTGTATTCCCATCTGGGGATAACTGCACACTGGCAGTTGACTCCAATGGGCAGGAGATAATAGGCACAGCAGCAATATCTTCCAACTCCTTTGTACATTGACATTACATTACACTGATTTATGATGAGCATCAGTCTAGTCTTACCTACACCAGGTATACTGGTGAAATGCCTTTGGCCTCTATGGAGATTCTCCTGTTTTACACCATCATGAAAGGAAATCCAGAACCATACTCCAAAACATATGTAGATATTTAAACATTGTGGAGAGGAGCAAATCAGACCTCAACTTCATGTCAGATCCCAATATGTTAACAGGAGCCATGGCTATGCATGCAGAGACCCTGTGGCTCCACTGCATTTCTGGGTTCCCGGCACTACCCCTTACCTTCCAGTGATATTCTTCCAGTGAAATAAGTTATGGCAGCCGATACCTCTTTGTTCATCCCCTTTAAAAGGCAACGATACATTTTTGTACAAAGTATGCCTTGTGAGGTATCATTTGAAACCTGAATTGGCTGGTCATTATTGTCCTGGTAAAATACGTGTGGCAATATTGTTTGAAATGTTATAAAAGTTTACTCTATGATATTATCAGGACACGTTCCACGTCTGAAAAGCAGTCACAAATCACTTCCCAGAGACAAAAGGCTAGCTGACAAAATCAAATGGACCATATTCTGGCTAAATGGCTGTTCTTTGGCAGGGAAGCATATGAGGACAAAAATCAACATCTTGACAAAAGAAACACCTAGGGTTGCCACTCCATACAAACTTCATGTCTGCTGAACCTCAGCTGGAGATGATTCTCAAGGAAGAGAAAGAACTATAAGAGAGGAAAACAGTTGCCCCAATTTCTTAATCTACAGTATTGCTGACTATTGAAGAACCAAGGAAACAGCACTGGATCCTGACCAAAATAGTACGATGGCTGAAACAGGTGGCAAAACCTTTGTTTTAAATTTGCTTAGCTCACTGAGTCAAGCATTAGTTGCATTTAATTTTATTTTTTTGTACCCATTTCAGACTTTTATGCCTTATTACTGGTGATCATTTAAAATCTATCCTGTTATGGTTAATATATTTTTGTAATTATTTTATCTAACCAGCGAGTTTGGATAACTCCTTTCTGGAAAACAGGATTTGTGAATATCATTTTCTATTAATAAATGGTGGACTTTATCTGAGCTTGTATTGTCCAGGACAGAAGGGAAAGGCGGGGATTGGAAATTTGCTGATATTGCTCTGACGTGTTGAATTCAGACATGGCTGGCTAACATTCATACAATATAATGGGACAAACTTACATGCCTGCGGAAGGCCTGGTAGAGTCTCCCCAGAAACTAGAACCACTTGGTGAGATGGGAGAGAGGGAAGCACAAACTTTTGCCGGTTATTGTGACCAGGTCTGTGTTAATTTTAATGGAAAATCTTCAGGTGTGTTAAAGGCTTGTTATCAGACTTTCCAATGACATGGCATGGTTGGGTTGACAGAGCTATTACTGAAGACAGTTTTCAAGTGGGAATCTAACTGATAGGACTACTGTATAAGAATCTCTTAAATTCCAACATGTATTTCACTGGCCATAAGCAAACTCTGTTATTGTGTTATGCATTCCATTTGAGTTCACTGCTTGAAAATACTTATGATTGTCACCCTTGACCAGGTTTAAATTGACATTTTTATCACAGCAACGCTGGAATGGTACTGCAAGTTACTTGCTTGTGAGTAGCTATCAACTGGCAGAAATTTAAACAGAGGTTGGTTGATTATAATTATATGCCAAGAGCAATACAGGCAGCAAAAACAGCCAAAGTCAGCCAAAGGTAGCAAAGGGAGTTAAAAAAAATCTATAACTTTTCAGCAGAAAGGGGACATATATGCAAAACAAGTATAAATTACACATCTTAATTTAATACTTTATCATCAAAAAGCTACTAATTAAAACTTTGCAGGTTCAGTTGGTCAGGTTTTACAGCTGAGTGCCCTCTCTGAGCATGCTCAAACCAACGCTTACGAGATTAATTTGTAAACTCTTCAAATTCTGAATCCCCAAGGTTTATGCTGTCTGTGCGCTGTTTGCATAATGCAGTTTTATACTGCAAAAGCACTACCTATAAAGGGATTATTTTCATATTCGGCACATTAAAGATCTAGCACAATTCACAGATATCACACTGTGTTTATGCCTGAGATAACAGGTAAAGAGTTTCTCATTCTGATTATCCATGAAGCAAACTAAGAATATGGATGCTTTTGGAGAGAACATTCCCTTACTGAAATTAATTCCCCAATGGTTTTATTAAAGTCTGCAAATTGCATTATATTCCCATCATAGTTGAAATATTGCACTCCCTTAATGCCTGCTCTAACCCATGGCATGCCATCTTCCCTGGAGTGTCTAGACATGGAGTCTTAGATTTATGTGTATGATCTCAGTGTGTTACAACATCACTCCTGACTAATGCATTATTACAATACTTACATATATTCCCAAGTGCCACTATATGGATTAGAAAATCACCAATCTGCATATGCACACCATCTGTGCTACTGACAGCAGTACATGCATGATAACACTTGCCTTATTTGTAGAGAAAATTCAGAAGCTACCATAAGAATGAATGGAAATATGGCCTTTTTAAAGTTTTGTTTTGTAGACTGATAAAAGATGACAAATTCTAATTTTGCAGAATGACAGATACTAATTTTACAGAGTTTAAAAGAGCAATATTGCCTTGAAAACACTGTACAGAAACAATTGGCAATAAAGTGCAAGGAGGTAGACTACCATTTTTGAAACTGCAAATGATATGGCAATTCTGAAATGCCCATTACAGAAAGAATGTGGACACATTTGGAGAGAGTCCAGTGGAGGACAACAAAAATGATTGTGGCCTGGATCGCATGATTTATAAGCAAAGGCTGAGGGATTTGGGCATATGTAGTCAACAGAAGAGAAGAGTGAGGGGGGATTTGATAGCAGCCCTCAACTACCTGAAGGGGGGTTCCAAAGAGGATGGAGAGAGGCTGTCCCCAGTGGTGAAAGATGACAGAACGAGCAACAATGGTCTTGAATTGCAGTGGAAAGGTCTAGGTTGGATATTTCACTGGGAGGGTGGTGAAGCACTACGGTACCCATGGAGGAAATAGAATCTCCATACCTAGAGACCTTGACAAAGACCTGGCTGGGATGATTAAGTTGGGATTGGTCCCAATTTTAGCAGCGAGTTAAACTTGATGATCTCCTGAGGTCCCTTCCAACTCTATGATTTTATGATTCTATGCAACACTAGTTTTATAACAAAACTGCCTTTAGTCACCAATGCATTCTCTCTCATTTATAAGCTGCAAGAGTGCTTGCAAAAGATGGGGTCCCACTCTTACTGGGGTGAAATGCTTTGATAGGATAGGAATCTGCTTATGTTTCACTGATTAGTCAGTCTGATACATTCCTTTAGAAAGTTTATTGACTACAGACCTATAAATCAATGAAAAACAAATCACAGGATCGATTTTGGGGGGTACTAACATCCTACCATCTTTGTAGCTGCAACCCAGAAATCAAGGGGCAAGAAAAAGAAGGGATTTATAATGAAACAACAAAAACCCTCTCTTCTCAAATTGTTTGAAATGTTTGTAAACATTGGATCACAGTGATAACTAATATATTTAAGTAAATGTAACAGTATAATAAATTAAAATATACAGAGGAGGTTTGTTTAAGTCACTAAATGCACAAGAAATGTAATTAACAGTCAAACACACTTGTATTTTACTATCACAACCACTACTCTTTCCACTCCTACTAGCGTGCTAAGATGTTAATTCCCATTTCCCAGACCAAATACAAATGCAGCGTTTTTCATTCAGATTACTCAAGCAATAATCTAATTACTTCAGAGTGAGTTAAGGATTAGTGACAGTGAGTTCAAAACCTCTACCCTTGAAGCCCCCCTCATCGCCATGTAGAAAAATACTTGGACCCTAACAATGCAAAAGCCATAGGTCTTGTTCACATGTACTATGAAGTAGAATGTGACAGCAGAATAACACAGATTAATTTGTGCTGTTGACCCTGACATAATATCCTATTGTGTCTTCTTTTAAAGTCAACATTCAGGTCACTGGAACAGCTGGTAGGCTTGGGTATGGTTTTTTTTTAAACAAAATTTCCCATTCTGAAGTGTTAAATGTGTGAAACAAATGGCAGAGTGCTATCATTATGCAGCACAGCCCCTCAGTAGAGTGTAATTTCAAGGGAACCCTGACTGAATTACATTTTTATTAGCATTTTTATATTTCACATCTTGCTATAGTACACTAACTGCCTAAATTATCCAAAGCAGCTTTTTTAAAAAGCTAGATTGTATTCTGAGTAACCAGGGGTGACCACAGGCTTTTTTCCCCTCCCTCTTTTTTTCCTCATTTGTTTAGGACTCAATCTGTGAGATGCCCAGCACCCTCATGCTGATTAAGCAAAACACTTCTTCATGCCCATACTTATCTGCACATAGGCTTGTGGAGGGTGTAGAGGAGAAAGGGGTAACTACCTCCAGGTCTGGTAATTCTTAAAGGTCAGGTTCTTCCAGCTGCTACCACCACTACTGCAGCAGTGGCAGGGCTCAGTGCCCTGGGCCTCACGGTGCACTCTGGGCAGTTCTAAGGGCTGCAGAAGGCCAGCACAGCACATCCCAGGTGGGACTGAGGGCTGGTGCCCTTGCTCCGCCCTTCTGCCTGAGGCAGTGCAGGACAATGTTAACACGTTCTCTTAAGAAAAGATGGGGTGACAGAAGGAATAAGACTGAACCCTTGACAGAGTGACAGTCTGTGGCAAAGCATGTACATGTTTTTAAATGGACATTTGCAGAATATCAAATATGCGAAAGGAAACAGAACACTAAGGAATTCCATTCAGTTCAATATGGGATTCTACTATCCTCCCACCTGGTGAAAACATTCCATTCTGTCTATGCCACTCCCTCAACAGTCAATAAGTTCTTTGGTATTCAAGTTCAGAAAACAATTTGATAAAGTTCATCTCCCCTCTGTAGGTTCCCAGGGAATCTCAGAAAGCTGTTACTGGAGTGTCTATCACTTTCTAGTGGTCTCATGGCCTTTAACTGACTTGAAACAGAGCATAGTGCCTACTAGTTTTTCATTTTCCCCAAACAGGCAATCAGATGCAACACAACATGCACTTTTTTACATTATGGGACATGACAGCCTTGTGTCTATACTGCTTTGTATATTGTACGGCCGTTTATACCTTGCAAAGTGCTCAAACTAGCTGCAGACATAAAGGGAAACAAGAAGACATTTTATAAATATATTTGAAGCAAGAGGAAGACCAAGGACAGGGTAGGCCCAATGCTCAGTGAGGAGGAAGAAACAGTAACAGGAAATTTGAAATGGCAGACATGCTTACTGACTTCTTAGTTTCAGTCTTCACCGAGGAGTCCGATGAGGAAATGCCTAGCATAGTGAATGCTAGTGGGAAGAGGGTAGGTTTAGAAGATAAACTTAAAAAAAAAACAAGTTAAAAATCACTTAGAAAAGTTAGATGTCTGCAAGTCACCAGGGCCTGATGAAATACATCCTAGAATACTCAAGGAGCTGATAGAGGAGGGATCTGAGCCTTTAGCTATCATCTTTGAAAAATCAGGGAAGATGGGAGAGATTCCAGAAGACTGGAAAAGGACAAATATAGTGCTCATCTATAAAAAGGGAAATAAGAACAACCCAGGAAACTACAGACCAGTCAGTTTAACTTCTGTGCCAGGAAAGATAATGGAGCAAGTATTAAGGAATTCATCTGAAAACATGTGGAAGAAAATAAGGTGATAGGTAACAGCTAGTATGGTTTTCTAAAGAACAAATCATGTCAAATCAATCTGATAGCTTTCTTTAATAGGACAACGAGACTTGTGGATAAGGGAGAAGTGGTGGATGTGGTATACCTAGGCTTTAGTAAGACATTTGATACGGTCTTGCATGATATTCTTATCAATAAACTAGGCAAATACAACTTAGATGGGGCTACTATAAGGTGGGTGCATAACTGGCTGGATAATCATTCCCAGAGAGTAGTTATTAATGGTTTACAATCCTGCTGGAAAGGTACAAGTGGGGTTCCGCAGGGGTCTGTTTTGGGACCAGTTCTGTTCAATATCTTCATCAACAATTTAGATATCGGCATAGAGAGTACGCTTATTAAGTTTGCAGGTGATACCAAGCTGGGAGGGGTTGCAACTGCTTTGGAGAATAGGGTCATAATTCAAAATGATTTGGACAAACTGGAGAAATGGTCTGATGTAAACCGGATGAAGTTTAATAAGGACAAATGCAAAGTGCTCCACTTAGGAAGGAACAATCAGTCTCACACATACAGAATGGGAACTGATTTTCTATGAAGGAGTACTGCTGAAAAGGATTTAGGGGTCATAGTGGACCACAAGCTAAATATGAGTCAACAGCATGACATTGTTGCAAAAAAAGCAAACATGATTCTGGGATGCATTAACAAGAATGTTATGAGCAAGACACAAGAAGTCATTCTTCTGCTCTTCTCTGCACTGATTAGGCCTAAATTGGAGTATTGTGTCCAGTTCTGGGCACCACATTTCAAGAAAGATGTGGAGAAATTGGAGAAGGTCCAGAGAAGAGCAACAAGAATGATTAACGGTCTAGAGAACATGACCTATGAAGGAAGACTGAAAGAATTGGGCTTGTTTAGTTTGGAAAGGAGATGACTGAGAGGGGACATTATAGCAGTTTTCAGGTGCCTAAAAGGGTGTCACAAGGAAGAGGGAGAAAAACTGTTCTCCTTAGCCTCTGAGGCTAGGACAAGAAGCAATGGGCTTAAACTGCGGCAAAGGAGGTTTAGGACGGACATTAGGAAAATCTTCCTAACTGTCAGGGTGGTTAAACTCTGGAATAAGTTGCCTAGGGAGATTGTGGAATCTCCATCTCTGGAGATATTTAAGAGTAGGTTAGATAAATGTCTATCAGGGATGGTCTAGACAGCACTGGGTCCTGCCATGAGGGCAGGGGACTGGACTTGATGACCTCTCAAGGACCCTTCCAGGTCTAGTGTTCTATGAAAGTGAGAGTAGTATGTTCTCACTCCAATTTTACACCTACTTTGTAGAGGTATTGCTGACTAAACAAAAGACACAGTAGCGGGGAAGGCCCTAATGCCTTCAAGCACCCAAGAAATTCCTGACATTGCTTAATGCTATTATTAGTGTATGTTTTTAAAAACCTTACAAAATAAACCAAACAGCATATTTTTTTCGCTTTGAAACGAACAAACAGAATTTTTCTGTGAATCACAATGCCATGAATAATAGGTCTTATAATAGTTCAAAAACAAAAACAAACTTGAACTTTTAAGAGAAGGAATCATTTGCAGTAAAATAGGTGGCATTGAACTGTGAAAAAAAGCAATGAGTAGATAACAGGAAGCTGTTAGCTCTTCTTTTCTGGAGCAAAGCATGTGTAGAGAAATAGGCTTTGGCACACAGCAGAGCTTGGTGGTGGCAAACTACTCTGCTTCATGTTAGCGTAGTAGTTTCCAGTTATTTTAAATGTGATTTCAGCCATGAGGTCTCAGCTATTCACCATTACAAGTTTGTCCACAGCTATTGAAACGTCCAAAAAGACTTAATGGTGAGTGAGAATATAGCATTGGACAATCGATATCTAAAGATTTATTCTCATTAAGTTTTTCCAAAGAATTCACCTGTCATTTTGTCATTGGCAGCCAGTGGAAAGTTGAGCACAATGAATCAGCCATCTTTTAAACATTATTTTTGAGTTATCATCCTGATCTTTTATTCTTGTTTGTTCTGATGTTTCTTAGAAGATATAACAGTGGGAGTAAGTTGAAAACCAAGGAAGAAATGTAACTTGGTCCCTTGTGCAGCTTCATGCTGCTGGGTCAGTGATTAATAAAGACTAGATCCGACTTTGGGGAAGCTTAGTCGAGTTCATTACAGGCATGAGAGTTAGAGAGGCTAAAAGGTGAGAATGGGGAAACAGATTGAAAAAAAGTCTAACTAGTGTTGATTTCACTTTCTTAGTGTAACAATAAGAACAGTTTTTAACTGCTCTTAAAATGACAGAGAATGGTGTATTAAAAGAAATACGTTATGAGGCTATGATCACAGATTGCCAAGATATGCTGTTTTCTTACAAGTGGATCCTTGCATATACGTACATGTTAAATCATATGTGTACTTGGCAAAATTAATAGCCCAATATATTTTAAGTTATTTAAATAAGTTTATGTTGTGCTAATATTGGTAATCATTGTAGCCATTTAAATGTCTTGTATGTTGCATATTTCTTGAAAAGGAAAAGGAAATCTTATTTACATTAGTGTCAAATGACTCATATTGTACAACAAATGTGGACTGAAAATCTCAAACCTCATAAATTTTAGGATATTTATCACTATTGCTGAATCTTTGAATGACAACAACATTACAGTATTTTGTGGAGGGATTTAAGAACCAGACTGATTTTATCAGCTGCAGAGTCTGATGCTGAATTCACTGTTTGGTGCTCTGTTAGAGCTGCCTGGTGATAGTTCTACCTACACTGCCTACCAGAGTGAGTCATGCGGCATACTGAGTCTTGCCACATGAGAGGAGTTCTTTGGGAGTAGAATCACAGAATCATAGAACACTAGAAATGGAAGGGACCTCAAGAGGTCATTAAGTCCACTCCCCTGCCTTCATGGCAGGACCAAGAACTGTCTAGATTCATGGTCACCAACCCGTCGATCACGATCGACTGGTCGATTGGGAGGGCTCAACCAGTTGATCGCGAAGTGTTCAGGGCCCCTCCCAATTCCCCCCACCCCCAAGAAGCCCCACTACCTACCTCCAAAAATGGAGGTAGTGCCAGCTTCCCGTGGGGTGGAGGGATGTCTGGCAGCTGCATGCCACTTCCGGGGTTTCTGGAAGTGCACTGCCTGCTCCCCTCCTCCAGGACCGTGGTGAGCCGGGAGGAGATAGGAATCCCTGAGGAAGGCATGTGCTGGGGCTTCTGGGGGGAGGAAGGGGAAGGGAAGGTGCAATCTGGGGCTCCCCTCCTCTGCGGGGGAGGAGGTAGGAGTCCCAAGGGCAGGCATGTGCCGGGGAGGGAGGAAGGGAGGAGTCCCTGGGGGAACCACGCACTAGGGCTTATGTCCTGGGGAGGGGAGGCGTGCACCGGGGAGGAGGTAGGAATCCCGGGGGGAAGCACGCGCCGGGGCTCCCCTCCTCTGCAGAGGAGAGGGGAGGAGTCCCAGGGGGAAACACACACTAGGGCTTCCCTCCTGGGGGGGCGGGGAGAGGAGAAGGGAGGCGTGCACCGTGGCTCCCCTCCTCTGTGGGGGAGGAGGTAGGAGTCCCAGGGGGAAGCGCGTGCTGGTGAGGGGGAAGGAGTCCCGGGGGGAAATGTGTGCCGGGGCTTTTCTCCTTTGTTTGGGACAGGGAAGGGGTCCTGGGAGGAGGCTCTTGATGGAGCTACACGGGGTTCGAACAAGCAGGGATTTAAAAATGGTGGCTCCCCGCTTATGCAAATTAAGCCCGGGAAATTCAAATCCCGGGCTTCATTTGCAAGTGCGGTATGCCTACATTACCCTCCTAGTTCGAACTAGGAGGGTAGTGTAGACATACCCTCATAGACTGAGGTTTACCTAATTCGAAATAAGGGCTCCACTATTTCGAATTTATTTCGAAATAGCGGTTTGTATGTGTAGACAGCTATTACAGTTAATTCGAAATAGCGTCTGTTATTCCGAGCTTCCATAGAGGAGTACCTGTGCCTAACAAACTCTTGTAGTGTAGACCTACCCTCTGAGAATGGTTATTCTGCCAGGTAGGCACCCACCTTATAGTAACCCCATCTAGGTTGTATTTCCTTAGTTTAATTATAAGAATATCATGCGAGACCATGTCAAATTCTTTACTAAAGTCTAAGTATACCATGTCCACTGCTTCTCTCTTATCCACAAGACTTGTAATCCTATCAAAGAAAGCTATCAGATTGGTTTGACATGATTTGTTCTTTAGAAATCCATACTAGCTGTTACCTATCACCTTATTTTCTTCCACATGTTTGCAAATGAATTCCTTAATTACTTGTTCCATTATCCTTCCTGGCACAGAAGTTAAACTGACTGGTCTGTAGTTTCCTGGGTTGTTCTTATTTCCCTTTTTATAGATGGGCACTATATTTTCCCTTTTCCAATCTTCTGGAATCTCTCCTGACTTCCCTGATTTTCCAAAGATGATAGCTAGAGGCTCAGATCCCTCCTCTATAAGCTCCTTGAGTATTCTAGGATGCATTTCATCAGGCCCTGGTGACTTGCAGGCATCTAACTTTTCTAAGTAATTTCTAACTTGTTCTAGTAGTGGGGAGTGATACAAAGGGGGGAACCTAATTTTCTCACATGAGCCCCCCCAAGTGATCCCTCTATGTAACTCATCCCTGTCCCATCCTTAGGCAGTGCCCCCACATTCTCCCCCACTGAGCATCCCAGAAAGCATAGCTGGAAGAGGAGAGGTACTGGCTGTGCCTCTTGCCTTCTGGTTCTGGCCCCTTTGCCTCCTTCCCCCCTGACATTTGGTGAGGGATGTGTGACCCTTTCTTGCTCCTGTCCATTATTGCCTCAGTGTTGCAGATATTCACTACGGCAGTCTCTCATAATTTGGTCTATTTACTCACAAAACTGAGAATACATTGACATCCTCCCAGATCTACTATTATAGATGTTGCACAGATGGATAAATAATGAACAAACTGTGTATAAATCAGCGTGGAAACAGATCACAAGTGTGGCTTATTGGTGAGAGGAAACAGGATGGGAAGATGGTGCTGGAAGACAGCAAGCACACTTTCAAAATAACTTGTGAGAGTATAACAAGTGCAACAGGAAAAACGGAACCTAACTTGTTGTGCAAAGCAGCATATTCAGCCCAGAATTTGGCCATGATGCAATGGACTTTATATAAGATCCTTCATAGCTTTTTATCTGGGCAAATAGCTTTGGAAATGGGTTATGGGAGATGCAGATCAAATATCAAATATCAGAAGTATTACTGATGATGTCCAGGCAGACTTAGGGGAAGGATGAAATGAGACACTTGGTACTGGAGCCTTGGTCTGTGATGTGTTGTTCTGAAAAAGGGAGCACAGGCATTCAAGGGAGAACAGACACTAATGAGAAGATGATGAATACTTGAGAAAAATAAGATTTTTTTTGTCTTACTCCCCTAAGGGTATGTCTACACTGCAAGCTTATTTCGGAAAAAGCTATTCTGGAAGAGATCTTCTGGAATAGCTTATTTCAAAATAAAGCACCCACACTAAAGGGATGCCTCAAAATTAGTCCATGGCAGGTTCCCCTAATGTGGACATGCTACCTCAATTTAGAGCCCCAGGAGTCACTGGGGAGGAATAACTTATAATGGCCCTGGTAAGGAGCTATTTCAATATAGCAGCAGTGGAGCGTCCACATACACCCTCTTTCAAAAGAGCTTTTTCAGAAGAGGCATTATTCCTCAGGGAATGAGGTGTACCAATACCGGAAAAAGCCTGTGGTTATTTCTACTTTCTTTCGAAATAAAGCAATTGCTATGTGGATGCTAGTATTGTTTTTCCGGAATAACAATGCATTGTAGATGCACCCTAAGTAACAACATGCATGGTGTCTATGTAGAATAGATTTTTCAGAAATTCAGACTAGATATGATACAGACCATTTCTTTTAATCTTTTTTTATTAAATCATAAATTCCGGATCCAGAAGAGACGACTGTGATCATCTAATCTGAAATTCCTGTCTAACTCAGGCCAAAAAAGTTCCCCAAGACAATTCTTAGAGTATATATTTTAGAAAAGCATTCAATTTTGATTTGAAAACTATCAGTGATGGAGATTCCACCACAACTCTTTGTGTAAATTCTTCCAAAGATCAATTACCCTCATTGTCAAACTTATACGCTTTTTTCCAGACTGAATTTGTCTAGTTTCAATTTCTAGCCATGGGACCATTTTGTACATAACAGCTCAAAATCTGGTTCCCCTTGGCTACTTCCTACCCAACTCTGCTCTGGCAGTACTGGGCTCCATCTTACAGCTTCACAGTCAAGCTGCATCCTTTCTGGCAATTCCTCAGAGTTCTCTGCCTCTCAGGTCATTGGACGCTGGTCTGTTCGACTGATGATCCAGGATCCTGTGGAGGGCATGATTCTGTAGAAGAGAAATCTGCCTCCTTCCCGTTCCCACCCAACTAAACTACAGGGCCCTCTTTTCATACTTCCTGTCCCATCTTGGTACTTCCCATGATGAAAGCAAGGCAGGTATGTCTCTGCCCACCAGGAAAAAGTACTGTTTCCTTGCTATTGAGTATGAAGAGAGGTCACTCTGACTCAATACAACACCACAGAGATCACTTTAGAGTTTAATAACTCCCCTAACACAACTTCAAACCTTCTAAGCCCACTCTTAGAACTATGCTTGAATCAATCCTTCTTGAGAACCCTTGACTCTGGCAGCCTCTTTGCAACAAGAGAAAGGAGCAATGTCTCCAAATAATGCCACCAGGGGATTCAAAGTACCTAACCATTCAGGTGGATATTTGGCTTGTAGCATCATAACGACAACCAAGCCAATTAATGAGTAGATCTCAACTTTGGCATTATCTATAGATTTTGCTACTTTAAGAGCGATTACTTGACTATCTCACACTCCGTATTTTGTCCCATTACCTGTTCCCAGATCTTGAAGAAAAATCAAGAACTTAAATTATTGTTTTGCTTAGATGATAATTATAACAACAGATTTAATGCCAGTATCATGAACTAATATCATGTTACTGAGGCTCAAATAGAAGCATTAGTACAAAAGCAAAGAATACTGAACAAAAACAGAGAAAGGCCAAAATATCATTACTGCAGATAAATGTTTGAATAGAGTGGAATTCAATGTTAAAAAGCCAGTGAAAATAATTAAACATCTGTGTTTTGTTATGTACAGAAACGGCTCCTGATAGTGCATTAGCTTCAAAGCCCATGTCAAAATCTGCAGCTTTTAGTCCAGGGCACAGCTTTCAATCATTTTTTAAAATAACTGAACATCTAAATGATAACATGTTTCAAGCAGCTCCTTCTGTGGAGTTGAACAAAACTAAAGATCAAAGTTAGTGCAATCTTGTTCAAAGGTGAAGAGGTGAAATCTTATGCGTGCTGAAGGATCAGAGAAAATGGAAATGTACAGTGCTTCTCATGTGACACCTGAAGCCTACTTTCATTTAGACACCTCATTTTCATTTAAATTTAGCCCGTTTCTCATCTCACAGCAACCATAAGAAACAGCACCGAACCATTTTGCTAGCATAAACCAAAAAAATGAAAACACACTGGTAAAGATGAAAATTGTCAGGGTTTTTTGTTTTTTGTTTTTTGTCTTTTTTACAATGGCTAACTTATCCCCATTAAGTTCTATATCCCTCTTTAAGTAGTAACATTTATGTAATCGAAAAAGATGCAATCATTATACAGTTTTTCAAGTATTATAATGCTTTTTGGTAAAGTAGGGTTCTTTGTAAAACCTCCACATTTCAAAGGTTGGGGTGAGTGGGGGCATCTGAAAAGGGCATTTTTTTTCCCTCCATAAAATCTTCATGTGAGTGATGTGCTCTGGTATAATGTATCACAATGAAATGCAGCTGCCTAAAAGGAACTTCAAATGATGTCCTTTTTCCAGAAAAAAAAAAAAGATAAGAAAATAGGCACCTTTTCAGCAAAAAAGCTTTTAAAGCTTTAAAAGCACTGCTACGTGCAAAAAGGTTTTCAGGTAGAGGCTTCTTCACTCAATTTTATCTAAGTACCTGGAAACTAGATGGTGGAAAAGAAAGTATAAATTGAAGACGTGCTTATACATTGGGAGAACTTGAGTATCGCTAACTAAATACTGAAGACCCAGAGAATATCCTGTGATGTAATGTCACTTCCATATGTTTTACCTCTGGATGACACATTTAACAAAAATCATGTTACAGCACCAACAGTGCTGATTTTTGAATGTTTTAAAAAAGACTGAGCTTGAACCAAAACTCTGCATCTGAACTCCCCTAATATACATAGCACAAGGATTACCTAATGGTCCTCAGGACCTTAACCCAAATAAGTTTAAAAAAAAAACCTAATCAACGAGTGGTCCTGCAGCACTTTAGAGCCTAACAAAAAATAGATAGTATCATGAGCTTTCATTGGCATAACCCACTAAGGATTGCGTTGTGCCCACAAAAGCACATGATACTATTTTTTTTAATAGTCTCTAAGGTGTTACAGGACCACGGATTGTTTTTTAAGTCTTTTTCAGTTGCAAACTAACACAGCTACCCTTCTGAGACTTTCAAATAATGTTTTTCTTCATTTAAATCATTGTCCTGTGGTGGGGCTATAGATGAGGGGTTCAGTATGCAGGGTGTCCCAGGAAGAAAGGCAGCCCCAGAACTCTCTCACTGCAGCAGCTTGGAGCCAGGTGAGTAGCCCCTGCCCGTGGCAACTGCAGTGGGCACAGGGAAGGGGTTCATGTCCCCAAGCTGGGGGACAGACACACAAACAGACAAACTCTCTGAAATATATAGTAGATAGCTATCCCTTTCTCTATCCCTACTCCTTGCTGGCCCAATGGCATTATAGCTGTCCTGGTCCCCATCTCTGGCCCCTTGTTCCCTCTGGAGGTCATTCTCCATTATAACTCCCTTCTACCTGATCCCTCCCTTTCCTTTTTATGAGAAACAATTGTATTCCACTCACATCCCATTATCCTGGCACAACCAAACCCTGAGCTTGCTTTAAGTTATGAAAAGAGGAATCTTTAGGGTTGGCCCTAGTTCTTACTGTTTAGGATGAATTGTTCAATAAATGGACTCACAGACAGACAGACAAACACATTTCTAAAATATAGTCAGTAAGAAGATATTTTGCACTGAAGTTATGCATCGGAATCGGAATCTGGATCTTGGTTTGAATTTCATTGCTGTTCCCTTATTCCAATGTGACCCCCACATCTGAAGTGAGGCTTAAGTCTCCCTGTTGCATGGAGCAGCTTTTCCTCTCACAATCCAGAGGTTTGGGTCTTGAGCTCTGTATCTTGGAAACCTAATGCTTGCTTCCTTTTAAGGCAATGCTTACTGCCATATACTATACTAGGAATACAGTCCAATACATCAGGAATAAAATGATTATCAAAGCCCGAAGTAACACTATAGCAACAAGAGGGATTTGGATAGGTACAGGGAGCAAAGGATAAGGAAAGTACAGGAATAACTAGAATAATAAAATAGCAACAATCCCTTAAAGCTCCCTCTTCCAACATTTACCACCTCATTCTCTCTCAGCACCTGCTGTGGCAGATAGAGGGCTGAGAATCAATTCTGTACTGGATGTTGCAATGCTATAATTGATGGATGGCTTAAAACTCACAAGCAAAATAATGAGACATGAGATTTCTTATCAGGTCGTCACCCAAAAAGAGCAAAATCCTTAGGTCAAATGGAAAATTAGGGTGGCTCTTGAAGACTTACCTGGAATCAGTCCTTCACCTCCTGGGCTGCTGATCTCTGCCAGGCTAACACCCATTAACAAATCAGTAAGAGTCAACAAAATTCAAAGCTTCTTTTTGGGGTGGTTCAATGGGGACCTCCCAAGCTGGGATGCTTCTCTCTCTCTGCTCCATTCCAATATAACAGCTAAACCCAAAAGTAAATCCAAGCTCTTCTTGTCTCTCTGAATTCTGGGATCTGATTGGCTCTGGCAGTAGCTGCCAACCTGTTCTATTGCCACCCAGGACTCTAGACAATTTGAGAAACAGAGTCCTGAATCTCTGTAGTAATTGTTTCTATAGACCAAGCTGAGTCCTCTAGAGTTTCAGAATAATATATATCCAGAAGAGATTATACCTATAATGAGAGACAGTACACTACGGTCTCAACATTTATTTCAACTTATGAGTCTGTACGGCCCTACAGAGCTTTTTCATACTGCCCACTTCTAGAAAAACAGTACCTCAGAGGCCAAAGACTTCATACTCCCTTCCATATCCACATGCCCTCCAGACTGTCTTTGCAACCACTAACCCTACAAGAAAAAACAGATGTATTAACATGTGCTGCCTTTCCCTGAATACTATGGAATTCTTCTTGGTGAGGAATTCTGCAGCAGAGATGCCATGCGTTGTAGCCTAGGCAGAAATCAAGGGGTTGAGTAGCACGATAGCTGTTGGGGGTGGCCAGCTTCCAGAGGGAAATAGCGACTTGCTTCTCTAAGGGGATGGTAGGCCACAAGTGGGTGTCCTGGCAGCATAGGGCAGGAGCGAGCCAGGCACACAGCTCCTGAAATGTACGGTTCCTCATACAGAAGTTTCGGAGCCAAGCCTCGTCGTCCCACTGCTCCCTAACAAGAAGGTCCCACCAGTCTGAAGTGATGTCCAGCCTCCAAACTTGCCTCTCCAGGAATAAGTTAGGTGGCAAGGGCAGTGGGGCTACAGCTCGAGTGAGAGGCTCAAAACTGGGCTCTGAATCCAGCTCTGCCATGAGCATGATTATGGTCTCATGAACATGCAGCAGAACTTCCAACATCACAGTGTGGGGCCATCGCCTGCCCGGGGCAGCTCCTGCTCCATGGCAAAAAAACAATTGAAAGCACAAAAACCAACCAGGAAACAAAACGCTGTGGCACTCAAAGCAGGGCACTCAAAGCAAGCACTGCAGAAGCTTTGCTGTCCCTCTAGGAGGTTGGCAAGCCAGTTGCAGGAACAGAGCAATGGCTGTTCAGGAGGATCCCTTTAAGCACGTGTCTCTGCAAAGGACCCAGAAGTAAAGGCTGCCCCCATGCCCTGGCAGAAATGCTTCCATGTGCCCTTTTTTCGACAGTGTGTCCAGGCAGTCTGAATGCTCTTTTTCGAAAAAGCAGATCGCTTTTTTGATCTGCTTAGTGCAATCTATATGCTCTTTTTTGAAAGAGGTTTTTTCAAAAGATACTTTCAAAAAAGCTTCTTTTGAAAAAGACGTGTAGTCTAGACGTACTCCTACTGACTACTTTCATGTCCAACACAAAACATTTAGTTTTGGATTGAATTCAATATTTTGTTTGACCTGAATTACATTTTTAACCCTTTTTCAATTAGTTGAAATTTCTGAAAAATTTCAGTTCTGGTTAGACCTTGACAGAATGTTTGTAGAGCCTGGAATCACTGGAGCACTCCGCTATTTATCCAGCTTTATGTCCTTCCTCCACTGTCAATCACACAGCGGACATTTAAGTTGGTCCATTGCCAGGTTTCCAGTGCTCAAACAATATTGCCCATAACTCAGAGAAGTCTCTCCTCAGCCTACCCCTACAATTCAGCTCACTGAATCCTCCCATCCTCCTGCCTTTTCTCCCATAGGTCCCAGGTCCACCAATGAAATCTCATGTCTCTTACCTCTGAGCATGGATAGTGCATGGGAGGGTAATCTTCAGTCCCTCCACCTCTTCCTGAGGATCCTCCTTCTCCTTCCACCCCCACCAACTCCTGCCAAGGCACAATGCACACATATGCATACACACACACACACACACACACACAAAGTCACCAGCCACCCTGGAGCTCCCCTAACCCTAACCCTAACCCCAAGCCCAAGAGATAGCATGAGTGACATGGAAAGGCCCTGGTGGCCCCCGAGCCCTGGAACTTGTGAGTACTGGCCCCAGCCTGTCCACCAAAGACAAGCGGGAAGGGAACTAGAAGCAGGCCGGAGGAGGTTTCAGTGCAGAGTGTGGGCGAGGTCACACCAGGCTGATTATGGAGGCACAGCTTTCCTTCGGTCTGTGCTATCTGCCACGCATGCCTCTGAGAGCTGGCCCTTTTGACTTTAAACTGGACAGCGGCCATGCTTTGCAGTGAATTAAAAAAACCATTATTGCAAATGACTTATATTAATTTCTAAATCCTTCTACTATTTGATCATGATTCTTCAAGGAATGCTGGGTCACTGTCAATTTGGCCCTAATAGGAAAAATTACTTCTTGATCCCAAAACCTGTGAGCAGTCAGACACACAGCATCTTAAAAACTAAGCTCCTATATCACAACTACTGGGCAGAAGTGTGGGATACATGGAGAAAAAAAGACTGTGCAAGGGTCTAAATTAATGAGGGCTGGACAGTAACGAGCATATAACTCTCCCCCCTCTCTGTAGCAATCTGCAATGCTGATCTGAAATGACACACACGCATGCAGGTTCACAAGCATGAGCAAACAGTTTAAACCATATAAATGCTGCCCTTGTTGTCTCCCTTTCACCAGTGTTTGAGATCACATTTAGTTTTGCTTCGGGGTTAAATATAAAGAGACATCAAAGAACTGAGCCAATGCCCTGTGTTTGTTGCTGATCTATTGGGTTTGTGCTGATTGTGAGGTTCTTCTGAGAATGATCTATGTGAGCTAAAGCTTTCTATGGAAGATCTCAAATAAGAATTGAATATGAATTTTAGAAGAAATTCCATGCTTAAGAGTTGAACGTTTTGCAATATTTAAGTAATTATTATGTGAATTATGAGAGACTAATTTGTGAATGTGGACTGGCCAAATCCTTCTTTTCCATAAACAATTTGGTACTCATATGGTAGACATATAAACAGTCATATTATTTGCTTAAAGGGTGGATTAGAATATCCATCTATAGAAATTTCACCTTTCTTTTAAAATACCTTTGCCTGAAAATTGGGCTAAATTATTCATCTAGGAAAACAGACCTCCCAGTGCCAGCTTTATTTATCTGAACATTTTAGTAATGATTAACAGGCCCTGTTACTATCTACACACCTCTCGGAACCAGAATCTTACAAAAACAATTCACTGATGTTGTAATAGGTGTAGCTCATATGACTATTATGTCGCAATCGATAGTATTTCCTTTTGACATCCTGCCTCAGTTAGTCAGCAAATCCCTCACATTTTCTATGCCTTAACTGACTGCTCCATTTTGGGGCAATGGAATGTTGAAACCTATAGGCAAGAAACAGGCTGCCACTTAACAAGGGGTAATCACTCAGGCTACATCTAGACTGCAGGCTTCTTTCAGAAGAAGCTTTTCTGGAAGAGATGTTCCAAATAAACTTCTTCCAAAAGACAGCGTCCACACTGCCAAAGTGCATTGAAAAAGTGATCTGCTTTTTCAAAAGATAGCATCCACACTGAATTGATGTTATCTCACATTTAAGCTGTGATTACTATGAACGGAGTGTACACCAAGGCACCCGTAATTTTTCCTCTTTCCTCTTCTTTCGAAAGAACTCCCTCTTCCCCGTCCACACGTGTCTTTTTCTGAAAGAGCTCTTTGGGAAAAGGCTTCTTCCTCATAGAAAGAGGTTTACCAATGTCAGAAAAAACCCTCTGTTCTTTTGATTTTTTTCAAAAGAACGCAATTGCAGCATGGATGTAAGTGAAGTTTTTTCAGAAAAATGGCTGTTTTTCCAAAAAAATCCTCTGTAGTGTAGACATAGCCTCAGTCAGTCACTATACTCCAGCATATGTGACAGGGACAAAATCTAGTAAAGTGGACTAGTAGGTCAGATGTAGCATTCTTTTTTCATTCTGTAGTTGTATTTGTTACGAACTATAAACCCTGATGATCCAATAAAGGATAGTGACTGTGAATTCCAGTTGGCTGTACAGTGCTATTTCATGGCGGGCAAGTCCCAAAGTAATGAATTCACTCAGTGTAATGATTTCAGTTTCACAGCATTTCTCTGTCTCCTCCAAACCTGCAAAAGACAAGCAAGTGTATCACAGTCATAAATTCAGACACATATACAACATTAAAATATCTTATGGAGCTCTAAGTCAGAAATAATAGATACGGTGATCATATTTGCTATTGGACAAAAAATATTAATTAACAAGTAAAAGTTAATAAAATATACATTTCTGGAAATTATGGAAAGCCAAAATATATTTTTCTTATTCATGATTGTATGACTACAAAATGCCATTGATTCTTAATCTTTAATACATAAGGAATTTATAAGCATATTGCCACAATAAAACTTATTTCATCTGTACTCTACACAGCCCAGTATGCATATTTGATTACTTTGAAAGTAATTTACTTATATAGATGTATTAGAGGGTCTTATTTCAATTTAAGCTATTTCTGTTTGAAAAATAATGTTATTTTGGTATGTTTCTTCAGTAAATAATTTGTTTTAACACTAGATAAATAATACTTGACAATTATAATTAATGTATATGATTAAACTGTTAAATTCACAAATAAATATTTTGTTTGATTTTTTGCATAGTTAAAAGAGGCAGTTTTCTAGCATTCCAAGTAACATTTTCTGTGTCATGTTAAGCCATGTTTCTGTTTTTAAGTAGGAAAAAGGGGCCAAATTCATTCATGATGACTGTAAACTGATGACATTCCAATTAATTTAGCCCTGGGACTTAGAAAAAAATCTGTTGCAAAAGTGTGCGCTCATCTATAAAGGTTCAATTGATCAAACTAAAGGGCGTAGTTCAAAAACACCTACTTACAATTACAGGATTCTTCCATAGCAAGGAGTTACATAGTGTGTGAACTATACACAAGATAAATATTAATTAAATAAATACTATGCAGAGCCCAATGATGGGAAGGTCCTGATAGGCACTAACTGCAGAAAAAAATCAAAATATGTAAGTAAGCTAACACTTGGTTTTGGCCAGACCCATTATTGTTAGTGAGTTTTAGTCAAGGCTTACTTCCTCCTATAACAAAATGCAGGACAATGTAGCACTTTAAAGACTAACAAGATGGTTTATTAGATGATGAGCTTTCGTGGGCCAGACCCACTTCCTCAGATCAAATAGTGGAAGAAAATAGTCACAACCATATATACCAAAGGATACAATTAAAAAAAATGAACACACATGAAAAGGACAAATCACATTTCAGAACAGAAGGGGGATGTGGCGGGGGGGGGGGAGGAAGGAAGGTAAGTGTCTGTGAATTGATGATATTAGAGGTGGGGAGAGTGGGATGTCTGTGAGCTAATGGTATTAGAGGTGATAATTGGGGAAGCTATCTTGGTAATGGGTAAGATAGTTTGAGTGTTTGTTCATTCCTTCCCGGAGAGTGTCGAATTTTAACATGAATGACAGTTTAGAGGATTCCCTTTCAAGTGCAGATGTAAAAGGTCTTTGTAGCAGAATGCAGGTGGTTAAGTCATTGAGAGAGTGTCCTTTCTGGTTAAAATGGCAAGAAACTGTTTTTTCTTTGTGATCTTGTCTGATATCTGTTTTGTGGGCATTAATCCTTTGGCGAAGTGTCTCAGATGTTTGTCCAATGTACATAGCAGACGGACACTTTTGGCACATGATAGCATAAATTATATTTCTGGATGCGCAGGAATATGTGTTCTTGATCTTATAACTCACTTGGTTAGGTCCAATAATGGTATCAGCAGAATGAGTATGTGGACAAAGCTGGCAACAGGGTTTGTTGCAAGGGAAGGTACCAGGGTTGGTATTAGTGTGGTATGTCCTGTGGTTGTTGGTAAGAATCATCTTGAGGTTAGGTGGTTGTCTATAGGAGACTATGGGTCTGTCTCCCAGAGCCTCTTGGAGTATGGTATCCTGTTCCAGTATAGGCTGTAGCTTATTGATAATGTGTTGGACAGGTTTAAGTTGGGGGTTGTAGGTGATGATAAGTGGTGTTCTATTGTTGGTTTTCTTGGGTCTGTCTTGAAGTAGATGATTTCTAGGTATTCATCTGGCTCTTTCAATTTGCTTTTTTATTTCTCCGGGTGGGTAGTCGAGGTTTGTAAATGCTTGGTAGAAATCCTGAAGCTTCTGGTCTCTGTCAGTGGGATTAGAGCAGATGCGGTTGTATCGAAGGGCTTGGCTATAGACGATGGATCATGTGGTGTGTTCTGGATGGAAGCTGGAAGCATGTAGGTAACTGTATGAGTCGGTGGGTTTTCTGTAGAGAGTGGTATCTAATTTTCCATTGTTGATTTGTACTGTGGTGTCCAGGAAATGGATCTCTCGTGTAGAATGGTCCAGGCTGAGGTTTAATTGTATCCTTTGGTATATATGGTTGTGACTATTTTCTTCCACTATTTGATCTGAGGAAGTGGGTCTGGCCCACGAAAGCTCATCATCTAATAAACCATCTTGTTAGTCTTTAAAGTGCTACATTGTCCTGCATTTTGCTTCAGCTACCCCAGACTAACACGGCTACATTTCTATCACTTTCCTCCTATAAGTCCCATTCCACTAACAGAAAGGTAACAGGACTGAATACCCTGCTTCTCTGCAATATAGCCATTATGCTCATTCCATCCAAACATCAACAATCTTCAACAACACGTGGGAGAAAAGGATGTTCCATAGGCTTTTGTACTAACTATTAAACAGTTACTCAGAAAACATAAATGCTTCCTCAAGAAAAATTGTTTTCCGGTAAAACACCGTAAAAAGTCCAAGTGTTTAATAGACTTCCTTCATGTTTTATTGAAGAAAAGTAAATGGCCAAAACTCACACAAAGGGCTCTTACAGCTGGTATTAATAAACTACTTTTGTTTTGTAATGTATATTCATGTTCAGGGCCAGATTTAGGAGCAAGTGACACAGGCACTGGTCTGTGATTCCAGGTTCAGGATGGTGTTTTTGTTTGTGAAAAAAGAGAAAAGAGAACAGCTGAAATAACATGTTTCAGTTATTCTGTATGTGGATTCATTTTTCACTACCTTCCTACTTCTGGTTCTTTGTAGAATTTTGTGGAATATTCCAGACTATGAGAACTATGTTTTCCTCAAACCTCCTAGAATGTTCTCATACATGCCCCAGCAAATATATGAGGTGAGGCACCACCCGTCAGTCAGTGAGATATAAGAACAAACTGAGGTCAAGCAAGAGCCCAGCTACTATATTGTGAACCTTGTTTATCATGTGATTCTGAAAATGTACTTGTGTTTTATGGCTTTAAGACTAAGTAGCAACTAAAAAGGACATATTTTATGAGACATCAGAGATAACTTTTGAACTCCTATCTACTCAACCATATAGAAGAAATACTGTTCTTTTAACATGCTTTACACATAATGTTTAACAACGTTTAAAGACTGTGGGATATAGACTTTTCCTTTTCCTACTACTCTGTTTTCCCCTGTAGAAAATAAAAGATGCCCCTGAAGAAGCCCTCCAAGGCTTAATATATGAAGCAAAAAGCTCAACTGCAATCTAGTTTGCAGCAGTGGACTTTGAACTAAAGGACTAGGGTTAACATTCTCTCTAAGACTGTCACCTCCTGTAACAATACTTAATACTGGTTCAACCAATGTTGATGCACAATTAACTTTCTTAATGTTAGTATATTTCAGTTATTGTTAAAATTAAATATTCCATAAGCATAGAGGAAACATTTTTATTTGCTTATATATGGCACAAATGAGTATAGAATTACAGACCCTAGCATGCAAATTTATCATTGTATATGGCAGAGACAAATCATGCATGCAAATCATGAAGTGAGCTACTAATGCATTAAAAATAAGATATTAAAAAATTTAACAAATAGTGCATAGAAGTGTTGGAAACACTCCTTATCTGGGTCTCCATTTGGTCTAGGGCTGATCCTCTGCATGTTTGCCTATGTGAAGTAAGGTTCTTCTCTTTAAGGTAAGTGACTTTGACTTCATTTTGGATTGTGATCTACATATACAAAAAAAATTATGGACCTGATTCTGGGAGGTGCAGAGAATCTTTTACTCCCATTGAACTCCTTGTATTAATGTATGCCTTATGAAGGGTTTAATGAAGCAGACTACTAAAGTCCTCTTCCTCCTAATTACAGCCAGAAGATAGTCTCACTATGATGGGGGAAAGACAGTCTTGCTTCAGTTTGCCTGCCATTGTAAGACTAATATTTTTAATTTCCTCTCATAAAGAAACAAATATTCCTACTTTCAAACATTTAGGTTTACCTATAATTCACACAATGTGTGTTCTAAGAAACTTAAACAATTACTTTTGTTATAAAGGCCTTCAAAATGGCCCCTTTCAACATTTTTAAAATAAATTGTTTAAGGTTTCTATGTCTCTCAGACTCAAGCCATATTACAACATTTGAAATGTCAACAGTGTATGACATTGCTTGCTGCAAGAAGTGGCTCTTAAGAGCAGAAACTGTAAAATGTTAAAGAAATAAATATTAATTTAAAATTGCAAAGGATATCAGGCCCTCCCCAAAATACAGCTGGTGCCACTTGGCAACCAAGTGTAGACCAAAGTGCTGCCCAGATATTCCCTGAATCAATCAGCTGGCTTCCTCTTGTTTCTCTATTACAAGAACCAATTAGCTGTTCTTGCTGATGGCAACTCTGACAAAGCCATCTCTCTGTCCCTGCCTCCCACAGCCATTCAGCATGCCCAGGGATGGCGGGTGGGAGGAGCACGCCAGCAAACAAACACCACATCTGACAAGGGCTGTCTCCTGCACTGGCCCCATGTGTCTCCAGAGGCACTGCCCAGAGCCACCAAGACCCTGACCCCTGCTTATAACAACGCAGAACATCTCTCTCTACCCTTGGTAACAACTATTCATGAGCAAAAGCTCTGATCTCCACCCAGGCTTAGGAGGCTGTCATGTCTCCAAATCAATCTGCTGATTGCTGCATGCATCCACAATGGTTACATTTGAGACAAGCTGCAAGAGGCACATGTAGCCCAAGGTCCAGTGTGTTTCAGCAGCAGCCCTGGGAACTACAAGTTGTGGACTACAAACTGCGGCATGTTGGGAGAACTTCCTGGTTCCTTCCAGGATGTGCCCTCTGCCCCCAGCAGGGTCTCAGCAAGGACTGTGCTTGAAGCAGCATACAGGCTGCATGCTGAGAGAAGGGGGCTGCTGAACTGTTTTCCTGTTCTATGTTTTTTACAGAATAAAGCCTGTTCCTGGTGATTTGTCGGAGTGGGTCTGGTCTGAGGTGCACTCACACATACACAATGCAGAGCACACCAAGCAGCCTCAGGCCTAGCCCTCCCCCCACAGTGGTGTAAGAAGTCACAAGCTTCCCCTATGCTGAATAACCTCACACTGGGCTAGCCAACAGGAGGGGTTACACACAGATATACAGACTATGAAAGGGGTTTACAATGATTCTGTCAATAAAAGGCTGAGAGCTCCAATTTCCCCGCCAGTCCCCTGGACAGAGCTTGGGCACGGATGTGGGCTGCTGTGGCGTATGCACGAATGGGTGGGTGAATGACTGACAATTAACAAGACAGTATGTGAGTTGATCGGGGACTGATGCATGAACAGTTGGATGCCTTATTGTGTGTGGCTATGTGCAAGGCCGTAGATGAACGTGGGTGTGAATGTCACTGACTGCAGGAATGAAAGTGTAGGGGGCAATATAAGTATGGACGAATGGGAGCTCGTAGGTGAGGGCAGAATACGTGTGATGTTCAGAATGGATGTGTCATTGGGGAGGTGTGTGTTTGAATGTATCTAGTCTAAATGTTGGGTAGAATGAGAGTATAGATTAATGTATAGAGCACACAGGAATGAATGGAAGGTACTGGGTTTTTGTGTGGGTGAGGAATGAGAAAGCAATGTAGAAATGTGTCTAAAACTGGGATGGGATATCTATGTAAGTGCAGGATTCCTGTTACTAAGCCCCTGTTAACATTTAAAAAACATTCACAGTGAAAAACTTTGCAAATCTGTAATTAAGGGCAAATACCCCTACTACACCTCTTTTCAGCAAAGCCCTCAAAATATTGTTTCATGTATAAACAAAATACTAGATTTTTAAAAGCATTGAAAAAAGTTAAAAGTTCTATCTAATAAGGCAGAAACTCCCCCAAACTATAGGAAAAGCATCTTAAAATAGATTTCTCTATCTCTTAATCTCTCTCATTCATATGTACACACACGCACACACCGACACACATACTCAAAGTTAATATTAAATATAGAAACCAGAGCAAGCAGCAATGATATGCGAGTATCACTAATATGCCCTCACTAAGAGCTAACAGGTGCTGAAAATGATTCTTGAGATATGCTGGGATCAAAACCATTTCACCTGTTCATAATAACAAAATATTTGTGAACAATCTTCAGGTAATTATCCCTTTAAAAACTCTGCCATTCAGCTCCCCAAAAATGACTGGAGTAGAAGCATTGTTTTCTCACCAAGAAAACTTTCATTTCAGGAAGGTGAAAAACCAGGGGAAACATGACAAGAAGAATAGATAACAGAGAGCAGTAGAAAGGCAAAAATCCTTTTAATTAGGCTGTAGTCTCTGCCTTTCTCTCTAGCACATTCCTCTGTTAACCCACACTGTGTTAAACAACTGACATGCAGAGCATTCCAAAGATGAATCAGCAGTGGCACATATACAGCTGTGCTTTACTTCTGAGGCATACGGGAGGCGTTTGATATTGTATTTATTGACAAATCAGAGATCAGAAATCTTTTTTTTAAGGAAAGGGGAGGGAAAATAAGATTAAATGACAGTTTAGAAGAAAAAACACTTCATGTAAGTTAAAGTCAGGTTAATCACTATCACTCATCAGCCTCATCCTCTGAGTGGTAAATTAAAAAGCCATATATATAAATTGATAGATTTTCCTTTATTCAATTCTCCATAAGTGAGGCATGGAAGACTGTCACAATGACACTAAAACAATGAAAAACACTTATTGTGAGAGTATGGTAGAATGTGGACAATATAAGAAAACAATAGCAATTATTGTCAGGCAAGTCAAGGCCAACTTGCCAATTTTGAGTCTAGTATAGGAGTTTTGTTTGACTCAATTTAAAAAAAAAACCCTTCACCTATACAAAATTTCACAAGGTTGTTGGGAGTTTTTTATCCTGATTTTTTTTTTTTATAAAAGCAAAACTGAAAGATTATGTCCAAAATCTATCATAGGGTCTAGTGTGGTGCAAGTCTGTTGTGAATGAAAGACAGTACCACTTGATAGCTATCAAGTGACTAATCTCAAATTAGTTGGTGGTCTTAGTCTACTTCCTAGCAGACAAGTGTCCATCCACTTCACAAAAGCCTCAACCAACTGATGTAATTGCCAGCACAACAGCATATAGCTACCCAGTTAACAGTCTCAATGGAGATCAAAGCCGTTAAATGGATATGGAAGCCAAACCACAGAAGTGATCCATTCTCAAACAGGGCTCGGGAGTGTAGTTGTAATATGGATATATACAGGAGTTTGGTTTCCAGTCTGTCACTTTTTATGGGCACTAAACTTCACAGAATAGAAAAGGTTTATTTAGAACCTCAAAGCCTTGAAGAAACCACTTTTGGAATCCTGAGCTATATAAATTATTGCCGGCACTAGCTGGCTTCCCAGTTACATCCTCCTGGTCCCAACTGATAGAAGGCCAGAGAAGGATTTAGTATACTACAATTTCATTGCTGATAGGAACTAGCAATGTACCTACAATTTGCCAGTTACATTTGGTGGTAGGATTGTTCACTTAGTTCTACATTACTATTAAAGTCCCTGCACTTTTTATGGATAAACCTTCTGTTTCCTTAAAGTAAATTTAGAGTTTATGAAAGGTGATGGCTGGTTGACAGCACTGGTGACTGAAGAACTCCATGGCTGTGTCTACACTGGGCCACTTATTCTGGAAAATCAGCCGCTTTTCCGGAATAAGCTGCGAGCTGTCCCTTGAATTTCCGGAAAAGCAATGACGCTCTACTGTACAAAATCAGCCGCTATTCCAGAAAAGCTACACTGCTCCCGCTCGGGCATAAGTCCTTATTCCGGAAAACTGTTCCGGAAAAGGGCCAGAGTAGACAGCCCAGTAGTCTTTTCCGGAAAAAAGCCCCGATCACGAAAATGACGATTGGCCACAGATGCTTTTCCGGAAAAAGGGCTTTTCCAGAAAAGCAGCCTGCCAATGTAGATGCTCCTTTTCCGGAAAAACTGAAAACGGAATAGTATTCTGTTTTAAGCATTTCCGGAAATTCATGCCAGTGTAGACACAGCCCCTGTGTATCCGCAAAACAGGCAGCAACAGAGAAATCTTCCACAAAGCAACCTCGCAATGCATCTTGTAGCTGACAAAAAGGGACCCGTTACCAGGCAGAGAAGGTCTATATCAGGGAAGGCAATTTGGTCTCTCTGGCTCATTCAATTGCTTATCACTAAAGCTACTGTCAGGAAAGGGTGCCAGCTCTGAAATGTTTTCAGAGGTAGGAACATCAGTCTGTAGAAACTTGACCATGACGGTCAATTTATGTGAAAAAGCTTCCCCATTCTACCAGCAAATATTGTATTAATTTTGGAGACTGAGAATAGTTTAGCCACTGGCTATTCCAGGGTACGTCTACATTACAACGTTAATTCGAACTAACATAGCTAATTCGAACTAACGGATCCAGACTAAAAAACTAGTTCGAATTAGCGTTTTGCTAATTCGAACGTGCATGTCCACATTAAGTGGACCCTGAACCAGGCTTAAGGATGGCCGGAAGCAGTGCCGGCCGGGCATCAAAGGAGGACTTAGAGCATGGAGCTGCTGCCTCAGGCTAGCCAAGGGCTGCGCTTAAAGGGTCCCGACCCCCACCCCGGACAGACAGTTCTCAGGGGTGCCCCGCTTGCAAAGCAGTCCTGGCTTGGAATGCCCTGAGTGCCCACACTGGGCACATCACAGCACTCGGCCATCAGCCCGGCTGCACTTGCCGCAGGCTGCCATCTGAGGAGAGGGGGCAATTGGGGGGCTGCAGGAGAGCTTCCACCCCAAAAGCCCACAGAGCCAGCCCAGTCCTCCCCATCAGGGGCTCGTGCCCCATTCCTCCCTCACCTCCTTCCACTTACCCTTCCCTAACCCCGCTTCTTGATGTACAAAATAAAGGACAATTGTGTTAAAAAATGGAATCTGTCTTTATTGAACAAAACTGGGGGAGACTGGGAAAAGGAAGTGGGAGAGGGGAAGAGAGAGGCTGGGAGAGGGGAGGGCAACTAAAATGATCGGGGTAGGGAACAGGTCCCATATGAAGAGAGGCTAAAGAGACTGGGACTTTTCAGCTTAGAAAAGAGGAGACGGAGGGGGGACAGGATAGAGGTCTCTAAAAGCAGGAGTTGGGTGGAGAGGGTGCATACAGAAAAGTTCTTCATTAGTTCCCATAAAGAAGGACTAGAGGACACCAAAGGAAAGGAATGGGTAGCAGGCTTCAAACTAGTAAGAGAAAGTTGTTCTTCACAAAGCAAAGAGTCAACCTGTGGAACTCCTTGCTGCAGGAGGCTGTGAAGGCTAGAACTAGAACAGAGTTTAAAGGGAAGTGAGATCAAGTCATGGAGGTTGGGTCCATGGAGTGCTATTAGCCAGGGGGTAGAAGTGGTGTCCCTGGCCAAGGTTTGTGGAAGGCTGGAGAGGGATGGCACGAGACAAATGGCTTGGTCACTGTCTTTGGTCCATCCCCTCCAGGGTCCCTAGGGTTGGCAGCTGTCGGCAGACAGGCTACTGGGCTAGATGGACCTTTGGTCTGACCCAGGATGGCCATTGTAAGCTCAGGGCTCAGGGTCGGGGGTCTCAGTGGACCCCCTTGATTTTCATGCCCACCTACTCCTGGGTGGCCAGGCTGGCAGCTCTCCTGCCCTAGCCGGCCACTTTCCTGTGCCTAGTGCAGAGGTCGTGGACGAGGTCCACGATGTCCGCACTAGCCCAGGCGGGTGCCTGCCTCTTGCTGTCCCGGGCAAGCTTCCGGGAGCCGCCAACCTGGTCCCGGGAAGAGGGGGAGGGCTGGGGGGCATCGGGTGGGTGGCTTGATCCGTGCCAGGTGCAGGGTCTGCTGGCTGGGTGCTGGCAGGCTTGCACCTGGCACGGGCACCGTAGCCAGCCCGTGCCCCTTTAAGGGGTCCGGGGCCGGGAAGGGGCAAACGAGTTTCCCTGGTGTTGGCCAGAGTGGCCACCAGGGAAACCTGGGGAGGGCTAGCCTCCCACTAGTTCGAATTAAGGGGCTACACAGCCCTTAATTCGAACTAGCTAGTTCGAACTAGGCTTAATCCTCGTAAAATGAGGTTTTCCTAGTTTGAACTAAGCGCTCCGTTAGTTCGAATTAAATTCGAACTAGCGGAGCGCTAGTGTAACGTCTATTAAAGTTAGTCCGAACTAACTTTGTAGTGTAGACATACCCCCAGTGAGTGTGATGTTGTTATGGCAGTATCATCTTTGTTTTAAAATCCACCTTGAATGCTTACCAGTAAGATTTTTCAGATGCTTATTAGGAAACATCACTAGGTTTAGACTTGTACACACATTGCAGTATTCCCTGGTGACAGACGTTTTATTAGAAATTAAAAGAGGAATGATATTCTAGGGACAAGAATATCATTGCTCTGCCTTCCATATCTTTTGGATCCTGACATAGTCTTTGAAGCATGGAATAATTTAACGGGTAAAAACAAAACTGAAATCTCCTGCTTAAGATAAAAAGGGTTTTGCAAAGTTATTTTCTTTAAAAGGCCAAAGCTTATGGATCCTTATACAGGAAAATATCCATTGACTTAAAAAGTTTTACTAGTGAAAGGCTTCAGAATTTAGCTTTATAGATTTAAGAACAAAAAAAAGCTTTATAGCTTTATAGATTTAAGAACCATTATGATTAATCTGTCCTCCTGCATGATACAAGCTGTAGAATTTCATACAGAATTCTTACATCAAGCCTATTGCATCTGGCTGAATTAGTGTATATCTTTTAGGAGGATATCCAGTCATGACTGAAAGATTTCAACTGATGAATAATTTCTATTTCCCATTATAATCTTTTCCAATGGCTAATTACCTTCACTTAATATTTGCATTTTATTTGCTGTTTGAATTTGTCTAATTTCAAAATTCAGCCAATAGCACCTGAGATACTACATTAATTAGAAATATTCTCTCCATATAGGTATTTATAGATAATAGTTTTTGCTTACCAAAGAAGATTGACTCATCACTAATTTTTTAATTCTACTCCTTAAATCAGTTGTGGCCAATTTTTCATCATCCTTTTATGAGACACAGTATTCTAGAAATGGTCTTACCCAGTGGTCCTCAAACATTGGGTCAGAGCTTTATGTCAAACTTTGGGTCAGAGCTTTGGGTCAAATTTCGGGTCAGAACGTTGTTTTAATGGGTATGCTAGGACTGGCTGGGACCTGGGGCCAAAGGCCAAATCCCATTGCCTGGAGCCAATGGCAAAGCCCCACAACCCAAGGCTGCGAGCTTCATCACTGGCTGGCATAGCTCAGATTACAGGCCGAGTGCCAAGGGCTGAAGCCCTTGGACTTCAATTTTGAGCCCCCTACCCAGCATAGTGGGGTCAGGTATTGGCCCCCCACCCAGATGGTGGTACTTGAGTGGGCTCTCCCATTCCTGGTGTCATATAGTAATTTCTGTTTGTCAGAAGAGGATTATGGCACAATGAAGTTTGAGAGCCCCTGCTATTACTAATATCCATAGGAAATGCCAACCCTCCCCCCCCCCCACTACTCCTATTTTGTTGTGCCCCTTATAAGCATAGGACACTAAGTACAGTTAGGCAGAAATAATTGTCATTAACAGTCTCCCTCATTTTTCAATCAATGACCCATATTTTCACTGAAATGGGAATAAATCATTAAAAACGTGAGTTTTTCAATTTGTACTGTTAGAACAAACAAAAATCTTAATGACAAGTAAGGAAAGGCATAGGTTCTGGATAGAGAAAGTAAAGAAAAAGATGTGTTGGTGTGTACACACATGTACACTAAAGGTCTGAAGACTGGAAATACCTTGATTAAGAGTATAAACTTCTGGGTGCTCTTTCAAAACAAATTTTGGAACTTTTTGAGGTTCTGACTTATTTAGTAATCAGTAATAGATTACTTTTATGAGAAACATTCGATAATATGTAACTGATTTTTTTCAGATTGACCTAGCTGCCCTTCGTAACCCAGATTTATCTTTGGGTAGGTAGCAGTACCCGTATATTCAGATATGGATATTTTCACCTGCCGTTAAACATCCCATTTGATGCATCTCTGTATTACTGGTGCTGGAAGGAGAAAATTGCATGCTATTTTTATACAGCATCTTTCCCTATCTCTCACATCAATTTTCTTTTTACAAGACAGTGTAAAATGTCTGGTATTGCGCTATGTTAGCCAGTCGGTTAAGGGTCAGCCACACAATACTCTAAAGCCTCTCTGTCAACTGAGCAAAATTAAAGGGCAGAAGGCTACAAGTTTTAGTATTTTGATTACATGAATCAGAAGAAAAATCACTTACAAAAGGTAGCAGTGCAAACTTTAAAACATCCTAGCTCCATTCTGACCGTAAACGATGTTACAAAGTTACACTGAAAGATATGGTACACAGTACAAATATTTGCTGCAGACCAACTGTTCGTGTGTTTGTAGCTTTACAACATCCATTTCTAAATGAATTACCTTATGGGGAAAACCAAAAAGCAGAAAACTAAGAAATAGGGGTCAAATTCCTCCTGTGAGATCTACCTTGTAAAATTATTCAAAATGTAATAATACCATGTTATTGACTTAAGCACAGTTCCCTGTGACATGCTGCAGCTGACCTGTAATTTTTATCCTACATGTTGCCAGCACTATTAAAATGACACTTGTGAATGTAAATTAAGCTCACAAAGGGGACAGATTGTATGATTCTGGTTTCTCTCAGATGCCTGTAGGCTATCACAGATTCCATATGTGAAGTAATTATGTTCACTGAAGGAAAGAATAAATGCTGTCAAATTGTGTACTGAGAGAGAAAGCAGCTATTATATTTCAGTAGTCACTGGAGCATTGCCTCAGACAGTGCTAAGATGTATAAGAAAATTTAAAAAACTAACATTGTTGTATTAAATATCACCTTTAAAGGAGTATGTGCTTTTGAACATATTATTCAAAGCTGATATTTTACTAATAAAAACATTTCAACTCTTTTTAGTCATATTTCCCATACCACATTTCATACTGCTACCCATTATTCCTTTTATAAATATTCAGGACCATACACTCTTTCAGTTTTAAAATATTTTCTTAACAAAAGGAGTCGCCCCTGCATTCTTGATAGAAAACTGAAATACTGCCTTATCATTTTTCTCCACCATCACCACCTTCATGCCCCTGTTCCTTCAAGACACTGCAAAAGCTATCATCTTTCAAGCTATAGGCGACTGTTGGAGTTTCTCTTCAGAACCTACCCTTGCCACTTCTTGATCAACCAAAAGCTTCATTGTAAAGGGATGTGAAGCCCTGTGCTCCACCTGAAAGCCAAATACCCTCAAGCAAGTTACAGTCTAGGAGATGAGAGGCTGGAAATCAAACCCTGGCTGTTTTTATAGCACTGTAACACCCTTCCAATACTCAGTGGATGGGTTTTGTGTTTATTTTTTATTAGTTTGGGACAGTGTTTCTATACATTTTACTCAACGATTATTTAAAATTTGGAAACTGACAAATGAGTAAATTCTTTTCTGTATGAAGTATTAACAAATATTATTTTTTATTAACCAAGTCTATGTCTCATTATCGTGAGCATTAAAATTGTGCAATCATAAAACATTCACTTGGGCTACAAAGAAGCCCCTATTGGGGCTTGCAAACTTCAGTTTTTAAGACTACAGTACTACAGCTTTCATGCTCTCACATGGCTCCCAAGGAAGACCAGGCTCTAAAACTGTCTTAACATCAGACCACAGAACTAACAGGGAAGAAACTGCTTCTATCACAGAAGCCAACAGGACTGTTGAGAGGAAAGGAACACGTTCTCCTCATTTTCATGGCCACTGCATGGCTCATCTTCTTGGCCGCTAATTTAGTTGTGTGAGGTAAACTTACCATTAGCTTGGGGAAATCATCAGTGACCCTGACATACAGAGGAAAAAACATCCAGCATAGAAAACAGCATTTTAAAAACTTTTCACTCGCAAAAAGCCAGGGACATCTGGAGAGGAGGGAGGAAATTCTCAATTTAAGAGCTTTTATGTTTGGGATTTTCATCCAAATGCCAGAGAGAGAAAGTTAAGATTTTCTGAAAAGTGCACCTTCAGCTTTAAATTAGGAAACATTTAATATTTTGACTTAAGTTTTGTGAGAGATTGTTGTAACATTTTCACAGAACTAAGAAAACCAGTTTATTGAATTATTTTCTGTCATTATTTCTATTTGGCTAAAAAATAAAATTCTCTTTGTCACTCTGCAGTTTCACTGAGTTATATTTTCAATTAAAAGGAGGTTTCATCTGCTAGCTCTAGTCCAGGGCTACATTTCTAGGCTTGACTAGATTATTTTACAAAAAAGGCTAGTGGGAAATGCATTTCAATTTAACTGCCCTTCCAGCTACCTGCAGTACCTGACTATCCTGCTACTGTCAGAAAATCTGTTAACAACTCTGTTGTGGGTACTAGATTTGGCCATCCAGGATTTACTACTCAAAGGAGTCAGGAAGCACGCTGGCTAGAGCGAAGACATTGCACATTTGTTAACTGTCCAAATACTGAACTCAGCTGGGGCCCAGATCCTTGACTGCAGCTTTCAGCAATCTTTGTGCTAACTTAATCCTGAGCTGGAGGTCTACCAGGCCAGTTCCCTTAAGTAGCTCTAATCTGTCAACTAAAAATGGTTCCAACAAGCTACATGGCATCAGGGATTGCCAGTATACATAGAAATTGCAAAAATGCCCCCTTTTTGCTGCCATTCCCTTTTTCCCAGGAGCCAGTAATGTTGACTCTTGAGGTTCCTCCTACAGTTGGGTGATTCTCTTGTGACTGGCTACCTGACATTCAGGTTTTGTTCAAGGTAGCTAAACTGCAGCCAAGTTTTGGCCTGCTTTTACTCAGACTTATAGGAACATCTAGTTCACACTGCACTTGCTCAGGGGCTCTACAACGACATTTTTGTGGTACTCTGATTTTAACATTCCATTATGTCTATCCTTACAGCCACCCAAATGGTAAAATTTCCATTGCTGTGCTAGTGAGAATCTTTGCAGTTGGACACAACTCTTCCAGTGTTTTAGTTTGTGCATAATCGTCCACACACAATTAGGATAAAAAGTACATTTTCCTCCTTCATTCTGTGACAGGAGAAATATAGAAAATCTTCTGAAATGATTCTCTTCCCCCACCCCACACATAAAGTTGTCTAGAGAGGATAACGTAATTTTCAAAGAGAAATATCTGGAATTATCTTAAAACTCACCTCAAAAATCCTCATGTATTGTTTTGTCATTTTTACAATCCAAAACTTGCATTTGGTGACCACAGAGAAGACATAGATGGCAGATACAATACATTCAAAATGGATTCTTCTAAGCACACAGAGGGCACATCTACACTGCATGCTTATTTTAGAAATACTCTGAAATTGCTTATTTCGAAAAATCACGTCTACACAGGAAATGACCATTGAAATAGCACTAAGCTATTTCAAATTAGAGCATCCACACTGAATTGCATTGAAGGCCACCCGGAAGCACTTCAGGCAGTTATTTCCTGGGGCTGCTGCCTGAGGCTATCTGAGATTCAAGCTTAAAGGGACCCCCCTGTACAGCCCTGTTTCAGGTTCTTCTCCTTTGCCTACCTCATTGAGGGAAGGCAAAGCCTTTTCTCTGCCTGCTGGGGTGGCCCTTGAAGACATCTCAGCACTCTAGACATGGAGCCAGACCTGCCTCCTAGCAATCAATGGCTCTTACTTGTCTTGGTGCACCTCCTGCTGCAGTTTCTGCCGGCTTCCTTCCAGACCCTGCAGGAATAGGACCCCCCGCTCATTGTGGGGCTATTCCTCTCTGCTCAACAGGTGCTGCTCATGCAGCACGACCCCCCCCCCTCCCGGCTCTTCTGGCGACTGGACACCAGTTCCAACTGGTGGGACCAGATCGTTATGGAGCAGTGGGATGACCACCAGTGGCTCCAGAAGTTCTGCATATGGAAGGACACCTTTCTGGAGCTGTGTGAGTGGCTCATCCCTACCCTAATGCAATAGGATGATGAGATGAGACCCACCATCTCACTCCAGAAGCAGGTAGCCATTGCCAATTGGAAGCATGCCATGCCAGACATGGGGAGATTGACTGTTGGGATCATGGTCATTCAGGTATGGTGCTCTTGTGCTATTGTCACAGGAGGGTGGTAAACTGAACTGTTGGAGTAGGGTTCCCTAGGGAAGGAGGGTTGGTGTGTGTGGGGGGCAGGGTTCTGGGAAGTTTTTCAGTCCCACCTTTACAAAACTCTGACGGGGAGTGGGGCAAGTTGGGGTTGCTCCTGGTGTGTATTGGGGGGTGGTGTTGCCAGACATGAACCCCCATTTTAACATCCATCTTTGTCTGCTTGAAAACATGCAGGGCTCACAGAGCAGAAAAACAACATGATCTTTGAAAACCTTGGAGCAGGAGGTTCAGATATGCTGGCTCAGTGACCATGGACAACTGTAAGCACAGATAAGAGGGTGGTCAAACTAAGAGGCTGCACAAAAGTGCCCTTGACTTAACCCATATTGATACGAACACACAGCAGTCCGCGGGGGGGAGGAATCTCCTGCCCAACAAGAACATCCGGCACTAATAATTTAGCTATCTTCCTCTCTTACAAGTGTAAAGATGAGTCCAGCAGCACACTTACTCTGTGTGTCAATCTACCACCTATCTGCTGGTCGGGTTTGGTGTTTGACCTCCCAAGGTTCCAGAGGGGACGCCCACCTCGTATTCGTCTTTCCGAGGAATTGAGGGACCGACCCTGGCCTGACACGCTGGAGTCGAGAGGCACAGAAGGGGGTAAAAATTGTACCTGGATGTGGTCCTTTGTTTAAGTATATATATACATAGTGTGTGATGGGGAAGAAGCCCCCCGCACTACCACCCGCGCCCCCGCCAAGACGCCAGGCGGTGCGGCCGGGCAGGGCCCCGGGGAAAGCGCTCGGCGGGAGCCGAGCCCGCCGAACAGGGAGGCAAACGGGCGGGTGCGCACAGCGGCAGGCACGCCGCCCACGGTGGGCAGTAGGACCCGGGAGGAGGCGGATGGGACACGGGGGGTGGAGCTGCATGTCTCTGGCATGCCGGCTCAAAGGGGGAGGGGCTGGAAGAGGGAGGGGGCTGGCGGCATTCCCGCTACCCCCGCAGGCAACCCCGGGAGGCATGCCGGAGGACCGGAGGAGGAGTGCCGAACCCCCGCCGCCCAGACCCGGCACGGGACGACCCACCCCGAGGACCCAAGGACGGGGGCAGGCGGCAGATGACTCCGACCCCCCCACCCGAGGAGTGCAGAGGGCCGAGCCCGCTGGAGGGCAACCCCCCGTCGCCGGCCCGTGAGTGGGGCCGAGGGTGGAGAGCCCTCTCCGCCCCCTGGCTGAGGGTAAGCCAGGGCGCAGCGGCAGCGGCCCCTGGGGCAGAGACACAGAGGAAGAGACAGGGGGCTAGAGGCACAGGCGAGCGGAGAAGAGGGGTGACCCCGCACCCTAGCCCGCTCGATCTTGCCACATAGTGTTAGAGCTCTTTAAAGATTAAGCTGTCACTTGGTACCATTATTTCTTTCTATCTTCTATCTTTACCTTTTTTTCCTGTAACCATTTTTTTAAGACCTATATATATTTGCTAGCATTTAAGAAATAGAGCAATAGCCATTGTAGCCATATGATTTATAAGCTTCTTTAATAAACCTGTAACTGTTTAAGCTTTAACCTGACTCCTTCAGTTGCTGTAACAGAACCAAGCACAATTTAAAAGAACTTCAGCCGGTCATAAAGGGACAGGCATAGGAAGAGCTTGGGCGTTTGGATCTGTGTCACTCCCAGGTGACAGGTCCGTTGGGGCACCTTTCAGCCTTCCCTAGGCTGCCCGCTGTGAAGGAACCCTGTGTTCTAGCAGCTAAAATCTAAGGTGTAATAAGCTCTTCCTATAAACAGGGGCGTCTGTTGGCCTGCTGGCTACCCTCCGCGAAGGGACCCCGGTCCTAGCAGTAAAGACACAGACATTAAACCTTTTCTCAGAAACACACACACACACACACACACACTGCCCTGACCGTCGGCTGACAGAATTGGCGTAGTGGGCAGGATTGTGCTATTAGTTCAAATACAGCAGCATGTATTTGCCCTACCTACCCTGTGGTGTAAATAGAGTGCTCATCTTTGGACAGTCATTTTCTGGGCTACTCCTTCTGGCAACTCCTTTCTTTCTAATATGGGCTTAATGATTGGGAGAGGAGTGTGAAGTGTTATGGTTTGAGTCTGAGTTAGCTCCTCTGTTTCTCTTAGTGCTGTATTGGCTGCTAGAAGCACTTTTTCATAAGGCATGTAATTTGACTGTGACCCCTGCCATGACTTTGAGCCAAACTGTATGGGGCCGCGGGGTACAGCTTCTCCTTCTTGCCACAGAGCATAGGACATCCCTGTGTTTTCCACAGTAAGGTACAAGTGAAATGGAGCATTAGGGTGAATTGGACTTATAGACTGATAAGTGTGTATCTCGTTTATCAGCTGTCTGATATCCCCATCCAGGCCCCCAGCCACCAGACGTCTGAGTATATTAACCAGAAGGAGTACTTTGTAATGGTCCTGCAGGTCCTCATAGACGATCGTGGCCAGTTCACCAATATCTACATCAGCTGGTTGGGAAAAGTGCACGATGCATGTGTCTTATGAAACTCCAGCCTGTTCTACAAGCTGCACGCCAGCACCTTTTCCCCAGACCACACCATCAGTGTTGGGGACATGGACATGCCAGTCTGTGTTGTATGGGATGCAACCTACCCCCTGTTTCCCTGGCTCATGATGTCCTATATGGGACATCTTGACCCCACCAAGGCATGTTTTAATACCAGGCTTAGCATGGCCTCCTCACCCGACTGGACCTTAGTGAGTGTTGTGTCATCAACAACCATTGTGAAAGCAAGAGGGAGACATCCCTGCCAGGGTGAGGGGCAGATGCTGCCTGAATAGGCAGGGCCTTTGAACAGCTGTTCATGACTGCCATCCGGCACTCCCATCCAGGAGCTCTGCAAATCTGTGAGGCCCTGAGATAGAGTTTCTCACGAAGACCCCAGTGACACTATCCCCTGGGCCTCCCCACAAGGGACCTGTGCAATGTCCTTCTTTGCCTTTCCTCCCCAGCCCTCCCTTCGCCTTTCCCCCTCCGCCTCCTCATCCCCTGCACAGACAATAAACTGCACTTTTTGTTTAGAAACAATCAACTCTTTTATTTTAATTGGGATGAATGTAACTGGGGAGAGACTGGGGAAAGGACCTGGGAGAGGAGAGAAGAGGAGGGAGGTGAAATGGGGAGGAGGAGAGGAGGGAGGTGGAATGGGGAAGAGGTGGGGGAGGAAGGAAGTGCAAGGGGGAAGAGGCTCAGGGCTGGGGCTGAGAGTGGCACCTGTAATCATGTGGTGCCACTTCCTCTTGTGCCCTCAGCAACCACAGGGTGGGGCAGGAGGGGGAGGAGAGAAGCTGGAGAGCTGGGAGCCAGTGTGGGAGTAGCCACCAGGCAGTCAATGACTGAACGGAAGGCCATGCAAATAGATTGGCCCTGCTGCAGCAGCTCCCGCCAGGTGTCATGGTGCAGCTACAGATCATCCTCCAGTCTCTGGTCCTGGTGATATGCTTCTTCTGGAGGTCCTCATGGGCTCTCCAGTGCCAGCGAATCACTGGAGGTGGTGACTGCTCTCCTCTTGCAGCTGGTCCACCTGTGGAGAACAGAGATGATCAGTTATCCCGGGGGACAACATGCATGGAGCCTAGCTCTCATCTCTGAGCCAAGACAGAAAGGTCTCAGGTCAGACAAAGGTGATGTGCTTTGAACAAGGCCATCTATGGCCTACACAGCAGGTCCTTTCCTGAAGTGCACAGATGCCTCAGGGGGGTTCGCTATCCCCACCTCCTGGGGATAAGCAGGCATAGGAAGGTGCCAGCCAGACCAGGAGCCTGCAGACAGGAGCCTGTGCCTGGGCTTCCCTCCATACCACACACATGCTGGGTCTGGCAGTGGTGGCATCCCACAGGGTGAGGACTTGTATCCCTGACTGCTGGAGGAGAGGGGGGCAGAGTGTTGGGGGGAGGTGTGTGTGAGTGGCAGATGCTTCTGCACCTCACCATGCTTTCCCCAGGAGCAGATGCTGTCCAGAGAGTGTGGGCATGCCCGGGTGCCATGTGCAGCACTCCTGAGTATGTGGGTGGGTGGGTGGGTGGGTATGTCTCCATGTTACTAACCATTCTAGTGATGGCCCGGCGTCGGGAGTAAGTCAGGCCTTTCCAGACTCCCTGTGAGTTACAGCACAAGGGTCCTCTGTTGCAGCCTCCTGGAGTTGTTTGCTCCAGACTGGTACTCCATGTGTACCCATGTGCACAGGCTGCTGCGCGAACCTCAGGCTGAGAAGGTGTAGCCAGACAGGAACCCCCCTGTAACATTCATTTTTCCTTGCCTGGAACATACAGGGCACACAGAGCAGTAAGCCTTGAACAGAAGGCCCGGATATGCCAGCTCAGTGACCCTGAATGGCTGTAAACAGAGAAATGCCAACTGTTGACCTCGAGGCTGCGAAGGCTGCCTTGGCTGGCACCTATATTGATACGAACACACAGCCATCCGCGGGGGGAGGAATCTCTCGCCCAGTAAAAAAAAAATGTCTAGTACTCACAATTTAGTTCTCTCTCTTGCAAGTGTAAATTAAGTTGAAACTTGCTTGTAAGAACTGGCGTCACAAAGACGGACCAACACAATTTGGCATCTTAGATAAGAAAGAGGATATGGGCCCCTATGGGTATAAAGATGGGTCCAGCAGCACATTTACTCTGAGTGTCAATCTACCATCTATCTGCTGGTCGGGTTAGGTGGTTGGCCTCCCGAGGTTCCACGGGGACTCCCACCTTGTATTCGTCTTTCCTAGGAATTGAGGGACCAGCCCTGGCTTGACCCGCTGGAGTCGAGAGGCACAGAAGGGGGTAAAAATTGTACCTGGATGTGGTCCTTTGTCTTAAGTGTACACATAGACTTAGAGCTCTTTAAAGATTAAGCCGTCACTTGGTTCCATTATTTCTATTTTCTATCTTTATTTTCTTTATAACCATTTTTAAGATCTATATTTGCTAGCAGTTAAGAAATAGAGCAATAGCCATTGTAACCATATAATTTATAAGCTTGTTTAATAAACTGTTTAAGCTTTAACCTGACTCCTTCAGTTGTTGTAACAGAACCAAGCACAATTTAAAAGAATTCCAGCCGGTCATAAGGGACAGGTATAGGGGGAGCTTGAGCGTTGGATCGTGTTGCTTCCAGAGGTCAGATCCGTCGGGGCGCCTCCTAGGCTGCCCACTGCGAAGGGATCCTGTATCCTAGCAGTTAAAATCTGAGCTGTAATAAGCTCTCCCTATAAACTCTGAGGCATCTGTCAGCCTGCTGGCTGCCTGCCACGAAAGGATCCCGATCCTAGCAGTAAAGACACGGACGTTAAACTCCTTGGGGCCTTGTGTCCCAGCAGTTAAAGACTCGGGTGTAACACACACACACACACACACACACACACACACACACACACACACACACACACACTGCCCTGACCATCGGCTGACAGAAAGGCGAGCAAGAAGCACACAGCAACACCTCATTACCCACAACCACCACTCAGGTGTCCCTATGGAAACTAAAAACAGTCACCTGATGGACCTTCCCCATCATCAGACAATGCCTGGGAGACATCCAGGGCGGGGGGACTGGCTCCAGAGAGAGCAACGCCTCCTGGCTGGCAGCCATCATCATGCTGCTGGCCTCATCTGGATCATCTTCCTCCTCTCCATCTCTGCCCTCCCATCCCAACCCCCTGAGAGGGTGACAGCCATCTCCAGCCCTGAGTCCTCTACCAGGGGTGGGGGAAGGGACTGACCTATCCCCTAGGATTCGGTGGAGCTCATTTTAGAAGGGGCAGGTCTGTGTTCCCTGTCATTGGCATAGGCCTGCCTGAGCTCCTTCACCTGCATGTACACCTGATGTTGGGTGTGCATATGGACCTTGGTGCCCCAGCTCTTGTCCATCCAGACATAGATATCGGCACTCCTGTGTCTGGGGCAGAGATCCTGGAGTTTACTCCTCACCTCAGACCTCAATGAGGTCCAGGATCTCCACACCAGAACAGGAAGGGGCACGCCTCTTCCGTCCACAGGCAAGGTCCTGGGAGCTGGCTGCCTGCTCGGCTGCAGCTGTGGAAGGCTTGGATGGAGTGGAGTGGCTCATGGCTGCAGGGACAGCTGTGCAGGCTGCTGCTTTGTGTCTCAGGGCTGTCAGGGCCTGCTGTGTGCCAGAAGCCGCTTCCTTTGAGTCTGCACCTTTAAAGCGTGCAAAGGGAGGGGTGCTACAGAGTTTTGCTGAGTGTGAACTGAGAGGCCAGCAGGGCACCTGTGGTAAGGATTGGAGACCAATTATTTTGAAATAACTCCAGTTACCCTGCCTACACACACCCTAGTCTGAAATAGGTATTTCAGAATAGGCGTTATTCCTCATGATATGAGCATTATAGACTCTGAAATAAGCTGCCCATTGTTTCAAAATTATCTCAAAATAATAGGCTTGCTGTGTAGACACTCATGTAGTTATTTTGAAATAACGCTGGTGTGTACACATACCCAGAGACTTAGTATTCCATGCACCCACTCACACATTCAGCTATTCCTCCTCACGCAGCCTGGTACACAGACTACTTCCTGGCTAATTTCTATGCACCTTAGCTAAAAGAGCTCCCAGGCCTCTTTGCTTTCCAGCTCCCCTTCCCATTCTGAAGAAAGGACAGCACCCTCGCATTGTTTTGCTCACTGACTTATTTTGTTCCCTGGCTCTCACCTCTGTTCCTGAGAAAACAGAAGCAGCAACAACTCTGTTCCCTTTCTTTCCCCAGTTAAAAACCCAGCAGTACAGGGGAGCCTCTGACCCCCACTTTCCTCCTCCTAAAGGAATTATGGGTCTCAGGTCTTTCAACCCCCATCTTTTTCACTTCCATCAAGGCAAGGAGTCCACGGCAGTGTCCCCTTCCTCCTACACCACGGTTCTGTAATATTTAAACCCAGTATATGGGGTGTGGAGGGCCCAAGATGCTTTTTCTACTGCTGCACTTTAGGGAAGGGCATAGGTGGGGCAGAATTGCCTGGCCCCTGGGTAAGGTGGAGCGGGGCAGTTCTGTACTCCAAGAAGGCACGGGGCCTCATACAGAAGGTTCAGGGCTGGGGCCCACCTCTCCTACCAGCCCTTCAGTGCTGCCTGGAACATGATGCCCAAGGTCTGGTGGTGATTTAAAGGGACCTGAGGCTGTGGCCACTGCCGCAGAAGTAGCAGCAGCAGCAATGGGAGCCCCAGGCCCTTTTGACTCCCTGGGACCTGAGGTAATTGCCCCCTTTGCCTCCATTGTTTGCAGGCCTATCCCTTTTTAAGGCAAGGGAGAAAGCCATCAGAATCTTCATATACCACATGCTGTCCCCAGGCCCGATTTCAGGCAAAGCAGGAAGTTAGAGCGCTCATCAGGATTCCCTCATTCTCCAGGTTCTGAGACTGTAGCAGGTATGGCAAGGGCAGCACGACTCGAAAAAGCATAATACAGAGCCTGCTAAAAAGTGCATGTAGTCACAAAGGTGTGTGCTTTAAAGAGACCCCAACCTGAAACCCGCCTGCAAATTCTAGAGAGGAATAACCGTTGGTCCTCTTATTTGATCCATTGAAAATGAAGTTTGTCTTGAAAATGAATAGAAAAGAAGCATGCACACACTCTATTGTGACTATAGGTACCTACATGATGTTAAGTGCAAAACACTAAGAGCAAAATCTGCCAAACTACCCCTTATCTCTTCTTTAACATTTGCCTTGATTTCAGGGAGGCTTCTAAAATAAATCCTGGTTAGTTGCTTTAATTTTACAAAGTTTTACTACTATTGTTTTTTAATATCTGTGAGTAGGTGGTTCACTTATTAAGGGCCAAATATATTCAGGCAGCCCACAGCTCAAGCCGTATGCTACACAACAGATAGCTTAATAGAGGACTGTGGGAAGGAATCCTCCTCCAGGCGACAGAGCAGTAACACCTTTGCTAGTACACATGTGGTGAAAAGGAGAGAAAAATTCCATACCAGTGAATGCTCCTGCCTGTTCCTCCCATAGTGCCACACTTACCTATCCCAACCCCTGCTGCTAACATTCAGGGCACCACTGCAAATCTCAGCTCTGTCCCAAAACATCCTCTCCCAAGCCCCCAGGAATTCATCCCTCCACTATCACTCCCAAACATTGATCGTGCTGCAAGAGATGGCTCTGCAGCTACAGAGAGGGGGCATATTTGCTCCTAAATAAGGCAGTCCAATCTGTACCATAGTAATGCCATTAGGCGAGGGATGGATGGATGGACTGACAGAGAGATGGTATTTAATTGAAAACAAAGGCTAGCTGCTATCGTAATAGCACAATACACTCCATATGCCTGTTACTTTTCTTTTTATACAAATGGAATCAGCTCCCGATTTCCTAAGCAGTTCAAAACTATTAAACAATTGCTTGCAAGGTAATTTATGTCACATGTGGGAGGCAGAAATTGAAAGCAGAAATGAGAGGTTCTTTCTAGTTCACAGCACTGACAGCATCTATAACATATGACTCTTTTGGATGCACTCCGGCAGAAGCAGAGTGAGGATCATCTAGAGCTATTCACCAGAGAAACAGTTACACTTAAAAAAAATTAGAGATCTCAGAATTATGTAGACAGAGAGAGCTGAGAGAGCATATAAAAGACATGCTTCGCTGCCACGGTTTTTACAGGATTTGATGGGATAATGTTGTGTAAAGGTAATATAGCTAGGTCTTTAATAACAGTAGTGAAAATCAACTTACCATCTTAAATGACCTTTCAATATTTTTAGTTTACCAAAACAACATTTACTTCCTGAAAGATACTAGAATACGTATCTGGCATTGCTCAGGTCCTTCAGGGCAAGAGGCTGGTGGCGTAGGGGTGCAGGAGTCAAGGTTGCAGGGTTAGTAGGGGTTGAGGGCAGGGTTGGGGGTGCAGGAGTCGGGACAGGGGATTAGGAGGTGGGGGGGCTCATGCTAGGTATGTGGGGCTTTGGGCAGGGGGTGGGGCAGGAGTCAGGTCAGGGGGTTTGGAGGTGTGGGGGGGATCTAGGGAGGTGCAGGGGGATTAGGGGAGGGGATGAGAGCTCAGGGCAAGGGCTGGGAGCAGCCACTAACTTCTCCCTGGGGCCAGCACAAGGGCAGTGGCCCACCAGACAGCTTCTCCCCAAGACCAGCCCTGGGCATGCCCAACTGTGGGCTGCTCTTCAGTAATGGCCAGGGTAGTAGGGACTGCACTGGCTGACCAGCATCTGTTCCCTGGGACAGGCTGGGGTGTTGAGAGCCATGCTGCCAATCAGCAACAGCTCCTGGGGCTGGGACACTTGCTGCTCCCCTGTGGTCATTCTGGGCTATAACTATCCACTATGCTTGCTGTCCCCTCTGGTCATTCCTGAGTATAACTGACTCTGCTATCATACGCCTCCCTTCCCATTTGATGAGAAACAATTACATTCCATGCACATCTCATTGATCTAGCACAACCAAACCCTTACCTTGTCTTAAGTTATGATAGGAGGAAGCTGCATATCAAATTTGGTGGTCCTATCTTTTACTGTTTAGGAGGAGTTCTTGAACCCATGGACTCACAGACAGACACAGACACACAAACCCTCTCAAATATACGTAGTAGTTTAAGCAACTCTGTTTAAAATTCCAATAGAGTAAAATATGCCAGAGTGACATTTAGAATGATCTCAGTACACTTTTCAAGATAACTTGAATTATTTCCATATGATTTGAATTTAAGATTTTTGAAATGGATTTTGAAACCATTTAAAATAATAGCCAGCAATTGCTTGGGCATTCAGGTTATCTGGTAATGATGTTAGGATTTCTCTCAACAGCTGAGTAATTACTTCCTTACTATGCTCTAGGCAAGTGTGAGCTATGCACCTTGTTCAAGATTTAAACCTGTATTGGGTAATGTAAAGGGGCATTCAGCCTGATAAATGACAAACTCCCTTTTTCCCCTTTTTTAACAATAAGGAGACCATCTGTCTTATACCATCTTGATCAGCTGTGAAATTTAAAAAAATGGGAGCATTGGGAGGATTATTCCATATTAAATGGCATGGTGGGATATAGATTCTGCAGCAAAAGCAGGGAAGTTAATTCTCCAGTATGTCTCCTTTGAATATGAATTCCATTACTTTCATCAAATGTTCTACTCTTACCTCCATATTCATTTAGCTTCACAAATTATTTTAACACAATGCCAAAGACAATAGAAAATAAATATTTCCTATAAAGGACTCAATATTGTAGGTCCTTGAAATCGAGAGGAACACAAGTGATCACTCAGTGAAAGTGAGAACTATTTTCTTTTACCTTTTCACCTTAAAACACCACACACTCACATTCAGTGACTTTATCTTCCACACTAATGTTCTAACTTGTTAGCAACACACACCTAAGACCAGGGGTGGGCAATAAGCAGCCTGTGGGCTGTACATGGTTTGCCAGGGCTAGCCAATAGCTGGCTGCTGGATGCTTTATTTACCTGCACGTCTGCAGGTACAGCCATTTACAGCTCCCAATGGCCACAGTTCGCCGTTCCTGGCCAATGGGAGCATTGAGCAGCCATACCTGCAAATGCACAGGTAAATAAAATATTTGCTGACCTACCAGGTGAACCCTAGTGAACTGCATCCAGACACAGGCCACTTATTACCCACACCGTCCTAAGCCAACCATTGCATCTGTTTGCTAGGAAAGAATCAGAACAATAGGAGATGCGGAGGCTGCAAAGAGCAGGGAAATGTGCTTATGCCAAGACAAAGGAAGACTAAGTTGATGTAAGAGATTGGGAAAAGTTGAAGCTGAAGACTGGATGGCAATACTGAGCTTGGTTATGCCAGTGATTCTCAAACATTTTGATATCAGGAGTCAACTTGCTGCCTTCCAAAATTGTAATGGGCCACTTGACAGGGCCACTTGAGATAAAAACAAAAAAGAAAGAGTGTTTCACTGGTATTTCTTGCCGATTTTTCAGTATTGCCAGATATCTCTGTTTTGTGCTGCTTGCACATCAGGCTTTCCCCCCATATCATTGCTAAACACCATCTGCTGTCAAGATGTTGAATTACCATATAACCAACACATGGCCATTACTTTAATTCTGTTTATTTGTTAAAATAATGTCCAGTTCAACCAGTCCAGTTATGTGATGCAAACATGTTAACCTGGTTTTTAAATATTGGTTCAAATGAAGGGTACCAATAATTCTCTTTTCAAGTGTATACTTCATTTTGCATATTAGAGATAATTTGACTGATTTAGTTTTTTAAATTATTTTAAAAAATCAGATTTACTTACCATATTGTTAATGAGGTGTTTTTAAAGGCCGTGATCTTGTCAGCCAATACAAAGACTCTTGACATACTTCCCATATAGCAAGACTGAGTTGACTCATATAATCAAATATCTGTGCAAGTTTGGTGAACCATTGTAAATCCTGAAAGCACACTGGCAAAGGATACTTCATTTGAGACAGAAAGGTTTCAAGTTCATATTGCACACACTAGGTTTAATATTTTATCATGGGATAATCATACCAGAATGAAAGATAATGGGTCAATAATTTTAGGAGTCAAATTGAATACTGATTAAAAAATCATGCACATCAAAAATCTAGACTTAAAAATATATGATAAAAGTCACTTTTGTGAGAATTTGCGATTTGTAATGTAATCTGAAATGCAGAAATGCAAAGACATGGAAGTAAAATGAATTAAGGAATAAGTAATGAAAAGGGAAATAACATATATTAACCTATATTATGTCTTACTTGGAACTTTGGATATAGGTTCAGGTTAGCTCTTCCTTATCCGAACTATTTTTGCGATTAGTATTGTAAAGGAAACAAACTAAATTTTTAATCGTATAGTACGGTTCATTTCATTTAAACTAGCAGCAACTTTTATGCAAAATATAAACAATAGACTCCAGTAAAATACATGAGATGACTATAGCATCTAATGCCAGTGAACATCCCCTCTGTAAATGCTCATTTTATCAGTACTACAGCTACAATTAACGTAAATTCCTACATTTTGTAATCTGTGATGGTAAATTCTTGGTCAGATGTTACATGTGGCTACAGTAACATGAATCATGTTATAAATTATTCTGTAATGCTAAGAGAATTACACAATCATGTATATCCATACAACAAAGGAAACTAAAATTTCATATTGCATTTATTATTGATTATTTAAAGCCAGTATATGTTTCAAAACAAGTACAGTTCAATCCTAGAAATAAAGCATCTGTTTTATGGTATTATCTCATTTGGTATTCTGTTTGTTTATATCTCTGTAGAGAAACCATATTGTTATTAAGGGTGTCATTATAATAGAAAATTGCATTAGCTTTTAAAATCCTGTTCTATTTTATGTGTATACAAACAGAAACATTAGGCTCATGTAAGATTTCCATTTGTTCTTGCCACACTCTTGGCTATCTACTAACCACACACAAAATACCAATAATTCATCAGTATTTAAAATGTGAATAATTCACCTACCTGTATAGACACCTTTTCTCACATTGGGGTGCAAAAATATCTCAATGCTGATCATGCAATTACAATGGTTTATGGTGTTTCTCTTTTCGTTTCATCACGAGCACATTCCAAGGGCCTTATTTTTAAAAATACTGCACTTTCTTCCATTTGTAGCAGAATGCACTGAAATCAAATTACACCCTAGCCCACTACGGGCCAGAGATTCCAGGGTATTTAGGCACTTACAGATGCATATGGACATGTAGTGGGATATTCACAAGTGTTTAAGCATTTAATTCACTGTAATTTCTGTGTCAGCTAGGCACTTAGGAAAATCCTTCTAGGCACCTATTTGCATTTTAGATGCCTAAATAACTTTGAAAATCTGCGCCTAAACGTTTTCAGTTTGCAAGGAAACTTCTTTACCTTACAGTTTTTCAGATAATAGGCAAAGTGTTAAGGACAAAATTTAAAAAAAAAAACACTTACTTAATGCAAGTTGACTTAGAAAGATAACCCACAGGATCTTTCATTATCTTATCACAACAGTCTGAAAGCTGCATCATCCTCTGACTTACACCTTCTTGTATAATTAGTGCAATTCTGTTGGGCGTTATGAGACAGGATGGAAATACCAAAGTTCTCTAACATTTTCTGGGCTAAAGCCTCTTCTCCAAGGAAATGGTGCTATAAGGTACTGAATGCAGTAAGACCAATGTGCAAAGCAGCACTATTTGGGGATAGCCCAGGTATCTGGTGTGTTCACTCTACAGACAGAGCAGATGTGGGAGAGGGGAGGGAGTACTGGTGAGGCAGGAACCTAGGAAGGGGTAATGTGTGGTGAGTTCATCCACATCTACACAGATACTAGCTTATCATCAAATATATAGTGGGTTGCCTTATAGGTTATCACGCTCAGAGCTCTGCATCCAAGCAAAGATAGAAAATTCTTCTCTGTACCTTCTTAAGCATATCTTTATGCCACCCTGCACTCAGTTCAGATTCTCATATAGTCAGACTCTCCAAGCACAGGGATTTGGCCCTTATGATTTACTAGTGAAGGCTAGCGCATGAACTCTACAGAACTACTGCGGGTAGGATTCTTAAAATTAATTATAGTAATTACATTGTAATTTCTAAGAAGCCAGAATGAAGTTAATACGATTCTGTGGAGATGTACTACAAAGATAAAGCTGTTAATTTTGTGAATAATTATATTCTGAATAGAGTGGAATTTGTATTTTGCACTCAGAATACCTCCAAGTGTTTAACAAAGAGATGTTGGTTTCTTTCTTACAAGTTGTAAAAACACAGTAATTCAGGGAATGAAGTAGGTCTGTGCAACTGTGTGTAATAACAGGAACATTCTTCCGTGGAAGCACTGTTACCTCAGTAGTAATGTACTGTGTTGCCAGTTTTTGCTATATTGAGAAAACCCACACAACTCTAAGAAGTTCTGGTGACCTGGAATAATTAAAATACTCATCACAACCCACTGAACTAAAAACAACAGTTTTCTGTTTATATAGTATGGAATGAATGACAGTAGATAAGCAACTGCAATTTTGGACTGGTTTAGTTGCCTAACATCTGGAGAACATTATTACAGCATCATTATTTTTGGCCAGTGCCCAAGCATTTTTATGCTCAGCTTTTCTCGTTCTGAATTCCATCACAGCCTTGGTTAGAGATTTTATTTATATTTTACTCTTCTTGAAACATTTTCTTACACTGTTTCAATATTACAGAATCTGGATGGAGCAAAACTACTTGTTTCTGTTCAGAGGCTGAACAAAATGTGATCAAAATAAAAAACCTTACTCTAAACATTTAATTTCAGCAAAGAAAGCACTGTTTATAAAATACCATAATAATGGCAACTATTTCAGCTATTTAAATAATATAATTATACATCTCATTTAAAAATAGAGACATAAGAGTTTGTTTACTATTAAAACTAAAATTTGTATGCCCCCTCTCTTCTATAAATACAGGTAACCTATCACTAGTTGCTGCCAATTATATCTGAACTATAATTTGGTCTTTATTACAGTTACTGTGCTTGAAAAGAACTCTACTTAAGATCCCCCCCCCCCCCAATATAATGAAAAAACACAGTTGTCAGCATAATAGCCTGACATTTGGGATGCCAGCCTGTCTCTACTGGAGTCAGATGTGAAAATAAATAGATATTAAACTGTCAGTCAATGAAATTACAAAGTCAAGAACAGCCCTAGCTGAGATCCTGTGTGTTCTGTTTGATGGACACAGGTGTTTAAGTGTTATGAAATCCAACAGGACCTTAGAGTGAATAATGCACCTTCCAGAAGTCCTGGATTAGCTAAAAGAACAGTGATGAACTTTCCATCACCCTGAAGCTTCAGAACTATCTATGTGGCCTAAGAAAGTGTCCAAAAAAATCATTGTGAGTTTCTCTGTGCTAAAATGGGAGAAGTCTTAAAGCTGAAAGAGTCCTAAAGTCTGACTGAACGAGTGAAAGTTACTCCCACTGGTCTTGCATAAAAATCTAAGGCAGATACCAGAAATCCACATCATTATTTATTATTCATGAGGCACTTAAAGTCAATCATCTGTCACTAATAAACATTAATACTATTAAAAATTAATGATAATCTGACAGCATGCTGAGACAGATTCTCCTTTCTGTTTGATGAATACTAGAGCAAAATACATCATGTTCATTTACAGACACTTAAGTGTTTATATTTCATACAATATCATGATTTTGGTTCCTTCTTCAAAACCTCTCTTCAAGACCTACTTCTGTTGTGATGCTTCAAAATTAGCATCCTAGCCTGAGGATCATTAGGGTATTAGTTATGTTTATTTATGTATTTACAGTGTAGAAAAAATGTTTTCAAACCCATCAAATTGTACTCAGAACTAGACTATGAAATCACTATTTCCTTTTCCCTACCTCTCCCTTAATTTCTGATTGCTTTGCTTCCCAGTAGATTGCAAGATTGTCTTCCAGAGTGTTCACTAGTACCTTGGGACCTCAATCTTGATATTTATCTACTGATAAATAATAGTAAAAATAATAACTCTACTTATAAGTTCCCAAAAGTCTCAACAAGTTGCAATAAGTAAGGGTTTCTTGGAGGTCATTTAAAAGTACTGTATTCAAAAGCCTTTAAAATATCATAGACCTGACTTTTTTTAATGACCTAGTGAAGCTAGTTGAAGTCAAGAATGAAGAGGCAGCCATGGCCCAAACCATCTTATAATGAAGTTCTAATCTAAAAAGTGACTTTGAAAGGGGCATTGTTGGCTTCTGTATACACATGTATCTCACTGCTGCCTTATCCACATTTATTCAATATTTAAGTAAAAATCTTGGATAACACACTTCTCCCTGTAGTGTAAGCCATATGTAGGCCTTCAGGGGTTACATTTCTATTCCTCTAGGTCATCTATGAACCCTGCTGACAAAAACACTAGTTGTTCTTTATCAGATGGTCTTCATCAACCGTTGCCCTAAGCTTCCTAGCTGAGAAGCAAGTATGGGATAAATAACAGGGCTTTTTTTCCGGAGGATCGGGGCCAGTGTAGACGCTCTTTTCCGGCTTTTCTAAAAGCCGGAAAAAAGCGGCGGACATTTTTATTTAAATGCCACGGGGGATATTTAAATCCCCCGCGGATTTCCCTATTACGACCTGTAAAATTAGCATGCCCCTTTCGGAAAAGGGGCTAATGTAGATGTAGCCCTAAGGTATAAGATCACTAGGAGTCCTGCCCCGGGTGAGTTTTGCCTGGGACCCCAACCTCAAGGGTGCCTGAATTTCCCCCAGCTAGAGCCACATCCACTGTGGCCCTGGTGTGAGGTAATGGGGACGGCACTGCCCGCAGACTGAAGGGGCGTAAGCATTTCTAAGTGCTTGTTACTCTTTTATGCATTGCTCTGCCTGTGCTTATTGATGTGTCACTTTGCAGTAGCTCTGTAAACATTTGGCAGTATTAACCCTGTAATAGTAGTGACGTAGAAAAATTAATAAAAACAACTAATTCTTATAAAAACAACTAATTCCAATTGACTCTGTGTTGAAACGAATCCATAATTCTGTTTGTCAATGGCCCTGTGAGATGATACTCCCTAGTCCTAGAACAGTTCTGTCTCCACATAGGCATAACTAAACTCCAAGGGTGTGTCTAGACTACAGGGTTTTGTCGACAGAAGTGGACTTTTGTCAACAAAACTATACCTGTGTCTACACTGCTGCTGAGTTCTGTTGACATAATATTGACAGAACTCAATAGTTTTGTCGATGGCTGTAAACTTCATTCTACAAGGAATAACGTCTTTTGTTAACAGAGTTCTGTCGACAGAAGGCTTTATTGCATCTACACTGTCCTTGTGTCTACACTGTCATGTCAACAAAGCAGCTTGCTTTGTCAACAGAACTGGATGTAGGCTAGACACTCTTTGTTGACAGAAGCTTTGTCGACAGTATCTGTCGACAAAACTTCTGTCGACAAAAGCCTGTAGTCTAGACGTACCCTAAGTGGGCAGTTGTCTCATATCATGCCATGTTTTGCATCATTCCTCACTTGTCTATTATCTAATTGTGAACGCATAAAATATATATTTAAATAATATTCTGATATTCAGTTTTATCACAATATCATAATGGATTCTTAGCTGAAATTTATGGTTTAAAATCTAACTGAATAAATCTTTATAAACTTACACTTAGGGACAGTTGTAGAAAAGAATGGTTTATTAATAGACTTCTCTGTCTAAATTCAAACTAGCCTCAAATAGGATTATTTGTAACAAACCCAAAGTAAACTGTTAGGTTTAGTTATTGACAATGTAACAGGAACGCTTGGCAAGAAATGAGATGTATTAATCATCTTCTTGCAACTTATAATATTTCAGTGCCAAATCATTTCCCATAGAAAAGAAATGACTATTAGAGGTTAGAAGAAATATGGGAATAGAAAAAGGATGGCAGTTGTCTTATTTTTTTTACTTAGTGATGTGTTCCACATTAACTTGCTAGCTTGGATTTGCAGAAAGCAACTGTGTGATCCAGAAATTTATAGGTCAACTGGAAAAGTGATGCTTTTTATCATTTTGAAATCAAGCTCTAACAGTCACTGTGCTAGGAGCAGGAGAAGGGGGTTATGCTGCATTGCCTTGGCACCGCTTGCTCTTTTCTCAAATAAGACTCAGCAATAGATTAGAAAAGTGATAGCAATCAAAACAAATCTTTCCTTCCAAGAGACATTCAGTCCACTACAAGTGAGAATTTCTAGCATCTTCTTTAGTTAAATCTTATGAGGGTTTGCTTGGAGATGTTTATTTATGGGGCAGAAATGGCTGCACTTTCCCAGCATAGTACTGTCAGCTGTCTCTTGTGCACTCTCAAATAGCCCATGCTCACTCTCCAGCAGGGCCAGATTAAGAAAGGGACTTAAGGGGCTGTCGCCCAGGTCCCTGGACTCCTTGTGCTGCCATTCCTCCTCCTGTCCACCCCTCAGTTGCACAGGCAACTCATGGCAGGTGAAGGCTGTACCTTTGAACTCCTTATACCATATTTAGTAGCTCATTCCATCTCCTTTTTCCCTAATAGAATCCATTCTAATTTGTCTCCTCTCTAGCTTAAAACTCTTGAGTAGGGTTGCCAGGTAATCGGTTTTGAACTGGACAGTCCAGTATTTGAGTTTTCTGTTCAGGAAACGAATTGAGAAAATATAAATGAGAAAATAGAAATGTCCGGTATTTTCTAAATAAGATGTAATGTAGATTGTGATGTAATGTCAAGTGTGTCCGGTATTTTTGTTGAAACCATCTGGCAACCCTACCCTTGAGTTGTCAAGCCAAGTTACTCTTATAAGGACTCTGGGAATTGCAGTAAAAAAGATATATATTGAAGTATCATTATTCAAAAGAAGAAAAGTACAATGAAAATGTTAACAAGGTTTCCCCAAATTGGGGTGTTTATTGATAACTTTCTGCAGCATAGGTACATCCCCCCAGACAGCTACACTTAAAATACAGCCATTATTCCTTAATCTATCTAAGAGAAGTAGAAAAATACCACCATCTTGCAAAGTAAACTTTCTACTAGCAAACACTTTCCCTAAAAGCTTTTCTGTTAAAGAAATTATCATGTGTGCATGTGTATGTATGTGTCTGTTTCGGTGCGAGTTACACATATCCTAAGAAGGAAGGATAGGCGCACTCCATTTTAACTGTTATTTGTTTATATATATATATATATATATATATATATATATATATATATATATATAATGAAAAGAAAGATTAAAATTGTGTCCCTATTCTGAGGGTATGTGTAACCTTGCACTGAATTGCTGCCATGGGGAGGACAGGAATAAGGATTTAACACTGTGGATTTCTTTTATTTTCTAACACATAATCTGATGTTGTTTCACATTATGCTATGCAAGTCTCATCTTACTAAATCTTATCACATCTTACCTGACAGAAAGACTTCAGGACCAATCTGACCCAATGTGATGTGATTTTTAAAAAGTAAATGGTGACAGACGCTATGCACATACAACATAATTCTATATTGGCCTTCAGCACATTGAGAGTAATTAGTGGTTTATACATCACATATCAGTGTTACTTTGTTGTTCTAAGATGACTAAAACTGAGTCAAATATTCTCAATTCAATTCTAATTTATGTATTCTTGTCATATGAAAGACACTTGCTTAAGCTGTTTTCTATCTGCAGTCTGTTCAGATACACAGTACTCAGTAGGGGTCTGTCTCCATGATTCATTGGCTCAGATTTCCTATAGCGTTTACATGATGTCTACTAAGCCCCATACAGTTTTGTATCCATTATAACCAGGGAAAAGCAAGCAGGACTCAGGAGGCTGCACATTTATCTAAGAGCAGCTTCCTGTCTTCTAGTTTTCCTCACAACAAATGAACAATGGCTACTTTTTACATGCTAGTACTGCATGGTGAGGAGAATTTATAGGAACTTATCTGAGTTAAATAAGGGAAGCTGCATTTAGAGTGAAGCTCCTTAAATGAGTAGGTCAATAACTAGTTTACTGAGACCAAGGCACATGGCTAATGAGAGAACAAAGAATTATTCTGTCAAGAGAGAAAGAGATGCTGCCCTGGTTTTGTGCTAAATAATTACATTCATTATGTTTAGGATAGCCCCGCAAGTGGTCTTTTGCACTAGTAAATTCATTAGCAAAGCTAATAGGCAAACTACTATTGGGGCAAATTTAAATGATTGCAATAGGATGGATGGCAAAGCGAGGTAAGAGCAGGATGAGTTCTAACAGCCAAAGTCAGTTTTAAGTGTAATTGAATTTATCTTTTCATCAGCTTTAAGGCCGCCTCCTGGGCTTGAAACAAGGTGAGGTAAAGCCATCAAAAAACCAAAGGATGTTCACTTGATTGGATTTGCTGGTAGCATTTTCAGTCTATCAAGCTATCTATGCTGACCTCTTGGCACACGAGTACAATTATGAACATGACAAAAATTAAAATGTAACTAAATTGACAGAATGTCAGGAACATGCCAGGAAATTTACCCCTGCAGGAGAAAGACCGGATAAATTGCCCGACTTTGCTAATTGCAAAGAAGGTCATGTAACACAGGCCAGATCATAAGCATGCGAGAAGCAAGTTCCAGAAGCAAGGACATTCTGTAGAGAATGGCCTAGTCATTCGTACCCCTCCTCCATACCAGACATATCTAGGGATTATGGATGAGCGCTCTCAGTTGATCTCAGCTTTTGGGATGGTGCATAGGCAGTGAGGCACTCTGTAAAATAGCCAAGGCCCAGATTAAGAAAATTGGCAGCTCTAAGCACACCAAAATAGAGAGCCTGCCCATAGCTCTGCCACCTCTGCTTATGTCAGGGCACAGTCTCCCATTTGAAGTGTCAGTGTCACCTTCTCCCTCTGAGAAGAGCAGCAACATAAGGTTCTACTCTCCCCCCAACTAGGAGTGACTGCAGGGGGCTTCTTTCACCTTGGAAGCAGGCTGGACAACCTTAGGAGTCCCCTTCCTTTTTCCAAAGACATGGAAGTGACAGCAGGGAGGCTTTGCAATGCTAAACCCTGCACACACAGACACACAGTTCTCCGCTGGGATGCTGGTGGGTTGGGGGAAACAACACCTCTGTGGGATACATGGAGAAACTCACCTGTCCTGGAGATATTGTTCCAAGTGGTGTACAGGCTCGGGCAGATGCCGGTGCATTGGTTACAAGTAAGTCAGATTTTCAAGATTTTCCTCACAGCCACAAGGACTAGAAAGGTTGGAGTCTGATGCGATCATATGACTGCGGAAAGCTAGGTCTTATGTGTGTGTAATTGTGGACAAATAGGGCAGCTGCTTACAAAAGCCCATGTGTCCTGTGTGGGCGGAGAGAAGCTGAGACCCAGGGGAAAAATGCAAGCTGGTCTCTTCCCCACCTCAGAAACATTTTGTAGATTAGTGACATTGCAAGATTGGAAATTCTCCAGTGCAAGAAAGGAGAAATTAAGAGGGAAATATGTCTCTTTTTTAATGGTGTATTTTGAATGGTATTTGATTTTAGCCAAACTGTTTTAAATTGTCTTAACTATTGAATATGAGTCATCAACTCTTCTCTTAGTTAACTGTGATAATAGGGAAAGTTATTTATTATGCACTATTCTCAGTTTTGAATTTTTCTTGTTGCCAGTGGATTTATTAAATGTATGTACTTAATCTGTACTTTATGAACTTAAGCTAACTGAGGGTATGTCTACACTACCCTCCTAGTTCGAACTAGGAGGGTAATGTAGGCATACTGCACTTGCAAATGAAGCCCGGGATTTGAATTTCCTGGGCTTCATTTGCATAAGCGGGGAGCCGCCATTTTTAAAACCCCGCTGGTTCGAACCCCGTGCAGCGCAGCTACACGGGGCTCGAACTAGGTAGTTCGGACTAGGCTTCCTATTCTGAACTACCGGTACACCTCGTGGAACCTCATTAGAAGCCTAATCCGAACTAGCTACTCCGTGCTGCGTGTAGCCGCGCGATACGGGGTTCGAACTAGCCGGGATTTAAAAATGGCGGCGCCCGGCTTATGCAAATGAAGCCCGGGAAATTCAAATCCCGGGCTTCATTTGCAAGTGCGGTATGCCTACATTACCCCGCTAGTTAGAACTAGCGGGGTAGTGTAGACATACCCTAAGATAGCTAAGAACAAAGCAGACTGTGAAGAGTTTCAAAGGGATCTCACAAAACTAGGTGATTGGGCAACAAAATGGCAAATGAATTTTAATGTTGATAAATGCAAAGTAATGCATATTGGAAAAAATAATCCCAACTATACATACAAAATGATAGGGACTAATCTAGCTATAACGATTCAAGAGAGAGATCTTAGCATCATTGTGGATATTTCTTTGAAAACATCCACTCAATGTTCAGTAGCAGTGAAAAAAGCAAACAGAATGTTAGGAATCATTAAAAAAAGGGATAGAGAATAAGCCAGAGAGTATATTATTGCCTCTATATAAATCAATGGTACGCCCACATCTTGAATACTTTGTACAGATTTAGTTACCTCATCTCAAAAAAGATATATTGGCATTTGAAAAGGATCAGAAAAGGGTAACAAAAATGATTAGGGGTTTAGAATGGGTGCCATATGAAGCGAGATTAAAAAGACTGATTTTTCAGCTTAGAAAAGAGAAGACTAAGGAAGGATATGATAGAGGTCTATAAAATTATGACAGGTATGGAGAACATAAGAACATAAGAATGGCCATACTGGGTCAGACCAAAGGTCCATCTAGCCCAGTAACCTGTCTGCCAACAGTGGCCAGTGCCAGGTGCCCCAGAGGGGGTGGACCGAAGACAATGATCAAGCGATTTGTCATGTGCCATCCATCTCCAGCCTCTGACAAACAGAGGCCAGGGACACCATTCCTACCTCCTGGCTAATAGCCTTTTATGGACCTAACCTCCATTAATTTATCTAGCTTCTCTTTAAACTCTGTTATAGTTCTAGCCTTCACAGCCTCCTCTGACAAGGAGTTCCACAGGTTGACAATGCGTTGTGTGAAGAAGAACTTTCGCTTATTAGTTTTAAACCTGCTACCCATTAATTTCATTTGGTGTCCTCTAGTCCTTATATTATGGGAACTAATGAAGAACTTTTCTTTATTCACCCTCTCCACACCACTCATGATTTTATATACCTCTATCATATCCCCCCACAGTCTTCTCTTTTCCAAACTGAAAAGTCCCAGTTGCTTAAGCCTCTCCTCATATGGGACCTGTTCCAAACCCTTAATCATTTTAGTTGCCTTTTTCTGAACCATTTCCAAAGCCAAAATATCTTTTTTGAGGTGAGGAGACCACATCTGTTCACAGTACTCAAGATGTGGGCGTACCATAGTTTTATACAGTGGCAGTAAGATATTCCATGTCTTATTTTCTATACCTTAAGAAAGTGAATAAGAAAGTTATTTACTTGTTCCCATAACATAGGAATTAGGGTCATCAAATGAAATTAATAGGCAGCAGGTTTAAAACAAACAAAAGGACATTTTGCTTCATGCAGTGCACAGTCAACCTGTGGAACTCCTTGCCAGAGGATGTTGTGAAGACCAGGACTTTAACAGGTTTCAAAAAAGAACTAGATAAATTCATGGAGATTAGATTCATCAATCGCTATTAGCTAGGATGGGTAATGGTGCTGTCCCTGGCCTCTGTCTGTCAGAGTCTGGAAATGGATGACAGGAGAGGGATCACTTGACAATACCCTGTTCTGTTCACTCCCTCTGGGGCATCTGGCATTGACCACTGTTGGAAACAGGATACTGGGATGAATGGACTTTTGGTCTAACCCAGTATGTTCTTAAGTACTAAATAAGTTTGTAGCATCACTCTGCACTGAGTGGGATTTCTAAGTATTTCTCAAAAGTAATCCAAAACAGAAATTTTGCAATAATCTACAGAGGGATGACAAAGATGGGTGACTGCAGCCAACTCTACAGAAAGAGAGGAGAAAATGGAGAGATGTACTTTTGGCTCCAGTTACTACCTGGAATTCCAGAAGCAGCCTGACATTTCTCAGGGAACCTGAATTTTGAATACCTCAGCTGAATTGCCATCTTATGTGGGCAGTTTACCCATCCAGTCATGTTGCTTTGGATGGGAATTCAGACACTACCTCACATATCCCAATCTTGGGGAAAATTGGAAAAATAGATAAATTGTACTGTGCATATCTAATTAATAAAGAGCTCATTGTTTGTTTGTAAATCACATCACTTGATGGACACAGTGATCCCGCACTGGGATTTCTAAGTGCTAATGTAGTATTAGTATAACTTTAATAGTAATTAGCAGACTGATGCACTGCATCCTGAATTGTGTTACTCACTGTCTCCCATGTGCATACTGGCCAGGAGGGTGACTCCACAATATCTCTCATGAAACTGTTCTCATCACAATAAGCCCCTATTAATACAAATCTGAGTAAAAAGAACCAAGCCACTCAAGCGCAACCCTCTCCAACCATCAGCCACATTAATAGACCTAGTGCATATGGTCTATTCTATCACAAAGAGATGAAGGACCTAAATAGTCAGCTCCATCTTTGTCACTAGGAGATCACTGATTCATAAGGACCACACCATAGCCATTCCATGCCCATGCAGACTTCAAAAATAAGAATGAAATGAGTTAAGTAAATCAGAAGACCCCAACTAATTATATAACTTCCCTCAAGATAATTTTCTCACTAGCCTTCCCTGCAGGAAAGATGAAAGCTGCAGAGTTGCAGGCAAGAGGCTTATGCTTAAAAAAAAATCTAACAAACACTCATTAGAGAATGTTCTCCCAAACAGAACCACTGACAATCTCTTTCAATAACAGACTGAATGCGCCTCGCTAGATTTTACCAGCTATTAATATAAACTCATTATTCAATATTTATGTTCAAGGAGTTTAAAACGTCAGGTACTGGGTTATTATGATCAGAAAAGTGACTATAAAAATGTCAACTTATTTAGTACACGTACCTGCTTGCTAAAGTGCCTGTTCTCTCATCAATAAACATCCATGACGTTCATTAATGTTAGTGGTATTTAGGCACATGAATCAATAGGAGATTGGCCTTTGTCTTGTGAGTCATACCTGTCCAGCTTGCTAACAAATGTAAGTTTCTATTTTTTATCAGCACAGATGAGCCAGCATAGATGCGGAATGGTAAGATGTAGCAATGTCACCAACATTGGCAGCTTGATTCCATTCCAGAATGTGTGTAAGTTTGCTGAAGGTTGATGATGAAGTAAAGTACAAGGCATAAACAACTAAGTTTGATTTGCAGAAATTAGGTTGAGCTTCAGTGAAGACACTTTAGAAAAATTATGTTGACTTGTACATTGAGCAAATCTGATATGGAAGTGGCTGATAGAAAATAAACACAGAATGCCAGGGTGGCATTTATAAAAGACTCTTTTCTGTCCATAAGTGCACTTTGCTCTTTTCATTTCTTTACAAATCAGAAGCAATTTTACTGTTGAACTAGAAATACAATTTTACCTATGAAAATATTTTAAACCCATTTAGAAGTCAATATATATTCTTCTAAAATAAATTATTTGGTATGCTCCTTCTCTCCACAAAACCTATTTGTACACACTCTAAGTTGCACCTGTATAAATATATGTAACTGAATGCAATATTTCTAGCAATATAGCTGGAAGCATGCCACACATCCATCCTATAAGAAAGTAATTTGTGTGCTATGTATCTCTTCAAAAGACTGGAGTATAAAATGAGTCTAGAAGGATCTGCTTCTCTACTTTCTCTATGTACTCTCAGATTACACAGATTGTTTCTCCAGATGTATAATTCTTTCATATTTACTGTGCCCAACCATCCATCTTGTGTGTTATTTGATCACATTTATTATTTACCACAGCTACTGTGGCTTGAACCCAGTCTATTGCAACAACTAGGATTTTATTTTCTGATTTTCACCCTCCAGCACAGAAGAGTCTTAAGAACTGCAATTGATACCTGAACACAGACTTGATGCCATGTCAGCAATACATCTGAGCCTTTTGTCAATAGATTTAAACTATAGGGAAAAAATAGCGTTGTGCTTCTCAGAGCCATGCACCCAACCAAAGCATGTTAAATAAACACAGAACATTTAAAAACAAAAACAAACAAATCTGCCCCCTTCCCCCCAGCAAAATGGCTAACTGTTTAACATTCTGGGTCTCTGCAAAGTCCAAAAAGATAATGGGAAACTTATTGTGGGCCAAGCTCTACTAGACATTTTTCACAGAGAAAAATGGAATAATAGAATCAGAGAAATGTACGACTGGAAGGGACCTTGATAGGTCATGTATTCCCTTCCCCTACATTAAAGCAGGCCCAAGTATTATTTCTCTCGCATTTCTCAAATGTAGCCACCAGTGGATTATTTTGCAGTCAAAAAAGCCCCAAAAGCATTGCTGGAAACAGGAGGCAGAAATGCAGCAGCCCCTCCTTACAGTGCTCCGCTGTTGCCTCGACTAACTGTTACCAAAGGACAGCAACATGCACTACCTTGGTGTTTGCTCTGGTACCACCAGCAGGGACTGGATCCCTCCACCATGCAGTCCCCTCAGCAACTCCAGGCAGCATCTCTGTAGACACATGGCACCAGAGTTCATGGTGCCGGAGGCAGCTCTTTTCAGTGGAAGCAGCTGTGGCATTCAGTCATCAGGGCATTCTCCTGGGCATCTCTCCCACTCCCACCCAGCCAAGGCTCATGGTGCAAGGGACGTGTTCTCAACTTACATTCTCCATGCTGCACTCTTGCTGCAGGAGGCAGAGAGAGAGAGAGAGAGAGTCAGGTTGGCACTGCCCCCACCTGGGGCCATACTCTGTTTACAGTTGCTGTAGTTACTGCAGCAGCTCAGTGACTCCAGATTGCTGCAGGGCTTGGAAGCTCCCTTGCAGCAGGAGAGGTTTCCATGCTATGACATGCGCCAAGCATAAGAATAGGAGCAAAGTCTGGGTGCACTGCATGGGGACCTCTACAGCCCAACACCTTCTTACTATATAAATAAATTACAATTATTTGGCTGTGTATATTTGCATATTTATTTGTTTTTCCTGAAGTGATTTATGTATTTTAGGAAAAATTTTCAGAACAGCCATGAGCAAGAATTGGTGGCCACACTCTGAGGTCACCAAAAAAAATTATTATGAGAATCCCACATGGACACACCTGATAAGTTTTCATATAACCTGTTCTTAGAAATCTCCAGTGAGGGAGATTCTACTACCTACCTAAGTAATTTGTTCCAGTGCTTATCTACTCTTACAGTTAGGAAGTTTTCCCTAATGTCTAACCTATTTCTCCCTTATACCCATTACTTCTTGTCCTGTTCTCAGCACTTCAGGAGAACAATATATCCTCCTCCGCTTTATAACAAAACTGTTATGTATTTGAATACTTACATATTCATCAGTTTTCTTTTCTCCAGACAAAACCACCCCAATTTTTTCATTCTTTCCTCATTGACCATGTTTTCTAGACTTTTCATCATTTTTGTTGTTCTTTGTCCA